>NC_139221.1:303086473-303506473 GCF_055691185.1 Crinia signifera | reverse complement strand
AATCTCAAAACCACTGGGATAAGTAAAAGCAAAAAAAAGTTATCCCCACTTAAGTGAGACATGTCAGATTTGAAAAAAATGGCTCTGTCAGGAACGCAAAAACTAGCTCTGTCAGGAAGGGGTTAAAGCTCACATGAAATGCTGTTGCCTGTTCTTTAAACATAGGCGCAATGGTTGCTTTAATAGCTTTTACCATGCTTTGGTATGCTGCAGTGACCCTGTCTTCCTCCTCTCTGGTTATGTCCCGCAGTAAGCATTCAGGGGTACCCTGGAGTGAGTGGGTAAGGGAGTCTGAGGTGCCCAGTACCTGTAGCTGCACTGTCTGTTGCTGGCAGGGTTGTCCGGGCGAGTGCTGTGCCTCAGAGCGTGATCCTCCTGCTGCAGGGGACGGAGGTGTGGCCGCCATCTTGGGCTGCTGTGGCTGCTGCTTCACTGCGGTGCGACGGCTCTGGCGCTTCGGCATGGGAGAGAGAAACCTCTCCATGCACCGCGCCCAGCTCTCCTTATGTTCTGCCTCCGAATGAGGAGCAGGGGGACCTCAATCCGGCGAGGTAGGGGTGCCGCCCGTCCCGCCGTCCACGGAGCTCAGCTCTCACGCGGCCGTCTTGTAGTGAACCGGAAGTCTCCCTTGTTGTACTTAATGCAGATGGCTGCTGGGGAACTTCTAAGACCTCACCCCCATACTTTCCCTTGAGGCATACTTCCCTATTTAACTGCTTCCTCCTCCTTGTACTCTGTTGTGGGTGGCAAATGGAGGCCTCCAGGTTTGTGGGAGCCTCCCTGCAATTCCGGAATGTTAAACAAATATGCCTAAGGGGTTGGAAAGTGGGTATTGGTGGCAATATGGGGGGTGGGGGGGGGGGGGCGCTGTAGGTGGAAGTTTTGCCTAGGGTGCTCAGAAGCCTTACACCGGCCCTGCGTACACAGCCAGCAGCCAGATTCCTGACCACACACTACTCCTCTGCTACTCCTTAATATAAGGGCAGACATACCGCTCACTTCCACTCCACTCGTAAGTAGTGTGGATATTTCAAATTGACAAGAGGAGATACTCATAAATGAAAAGCCTAAACAAGGGGGTACATGAGTGAAAAAAGGTTGGGAACCGCTGGTTTATTGCATAGATTAGAAAATAGAAACAAAAGAATATATTATATACAAATTATATCTGCATTTTATCTGACATGGCAGAGTGTGAAGTATGTACAGTATATGCGATGTATCGTTGCTTTGAGTCGTTGGGTCGTACCATTGCATGGTCTGAGGTGAAGGCCTCACCAGATAGAGAGGTGTTGGTACTGCCTACATTTGATTTGGTGCTGCTCACGTGAGGCCACTTTTAGAAATTTTTCCAGGGCCACTTTTATTTCCCAATCCCCACGCCCATTAAACTTGAACACTGACTTACATCTGGCAGCTTCTGTAACTTTGCTTGGCAGAAATAATGGTGAGTTCTGCCGGTATATGAGGACTGTGCCACATTGGGTTTTTGCTTGCCAAGGATGGAATTATCAATGTTTTAATTGCGTTAAACAGAAAGGGAATACATATCATTACCGGTAGCAATTGCCTTCAGCCTCTCAGTCTCAGAGAAGCCGTGTCACGTTGTACTGTGCAATCAATACTGTCTGCAGTGTTTGCAAAGCAAGTTGGCAAAGAAATCACGCCAGCGAATAGGGGATGGGAGCTACTGTTGGAGCGGAGAGATTTCGCTGCCTTGAGCGCTTCCCAGTCAAACCTTCTCCTCTGGGGTTTGTGTTTCATTATTATAGGATACGATAGAAGTTGTGTAAGAAATAAAAGCGATTTGGCAAAGTAAACATTGTGGAGTTTCATTATAAAAAAAAGATAAAAAGAATAAAATACATTTGCAACACAAGAGACTACACAGTAGCAAGGAAGCCGTAAAATTCTGGAGGCGATGTAGAAATTAGTGTCATGACAGAACAGGACTACTGAAGGCTGCTTGTCTTTCAGGCAGATGCTCAAAAAAAAAGGGGCAGACTGAATGTGAATTGGTTTCCCTGTGCACTAGGGGTTCCCACGAGAGACCCTACAATAGGGGGATGAAAGAAGACTGGAGAGTAAACACGCCACTCGAGGGGTTAATTATTTCTATTTTAATAGTACAATTAGCAAATTACTTAGTGCCGCGCACCACTGCGCCACACTGTAATAATACTTCTCAAAATGACTTAAGCCTAGACATCATAATAATGACAAGAAAAACTACTGTGGAATGAAGGCAGTGAATAAGAATGAGATGGAACCGTAAAAAGGCCACTTGGGACGGAGAAGTTGCTTTACATAGAAGTTAAAAATAACATATATATACAGTATAGGCAGAGGCAGATCTGGAAAAAAAATAACATGGGAAGGGGAAGTAGTTAGCGGTCTCGGGCATAATTATGTGCGCCTAAGTCTTAAAAAATGGGCGCAGGACGTCACCCTCTAGGTTCACCAACACTTGGGCGACATGACTACTTATTTTTTTTGCGAAAAAAAATAATGGCTGCTGCGTGTGTAGTGTGGACACCCATTATGAATACGCCACTGGTGACATCAAACTGTATTTAAAAAATGATTTTACTTGTGCTGGTAGTAGATGAGACGACAGTATTTCGATTTTTCATTACTTTTTTCTTTAACCCCTTCCCGACATTTGACGTATATATACGTCATGGCCGGGATGTACTTCCCGACACATGACGTATATATACGTCATGACTTGAAACTGTCCCCGCGTCTATAGACGCGGGGACAGAGGGACGATGTCTGCTGTCCCTGACAGCAGACATGTCCCTGCATGCCCAGGGGGGGCTGCGATGCCGCCCCCCGTCGGCGATCGCTGTGATTGGCTGTTCAGTGTGAACAGCCATTCACAGCATTTTCTGTGTCACCGGCGAATAACGTTCGCCGGTGACACAGGGATCGGAGGTGATTGGTGCTGTAAAGTACAGCACCAATCACCGCGGGGTGTAAGGGTGACACTGGTGTCACCCCACCTCACCCCACCCGCCCCCAAAGGCCGTGATTGGTTCGTCGGACCGACGGACCAATCACAGCCATGGAGGGGGGTTTAAACTAACGGTGACTGCACTGCAGACGCCATTCCGGTCTGGAATTGCGTGCAGTGCGGTCACCGTGCCTAGCTGCCGCAGTATACTGACCTGAACCTTGCCAAATACTTACCTGATCACTGCCTGGATCTTGCTACTTCTTGTGACTTCCTGTGCTGTGTTGTGCTGTGTTGTGCTGCTGCAGTATCATCGAGTTATAGATAGAGAGATAGAGAGAGAGAGATAGAGAGAGATAGAGAGGGCTAGGGACAGAGAGTGCTATATTTTGTGCTGCTGCAGTGTGATAGAGTTATAGATAGAGAGATAGAGAGAGATAGAGAGAGATAGAGAGAGATAGAGAGAGATAGAGAGATAGTGACAGATTGTGCTATATATTTTTTATATAACTGACTGCTGCCCCCCCTTTTGTGCTGATCAGTATAAATTAACTGATCAGCAACTTTTTGGGGGCGCAGGTTTTTTTTTTATATATATATACCTGTCAGTGCTGCTGCTGCAGTGTCATAGAGTGAGAGATAGAGAGATAGAGAGAGATAGTGACAGAGAGTGATAGAGACTGCTATATTTTGTGTCTGCTGCCCCCCTTTTGTGCACCCCCAGCAACTTTTTGGGGGTGCAGGGGTTATTTTTCATATATATAACTGTCAGTGCTGCTGCTGCTGCAGTGTCATAGAGTGATAGATAGTGAGAGATAGAGAGATAGAGAGAGATAGTGACAGAGAGTGATAGAGAGTGCTATATTTTGTGTCTGCTGCCCCCGCCTTTTGTGCTGATCACTATATCTGAGGTGATCAGCAACTTTTTGGGGGTGCAGAGGTTTTTTTTTTTTATATATACCTGTCAGTTGCTGCCAGTTGCACTGTCAGTTGCACCAAAGGTTGTGCACCTGCTGCCCCTCACTGGTAATCAGTGTCGCATCACTGATCACCTTTTTTTTTTTTTTGAGGGTGCTGTGGGGTCTTTTTTTAAATTTTTTTTTACACACACTGTGATTTTGTGGGTGTCCTGTGGCCACTGTGCGCTGATCAGTGACGTACATCACTGATCAGCTTTTTCGGCACAGGGTTGATCTATTTTTTTTTTTTTTTGATCAAATTCCTGTTGCCTTTGAGCGCTGTTCAGTGACGGACGTTACTGACCAACATCTGTGCTCAATTTTTGGCGCAAGACCTTTTTTTTTTTTTTTTTTTTAAACCCCTTAAATTTTTTTTTTTTTTTAACCCCTTCAATTTTTTTTTTTTTTTTATTGGGATCAAATTCCTGTATAAAGTATTTTTTTTTTTCTGCACTACATACACACTACATACCCCCCGGGTTGAAATAAAGTTTGTACCCCCCCCTACACTATACACGTGTTAAAACACTTCACTACCAGTAACACAAAAATAAAAATGGCATCCCAAATGTCATCCCAAATGTCATCCCAGTCATCCAGAAGAATGTATTCAGTGGAGGAGGCATATGCCATGCTTGCCTCTGACTCTGACACAGCCAGTGAGGCAAGAGGGGAATTTGAAGGATTCGTCTTAAGCTCCTCTTCCTCCTCTGGTGATGAGGGACCCCCTCAAAGACGCCCCCGTAGAGCAGCTGAGACCCCCCCCCCCAATAATTGATCTCGTATGGACCCCACCACCAGACAATTTTGAGCCCCAGGTTCCTGAGTTTTTGGCCATGCCAGGAATCCAATTTGATTCCACAGGTCTCAGAGAAATTGACTTTTTCAAATTATTTTTCTCTGATGATTTTATAAATTTAATGGTGGACCAAACTAATTTATATGCCCAGCAGTTTATTGCTCAAAACCCCACGTCATCATTTGCTAGGTGGACCCCTGTAGATGCAGTAGAGATGATGACGTTTTGGGGTCTGGTGTTTCATATGGGCATAGTAAAAAAGCCAGAAATTAGGCAATATTGGAGTACAGATGTTCTGTACAGCACCCCATTTTACCGTATGGCCATGACTCGGGCTCGTTTTGAGATGATCCTTAAATTTTTGCATTACAACGATAATGCACAGTGTCCACCCAGAGATGATCCCACCTTTGACCGGCTATTCAAAGTCAGGCCGGTCATTGATCATTTCAGTGCCAAATTTGCAGAGATGTACATCCCTGAAAAATTTATTTGTATCGACGAGTCCCTTATACATTTTAAAGGAAGGGTTAAATTCCGCCAGTACCTTCCCAGTAAGAGGGCAAGGTATGGCATAAAAATGTATAAGCTGTGTGAAAGCACCTCAGGGTACACCCACATGTTTAGGGTATATGAAGGGAAGGATTCAAGAATTGAACCGCCAGAATGCCCCCCCTCCCTCGTAGGTGTTAGTGGAAAAATTGTCTGGGATTTAGTGCACCCCTTCCTGGATAAAGGTTATCACCTCTATGTGGATAACTTTTACACTAGCATCCCCCTGTTTAAGGCCCTTGGTTCAAGAGGTACAGCAGCTTGCGGTACTGTGCGCAAGAACCAAAGAGGCCTCCCAAAAACGCACATTGCCCAAGTAATGAGAAGGGGTGAAAGCAGGGGAATATGCACCGAAAATATGTTGTTGGTCAAATATAAGGACAAGAGGGATGTCCTTATACTGACAACAATTCACGGAGACAGTACCACCTCCGTCCCTGTACGAGGTACCAGTACCCACACCTCAAAACCTAATTGTATCCTGGATTACAATAGGTACATGGGCGGAGTGGATCTTTCAGATCAGGTACTGAAGCCGTACAGTGCCCTGCGTAAAACAAAAATCTGGTACAAGAAGCTGGCCGTGTATATCATCCAGATGGCACTGTATAACGCTTACGTGCTATTCCGTTCTACCAGCCAGAGGGGGACATTTATGCACTTTCAAGAGGAAGTCATAAAGGGCCTAATATTTGGGAACCAGCAGGCAGAGGGCCCCAGTACTTCTAGTACTGGCCCCCGTATTGTACCAGGGCAGCATTTTCCGAACGAAATCCCCTCCACTGCAAGAAAGGGCAGGACACAAAAAAGGTGCAAAGTTTGCTATAAAAAGGGAATAAGAAAGGAAACTATTTTCCAGTGTGAAACTTGCCCCGACAAACCCGGCCTATGTATAAAGGAGTGTTTTAAAATATACCACACATCTATGGATTATTAGGTTCATCATTTCACCGTGCTTCGGGGGTCTTGCTAATGCCACATAGCACCCACCATTCATTCCACCAGAATCTGAGCTGCAAAATCCAAAAATCACTCCTTCCCTTCTGAGTCCTGCCATGCACCCAACTGGTATTTTTTGGTCACACATGAGGCATTGCCATACTCGGGAGAAATTGGGGCACAGATTTTGGGGTGCTTTTTCTCCTTCATACCTTCTGAAAATGAAAAATTTTGAGCCAGAACTGCATTTTTGTGTAAAAAAATGTAATTTTTCATTTTCACTGCCCAGTTGTATCAAAATTGGTGAAACCCCTGGGGGTTTGAAATGTACACTATACCCCTAGATGAATTCCCTGAGGGGTGTAGTTTGCAAAATGGGGTCACTTGTGGGGGGGTTCCACTGTATTGGTGCTTTGGGGGTCTTGCTAATGCGACATAGCACCCACCAACATTCCACCAGAATCTGTGCTGCAAAATCCAAATATCACTCCTTCCCTTCTGAGTCCTGCCACTTTTTGGTCACACATGAGGCATTGCCGTACTCGGGAGAAATTGGGGCACAGATTTTGGGGTGCTTTGTCTCCTTCCTTCCTTGGGAAAATGAAAAATTTTGAGCCAGAACTGCATTTTTTGTGTAAAAAATTTAATTTTTCATTTTCACTGCCCAGTTGTACCACAATTGGTGAAACCCCTGGGGGTTTGAAATGTACACTATACCCCTAGATGAATTCCCTGAGGGGTGTAGTTTGCAAAATGGGGTCACTTGTGGGGGGGTTCCACTGTATTGGTGCTTTGGGGGTCTTGCTAATGCGACATAGCACCCACCAACATTCCACCAGAATCTGTGCTGCAAAATCCAAATATCACTCCTTCCCTTCTGAGTCCTGCCACTTTTTGGTCACACATGAGGCATTGCCGTACTCGGGAGAAATTTGGGCACAGATTTTGGGGTGCTTTTTCTCCTTCATACCTTCTGAAAATGAAAAATTTTGAGCCAGAACTGCATTTTTGTGTAAAAAAATTTAATTTTTCATTTGCACAGCCCAGTTGTATCAAAATTGGTGAAACCCCTGGGGGTTTGAAATGTACACTATACACCTAGATGAATTCCCTGAGGGGTGTAGTTTGCAAAATGGGGTCACTTGTGGGGGGGTTCCACTGTATTGGTGCTTGGGGGGTCTTGCTAATGCGACATAGCACCCACCAACATTCCACCAGAATCTGAGCTGCAAAATCCAAAAATCACTCCTTCCCTTCTGAGTCCTGCCATGCACCCAAATGGTATTTTTTGGTCACATGTGAGGCATTGCCGTACTCGGGAGAAATTGGGGCACAGATTTTGGGGTGCTTTGTCTCCATCATTCCTTGTGAAAATGAAATTTTTTTAGCCAGAACTGCATTTTTGTGTAAAAAATGTAATTTTTCATTTTCACTGCCCAGTTGTATCAAAATTGGTGAAACCCCTGGGGGTTTGAAATGTACACTATACCGCTAGATGAATTCCCTGAGGGGTGTAGTTTGCAAAATGGTGTCACTTGTGGGGGGGTTCCACTGTATTGGTGCTTGGGGGTCTTGCTAATGCGACATAGCACCCACCAACATTCCACCAGAATCTGAGCTGCAAAATCCAAAAATCACTCCTTCCCTTCTGAGTCCTGCCATGCACCCAAATGGTATTTTTTGGTCACATGTGAGGCATTGCCGTACTCGGGAGAAATTGGGGCACAGATTTTGGGGTGCTTTTTCTCCTTCATACCTTCTGAAAATGAAAAATTTTGAGCCAGAACTGCATTTTTGTGTAAAAAATTAAATTTTTCATTTTCACTGCCCAGTTGTACCACAATTGGTGAAACCCCTGGGGGTTTGAAATGTACACCATACCCCTAGATGAATTCCCTGAGGGGTGTAGTTTGCAAAATGGGGTCACTTGTGGGGGGGTTCCTAACTTTTAGCATCTTATGGTGCCTAGCATCCTACATGGTGCCTAAAAAATAATCTCATAAAAAGGAGGCTCCAAAATCAAGTAGGTGCTCCTTCTATTATGAAGCCTGTGGTTTGGTCAACGTGCACACTAGGGCCACATATAGGATATTTATGAAAACAAAAGAATTGGGGGAATCAATTTTTAGTCACATTTCTCTAGTAAAATCTACTGTGTTCCTTAGAAAAATGTATTAAAATTGCAAATCTGCAAAAAAAATGAAATTTTGAAATTTCACCTACACTTTGTTTTAATTCCTGTGAAACACCTAAAGGGTTAACAAACTTCCAAAATGCTGTTTTGAATACTGTGAGGGGTGCAGTTTTTGAAATGGCATCATTTATGGGGGTGTCTCACATACAAGTCCCTCAAAGTCACATCAGAACTGAACTGGTCCCTAAAAAAATCAGTGTTTGAAATTTTCTTGAAAATTTGAGAATTTGCTATTCATATTGTAAGCCTCCTAGTGTCCAAAAAAATTAAAAGGAAGTTGAAATAATGATGGAAACATAAAGTAGACATATGGTCTATGTTAGTTATTAACTATTTTGAGTGGTATGATTATTTGTCTCACAAGCAGAAAATTTAACATTTTGCAAATTGCTAAATTTTCCATTTTTTTACGACATTTTGGTATTTTTCACAAAAAAACACAGACTGTATCGACCCAAATTTACCACTAATTTGAAGTACAATGTGTCACGAGAAAACAATCTCAAAATCACTGGGATAAGTAAAAGCAAAAAAAAGTTATCCCCACTTAAGTGATACATGTCAGATTTGAAAAAAAGGGCTCTGTCAGAAAGGCAAAAACAGGCTGCGTCAGGAAGGGGTTAAAAAAAAACAAATAAACTAATTTTGGTGTCAGATATGACTTTGAGCAATATTTTGTCACCATGTGGGTTCTGCATATTAAATTCAGAGCCAAGTTATTCCTTTGGAGCTGAGCTGGACCCAAAGAAGCACTAGAATCTGAAAAACTTGCATAGATTCCCAATAACTTAGACATTCATTTTATCACTTTTATATAACTTTTGTTTGTACTACTACTTATGATAAATATGAGGATGATGATGATAATAATAATAATATATAAAACATACATCAAAATCTATAATATATATTAAAAAACCTGACATTTTTAGTGATATAGTTGGGATTGTGGTGATTGGCAGATTGCCATCAAAGCCATGATTTCTCTTGAATTCAAACTTGTCCAAGAACCGACAACAAGGATCACATATCGGGTGTCTGATGGTAGGTGGAGCTCATATAACTGGACATTCCACCCACCAACATCACAGCATTCCATGTACTAAGGACACTTAACATCCATCTGCAATTTAACCCATCCGGAAAGCAATCCGAGGCAGTTTTTGGACTAACATCAGTCATCCAGGTTTACCATCTATCCCGTCAGAGGAACCTATTCCACCTTTGGACTCTGTATCTGGGACCTCTTTGGCCACCTGGTCACCTGCTATTCATGGGATTCAACAAATGATGTCCTCATGGAAATATGCCTATATAAATGCCAGTTTGCATTGTGATGTATATTGTGTAACACTGAATGTCCTCGCATTTTATTATATTTTTATCATTTATTATCAATTTTAATGGAATTACAGCTTAAGTAATCAACTTTAATAATAAAACTTATTGTAAAGGATACCATTCTCATCATCTTTTTCAGCCTGCGCTGGTATACTATTTCTGTTATCTGATGGTAGGCCACTGTTTGGTACAACAGAAGGGTTGTATTTATGTAGGCTCTCTTGGGCAGTATATGGGAGCGGATTTCCACAAGCAGAGGACAAACACTAACGAAAAACTAGTAGGCACCGGCAACCTAACTTTGAACTTGTGTCTTGATTGGACAGAACCATGGTAATGGAGCCCTATAGTCAGCTAGAATATTTCTACACCAGAGATATATTTTATTATTACTGGACTGTTCAGATGTTACCATAGCAGCAGCCCTACACTGGCACCCCGATACCTGTCAGCCGTTGTTAAAAAGCACAGATATACAGTAGGACCACCATTGATTGGTTGCTTTGGGCAACTTCTACCCGCTGGGACCTATTCAGGATCACTCGGTGAGATCCAAATTCGGTTCCAGCCCAGATGGTCGGGTTTGCGCATGTTTATTTCTGCGCATGTGCAAACTGCAGCAGCTAACGACTTTGGCAAGTTACACACTTGCCAGGCCTTTCGTAGCCGGGAGGGAAGGCCGGGGGGATGGGGGGGTGGGAGGGCAAAAACTACTCTGGAGCAGAGGAACACTCAGCGTAATATGCCCCCCCCCCCCCCCCAAAAAAAAACAAAAAAAACACTGGGTGTTCCCCTGTACATGCAAGCGTGGCGACGCCTGTTTGGGGCAGGCAGCTAATGGCCTTGGTTGACCAATTCTGACCAAACTGTTGGTCACAAATGTATTATTCAGAGCCGTAACATGGTGCATCCTAAAAATGTAGGTTTTGCAGAAAGCAACCAATCAGATTTTATATTTTGATAGCTAGAATCCCATTGGTTACTTTGGGCCACACCTCCACTTAACCTATTTAGAAGGTTATGGGCCCCATACATCAGCAATTAATTGTGACAATCCTCAGATCTGGAGATGATTCCCACAATGAATTTTAGATGTGTGGGCTCCCCCTTTTGGCAATCCCAATAAAAAATTAATAGGGATCGCCAATCGATTGCTTAATCAGATTTTTAAACATGCTTAATAATCTGGTATTATCTGCGGATCTTTTTTATATGTGTGGGCGTTCCCAAGTCTTTTTCATCTATTTACATTATGAAAAGAAGTAACAGCTGAAATGACAATCGATTGAGGTGATGTATGGGCACTTTCCAGATATGAAGATGCAATCTTTAGATGGGAAAAATCTGCCAATCACTGAAATAAATCTGTAATGTGTGGGCAAGTCAAATAGATTGTAGAAACCATTTATCTGGGGGAAAAAAAATCGGTACTCTTTACTTAGTTGGGCGCCCACGATCTCCATCGCGGGCGTCGTGGGTAAAGAAATCGCGGTGATCGCGGGCATCGCGGCCAGTACATTAACGGCCGCGACGCAATGCCCGCGATCACCGCGATTTCCCATAGGGATCAATGTTAAATTTAGTGCTGGCCGCGATTTTACATTCAATGCTTCAATGGCCGCGATTTGGTTATAGGAATCAATGTTAAATGGGCTACAGAGCCCAAATAGGCACAATTAAAACTTAAATGTCCCCCCAAATTTTTTACGCCACCCCACGATCCACGCCAACCCGAAGCGTGGCGAGCGCAGCGAGCCCGCGAGGGGCGGCGGTACGCGTCCTCCGACCTTTTCATACCCCCACTATCCACGTCGGCGTGGAGTTGAGAATAGAATAGTGTGGCGAGCGCAGCGAGCCACCGAGCCCGAAGCGTGGCGAGGGGACGCGGATACCTTCACAGGTAAACGTGGCCCTACGCGGGCTTCACAGGTATCCACGTCCGCTCGCCACGCTTCGGGCTCGGTGGCTCGCCACACTATTCTATTCTCAACTCCACGCCGACGTGGATAGTGGGGGTATGAAAAGGTCGGAGGACGCGTACCGCCGCCCCTCGTGGGCTCGCTGCGCTCGCCACGCTTCGGGTTGGCGTGGATCGTGGGGTGGCGTTACAAATTTGGGGGGACATTTAAGTGTTAATTGTGCCTATTTGGGCTCTGTAGCCCATTTAACATTGATTCCTATGGCCAAATCGCGGCCATTGAAGCATTGAATGTAAAATCGCGGGCAGCACTAAATTTAACATTGAACCCTATGGGAAATCGCGGTGATCGCGGGCATCGCGTCGCGGCTGTTAATGTACTGCCTGCGATGCCCGCGATCACCGCGATGGGCGCCCAACTAAGTAAAGAGTACCAAAAAATCACTGGATCTGGAAATCCATTAATTGTGATTGCTGATGTATGGGGCCCATAAGGTACATCTCCCCACTTGTAATTTCAAAACCCATGCATGGGACAAAACTTTGGTCATACTGTATAAGGAGAGTTAAAGTTTATTTTCTGCATGGTAATCTGCATATATATTGTCAATGAATAAAGCAAATCTATCATCTAAATTTGTAGTAGCATCATTTTAGACTTGGTAAAGGAACCGAACAGCCAGTAGCTTGTGCTCGGTGTAAAGTCTTCCCTCCGTTTGCTTTATCTCCTGCTTGTTGCAAGATTACAGACAGATCGACAGCCACACTGGGCATAATTGAAGCTCAGCATGACTGTGTCTGCAAACAGCTTGCCTTAGGCAGCCCAGTGGATTCCAATTCCCATCCATAGAAACAGCACCAGTAATCACAGTAACGCTGGGTATTAGTCATTCCATTACATACAAATCCAACAGGCAGATTGTTTATTTCTGCCTAAAATAAAATAATCATATTTGTATAACAGCAGCTCGGCTTCCTAAATTAATTTTAAATGATGATGTAATGGATATATATACAGTGGCGGTTTTTACCTATGGGCTGCAGCCCGCCCAGGTAAAAACCGCCACTGTAGTGAAGTCAGCTCTAGTCTGTGAGACTGCACTGGCTTCACTGTGACTGGCACTGACTTCCTATTGGATGTCCGACCTGCCAGTAACCAAGGCATTCCCATTGGGATGAGTTCCCTCTCTCCGGGATGCCTCTCTGCGGGCTGCCAAGCAAAAGCCCCTAAAATCTGGGAATTGCCAGTCCCTGTCATCTGTATTATACAGGTGCTGGGACCATGATTCCCCTTCTATGGTCTGTTGCCGAAGCAGCCCATAGAAGCTGGCTGCATGCGCAGTACAGAGGTTCATTATAGCACAGGTGTCAGGAACGCTGCGGAGACCAAGAGGAGCGGTAGCGGCAGGGGGAAGGGGTGCCTTCCCTCCTCCCCTCAAACGGTAAGAGCCACCACTGTATAGTAGTTTAGAATTTTCGGTACTTATATGTTAGTTGGGCACTCAGTATAGTTAGTACGCTCATACCCTCACTATCAATGTCAGCATGGAGTTGATTTTATATAGTGTGGCGAGCCTGAAGCGTGGCGGGCGTAGCGTGCCCCGTGAGGGGACGTGGAAAACTAAGCAAATAGCTTAGTGGGCGCCCAACTAACATATAAGTACTAAATTTTCCATAGCCCATAGCAATGTTTCAGAGATTTGCACGGGGCGGGCACTGACATCATGTGACATCAGCCTTGTGCAGGCTTCAACCCGCCTACGTTTGCATGGGGACACCCAGCATTTTTCTGGGTGCACCCACCATTTCTGTGGGCACACCCAAGAAACACTAGGTGGCCCCAGGTGCCAGCCCCATATCCACCCACTGCTCACTGGGGACTGATCTTTACTGAATCAGGCCCTGAGAGCCGTCTTATTACTATGTACTTTGAATGGCAAATAATAAACTACTACAGAATACAGAACATTTTTAATGTAGAGAATTTGTCCCTCATGAACCAAAAACATCACAGAGTTAAAGTGTCTGAGGGAACTGGACACTAAGGGAAGCCGCCGGACATCCTAGACTGTAACTCCATCAACTTCCGTTGTCGATAATTAAAGACTGTTAGACGGAAACACTTTTCAATCGTCAAGCGGGAGAATGAGAAGACGCCGCGCATAACACGTGGCCGGAAAGGACGTCAGACGCGGCTGGATGTTGCCGCAGCTGACTAGAGGCACAACTCCTAGCCGCTGAGGAGTCAGTATTAGTGGACATCTGCTGAGGAACCACAGCAAGGATCAGGTGAGTGTATATGTGGTTGTCCACCTGTGTCTGTATCCGGATCACCAGCTACCAGAGTTGACTCCATATTATCACCATCTGGACCTTGTTTACCCAGACCCATGTCGACCTTGACCCATGTCGACCTTGGTGCATGTCGACCTAGTGGTGTCGACCCAATGCTTGTCGACCTAGTTGCTGTAGACCTAATGACTGTATCCCCTATACATCCCCTGCATTTTACTTGCCAAGGGAGGAAAAGAAAAAAAGACACAGCGGCGGGCCTCTTATCAGTAAATGTCACAGACTGATAGGTCCCTAAGGTAACCACTGGCTTAGTCCAGTGGATTTCTCTTTTTCTATCACTTGGTCATTCTTGCGCAATTATCATTTGATCATTACCAGGTATACGCAAACTGTGTCACCACACTGCCCCCTGGGGAGCTCACATGCAAATTACAGCAAAGAAAGCGTTTTCTGTTTAGTGCAATAATCTGCCTACAGTGAGATTACAGTTTTTTTACAAAAAAATTATCCAATGATTTAAATCCTAAACATTTCTAGATACCAATATCATGGTGAAATCATAGGAGAAATGAGGATCACTCTACACGGCCCTCAAAAGACTCCACCCATTTATTGACTCCACCCCTTTTGTAGGGCTGCTTTCCCAGATTTCCCGGGCTGGTTTTCCATCCCAATCCGCCCCTGTGTGTGTGTGTGTGTGTGGGGGGGGATCTCCAGGAAGATGCCTGAGGTGGCAACCCTAGCAGTTCTCAGTATATAGAAATCTAATAAGGCGTCTATACATTTATTTGGCTTGAACCTTAACATTCACTTTAAGCTAGCTTAACTAAAGAATAACTCACACTGACACAATAAAGACACGGACACCAAAGCAATTAGATTTAAAGGGCATAGTATATTTATTATGTGGTATGACCCTTCTTCGTAAAGGGCTGGCAATAAGGCGTCACGGCGCCCAGCTCTAGTCACATCAAAAATGGCGGCGACTTAAACGCCCCAACTGACTGATATTAACATGGGGACGACTGAGACGGCCCCATCCGACTAAGGCACAACCTAACGCTGGGAAGTCTCACCACCCCTTCTCTGGCTGGTGTGGACACTCCGCTGACGAAGTGCCCACAGCGCCCCCCCGCAAAGGCAGGACACCCCGCCGTCTTTCCCGGGGGTAGTGCCTCCCAGCGCCCTCTCATGCCACAAGTGACCGCTGGACCGTGACGCCCTACCGCCCCAGTTCTGATAATGGTAAATGTACCAATAAATTGACTATAAATTTGAAATGCCAAAGGCAAGGGAGGGTGGGTGGGGGCTGAAGAACTTTTCCAAGAGAAAGCATTTCCTGTAAGGACCTGCCTATATACCCCTCTCCTAAGCTCACGCCCCTAAGCTCTCCCATAGTCTAACCACAAAACTGAAACTAACTTTAGCCCACTAGCAGTCATTAACTCTTTCCTGCCAACCCAAAAAATGTAATCCTCTTAAGTACGCTCTGGCTTAGGCAGCCCTCGCTTTATCTAAGGCGTCTATACATTTATTTGGCTTGAACCTTAACATTCACTTTAAGCTAGCTTAACTAAAGAATAACTCACACTGACACAATAAAGACACGGACACCAAAGCAATTAGATTTAAAGGGCATAGTATATTTATTATGTGGTATGACCCTTCTTCGTAAAGGGCTGGCAATAAGGCGTCACGGCGCCCAGCTCTAGTCACATCAAAAATGGCGGCGACTTAAACGCCCCAACTGACTGATATTAACATGGGGACGACTGAGACGGCCCCATCCGACTAAGGCACAACCTAACGCTGGGAAGTCTCACCACCCCTTCTCTGGCTGGTGTGGACACTCCGCTGACGAAGTGCCCACAGCGCCCCCCCGCAAAGGCAGGACACCCCGCCGTCTTTCCAGGGGGTAGTGCCTCCCAGCGCCCTCTCATGCCACAAGTGACCGCTGGACCGTGACGCCCTACCGCCACCGCCAGGCTCTTAAGAGATTAACTAGATGAGCTCTAAGAGCCGCCGCATGCCACCCACGAAGACCTACCTAAGTGTCCGTTATCCTAAACTAAAACTGAACTATACCTCAACAAAACCCCTATCCTTATTGAAGGGGAGCCTGAAAGAAAAAGTTCCTAACCGTTAGAAATATACATTGCATTGATTAGTATGACAAGGTAAGTTAGTACAATGGACCCAAGTGAAGTCGAAAACTTGATAAAAACCTCTCGTGTGTCCCGGAAGGGGGAGGTGGGCCAAATTGAAATTAATAAGGACCCACGGAGGTAAAAAATGCAAGAAAGTCCTTCACACCCCTGATTCCGGAACACTAGCTGTTCCAAAACCAGCGGGTAAACAGCGTTTTTGGGTCAGCGCCACAGGCGCACTACATCCAAATCTTATCTACCTTAAATAAATCCTAATTGCAGCGGACTTCCATCGTCCCCATTGCCTGAACGGAAGAGTCAGGAAGCCTGCTGGCCGCTGCGCAGGTAGCTGCCCGCACAGGCAGTTTCAGCACTAAATATGACGCCAAAAGTGGATCAGCACCAAAAACCCAGGATAATATCCAGGGCCTTTTTTGAAGAGCTGGCACTGTCTGAATACCTAGAGGAGGAATTCCGCTTCCCCCTGGCCGATGCGTGAGTGAAGCCTGCACGGAAACCAGTTTCTCTCTTGACCGCACGTGGTGGGGGGGGCGTTGGGACTGCATCCAACCCGGCTGACGGCAGGGATCCAGAAGACTCCACCGGATCCTGGGTAACACCTCGGAGGAAACAAAAGAAAATGTTAAACCCTGCTAAAGTAACGAACAAGGTTCCCACAAACGGGGGATGCGCGCGACTAATGAAGGGGGGGGGTGTTGCCACAGTAATGTATGCGTGGCACAGCTGGCCAACAACACTATACACTGACAACGAGGGGAGAAACCCCCTGGCCATGAGGACCAACCCATACCAATATTGAAAATGCAAGCGCCGGCCCAGCTACCCCCTCATGCTAAGCTAACGCGCCCTCGATCTGAGCTATTTCCAGGAGAGAGGTATAGGCCGGCCGATGGGGCTGTCACCAATATTTTGGGCGTTGCCAAGGCCTGGTGGGGCCCCACATGGATGGTCTTTGAAGTTTGGAAAAACATAGATGGTTTATGGCCGATGTCAACTAGTTTGGACACGATGTGGAAGAGCCAGATGGCTTCCCCCCCATCGATGTCAAGCATAAAATAGTTTTTTGTACCGGCCTTTGCCTTGGCTGCGGAGGGAAGCTCCGAGCAGGCACCTGTGAAGCCCGCACTGCATTCCGTCTACGTGGCAATGGCCGACCATCGATATGTAACACCCATCGGCTGTCATCCACCATCGATGGTCGGTTGCCATTTCCCCAATGGTGGCAAGGGCGACGGTGGCCTACCCTGCCCTTTTATAGCATGGTCACAGGTGGGAATTGAATGTCCATGTGGGCTGGGGAGGGGGGTGGGAGTGGGGAAGCGCGGGAAATTGGACGGGCGAAATAGGTGTCCTGGCCACCGGGAGCGTATGCTGCTGGGAGGCGTAAGGCCGCCAGGAGGAAGGGCTGGATTGGGACCAGTCCCCCTGCCCGTATCCCTGGGCCAGGTATGGCCCAGGGGTGTGGCAAAATTGGCAAGCACTGGGACTGGGCGGACACCAGCCTGAGCAATCCGGGAGCCAGAGCCGCAGGGGCCCCGGCCCAGGTATCCCACGCCAAGCCCGCTGGGGCCTGGCGTGGAGTGGGGGCTGGCACCACGGTTGCCCGGCAGGGGGCCAGGGCGCGAGGTAGGGGGCCGCAAAGTCCGCCACCCCCTGGACCCCGCGGGCAGTGGTGGAGCGGTCACCGGTGCGATAAGCGGTCCCCTTTGTGGGAAGGACGGGTGGGGATACCCGACCCCAGGCCCGGGAGGGGCCTGTACCACAGGGAATTTGCTGCTGGGGTGAAAGGGGGTGCTGGATGGCTGACCCGGCAGGCCCGGCACGGCCCCAACCAGGGCTGAATGAGGCCCCTTATTTTATGGCGGCAGATGGGGGTGGGGGCGGGCCTGGAACGGGGGTACCTGCGGGTGACCGTGCACCCGGGAGCCGCCATCTTGCGTGGCGGCGTTAAACGCTGCGCCCCCCCTGACCTGGCACCGGGTGGGAGATGTGCGGAGTGCGGTGGGATGGGGTTGGATCGCCCGCCCGGGGGTGCCGGGGTCGGGCATAGACGCGCGGGCGGAAATGCCGCCCGTCGCGTCATAGCCCAGTGCTGACTGGCTGTACAGGGGCGCCAGCCACACGTGGATGCCGGCGCCAGGCGGGGACGCGGTAGGGGGACGGAGGAAAGTGGCGGGCGGTAAGAGAGGGCCTGCGGGAGGCACAAGGGAAGGGGCGGGGGGATGGCGCCGACGGGAGGCAGCAGTGGCTGTGCCGGATCCGGGTGCCCGGATCGGGCCCTGGTAGTATCCGGCAGGGGGGGGGGCAGCATGCTGTGGGCTAGGGAAAGGGTGCGGATTTGGGGGGAGACGGGACATGCTGTAATGAGGTGGAGGGGGGGGAGGAGGCACACTATCCCTGGAAGGGAAGGTGGTATCCAGAAAACAGGCAGGGAGGGGGGCCTGAGTGCTGGGGATGGGACACGCTGGATAACAGCGCTGCTTGGCCACGGGGATAAATATCAGCTGCACAGGCAGGCACTTAGCTTTGAGGAGAAGCTGCTGGGCTGTGGCTGCATGCTGCTGGGCTCTGACTGCATGCTGCTGGGCTCTGACTGCATGCTGCTGGGCTCTGACTGCATGCTGCTGGGCTCTGACTGCCTGCTGCTGGGCTCTGACTGCATGGCCACGGGGGATAAATATCAGCTGCACAGGCAGGCACTAAGCTTTGAGGAGAAGCTGCTGGGCTGTGACTGCATGCTGCTGGGCTGTGACTGCATGCTGCTGGGATCTGACTGCATGCTGCTGGGCTGTGACTGCATGCTGCTGGGCTGTGACTGCATGCTGCTGGGCTGTGTCTGCATGCATGCTGCTGGCTGAAGAACTTTTCCAAGAGAAAGCATTTCCTGTAAGGACCTGCCTATATACCCCTCTCCTAAGCTCACGCCCCTAAGCTCTCCCATAGTCTAACCACAAAACTGAAACTAACTTTAGCCCACTAGCAGTCATTAACTCTTTCCTGCCAACCCAAAAAATGTAATCCTCTTAAGTACGCTCTGGCTTAGGCAGCCCTCGCTTTATCTTGTTGCAGTACATTGCTAAATGCATTAAAAAAATATATATATATATAATAAATGAGTTTTATTCTGCACAGGCCACAAATAAATGACTTCTTACAGGAACAAATGGTCTGATTCACACCTGTTTGCCTAGCCGTCCTGTCGCACAGAACTCTACAGCAGGTACAGCGCGGGAGATATTAAAAATAAAACTTCAAATATTTGGAACTTTTACATGATTTATGTTGCCTGTCGTTTGCCCATTAGGTCATGTCCAGCGCTAGATAGTTATACGCTGTTCTAGACGGCTATCCGCTCACCACGTTTCTCACACACAGACAACGGGACAGTGTCTCACATGCAAATGAGGAGATGTCTGTAGGGGGCTCTGTCTTAAATCACTCCTTGCTCTTTTCCGTGCTAGCGATGACGGTCCCTGGGCCCTGACCATGGCTTGTTTCTCCAATCTGACAGTTTAAGTAAATAATCTTTGGAACGTTACTTGTTCATTGTAACGCCCAAATTAAACAATGTGATCTTGGACCAAAAATATAAGTTCCTTGGTTATTAAATGGATCCTAAGTGTATCCAGCCAAACTTGATTTGTGACATTGTGTATATACATATGATATACAAATTATCAGGAGATGATACTTGAATTCGAAATATGCGCATTTGTCCATGCCAAGATATTTCTGTATGTGTTGTATTGTTTAGGCGTGATAGGAGGCAAGGGGAAATTCTGTTAACTGTATAGTTGCTGCAAAAAGTTTCCAGTTTTGGAAATGACTCCCGATAGGATAGAAGCTATCACAGAGTGCTAAAGGGTTATGGGTCATAGGGTCAACAGTAGGGTGGCCAATCCTGGGATCGGGATCGGCGGGATCCCGGGATTTGGCCCCCAAAACGACGGGATTTCAATCCCGGGATTGGAGTTTCCAATCCGGGGATTTCGGGATTAGATTGCGCATGCGCAGTCTAATGCCGAGCAGCGTCTGAGCGGGTGCTCAGCAGCTGCCCGGCTTCTCCCGTCCCGGGCAGCGCGGCTCTGCGCAGCGTGCCGACGTCAGAGGTCAAGCTGCGCAGGGCGCATAGGATTTCCCCATGTTGTCTGTGAGCTGTGACTGACCCCGGGCACGAACACCCGCCCAGCCACAGACCAGACCGCCGGCGCCCACCCGCCCAGCAGCAGACCAGCCCGCTCCCCATCATCAACACAGCTCGTCCTCCCACCCGGCTCCATCTCCTCTGCTCGCCCACCCACCCGGCTCCCGGCCGCACCACGCAGTAAGTACATATGCGGGGCGACCGAAGCATGTTTTTTATATTAGGGAAGCCAATCCCGGGATCGGGCACTTTTCAATCCCGAATTCCGGGATTGAAAAAATGCCCCGGGATTGGCTTCCCTAGTCAACAGTATGAAGTCGACGTACATTACGTCGACCACTAAAGGACAACAGGGCTTAAGCCGACATATGAAATTTATTGACATGCCTAAGGTAGACAGGGTCGGAAGGTCGACACAAACATTAGGTTGACATTGGGAAGGTCGACAGTCAGAAGATCGACATGGTTTTTCCACTTTTTTTCATGTCTATGTCGACGTAAGTCTACATGGAAACCATATCAGTGTACTGCATCCCCTTGCATGGCCCGCTGCTCAGGCCATGCTCCCTCCATGCAAAAAAAATAAGGCCAATTTGAAAAACTCATGTCCACCGGGCGATAGTGATGCACGGGGCTGCGCATAGCAATCGCTATGGCCTCTACGCATGGAGCACTGTAGTGGCCTTGTCTAAGCAATCTAGTCAGATCACTTACAAAATGCTCTGAAATTGCCTCGTATGTAGGCTCCATCCCCAAATCTTATGTGCTGCAGGTAAGACCTGAAGATGCTGCTAATGACCTGTATGTTGGGAGTTACAGATCTTATGATAGACCTTATATGAAATGACGGTACCTGTTTCCTAGAACGGCGCCCATGACTTCCATCGTATGGGCTCCTAAAAATCTCATCGCATCGCATAGCATCCCCCTGGAATATTGCGGCATGCGATGCAATTCGATTTTTAATTGTACAAGCACCCATGCCATGAGATGTGATGGGTGTTTAAAATGAGATGTAACCCCCAGTATCCACGCCATCCCGAAGCATGGCGAGTGGCGGCGGTACGCGTCCTCCGACCTTTTCATACCCCCACTATCCACGTCAGCGTGGAGTTGAATTTCGATAATTTGGCGAGCGCCCCAAGCCCTGCGAGGGGACGCGGAATACATGTGAAGTTATCCGCGTCCGCTCGCCACGCTTCGGACTCGGTGGCTCGTTGCGCTCGCCACACTATCTAAAATCAACACCACGCTGACGTGGATAGTGGGGGTATGAAAAGGTCGGAGGACACGTACCGCCGCCGCTCTCCACGCTTCGAGATGGCATAGATACTGGGGGTTACATCTCATTGTAAGCACCCATCACTTCTCATGGCATGGGTGCTTGTACAATTAAAAATCGCATCCCATTTGCTGGCATGCGATGCTATGCGATATTTAATTGTACAAGCATCGCATCGCACACCAATAAATAAGGTACACGATGCCATGCGATGGGCGCCGTGCTAGGAAACAAGTACCGAAATGACACATACTGTATTAAGGCCCCAATAATTCCACCCGATTCCGGTGGATCGGGGGGAGAAATCAAGCCAGGTGAAACCGGCCAAATACGATTTTTTCATTCTGCCACCCTCCGCTTGAAGCTCCCGGGGCTTCCATGCAATAATTCACATGCGATTTATCACGTATAAAAATGGCACATCAAGTGCCAAATCTTAGTGAGCTCTCCCAGGGAGCTGCTGGGGGAGCTCAGGTGAAATCGGGGCCATAAGATCTATCATGTGTCTGGGAAGTTGCTGGGGAGTCAAGAGACGACTCGGATCTGATGCTGGTCGTTCTGAAGCATGGCAAGCTTTATACACTGCAGTGAAGACCTTTACATCTACAACCCATTTTGCAGATGGATTTTGATGTTGGCTTTTCCCAGTCTTGGCACACAGAAATGGAATGAGGGGGCCTCACCCAGAACATGACACGTAGTCTCATTGGCCATTGCACAAACCTATTAAATATTGTATTTACAGGGCGAAAAGTATACAACATAAAATGTGCATAAGGAAAGACAAATATAACATGGGACAGCAGCTGCCGACGCCCGGTACTTTATATTCATGTTTTTCTTTGCATTTTTCACACTTCAGCTGCAAAATGATGTATGATTTACAGCTTCTGTTTTCCTTCCTGTGAAATATGCCTTTAAGGTAGGTGATTTAGTGCCCTGTATAAGGCCGGTCTTGTTGGCCCTATTACGTGGGCAGTGATATGTGAAGTAATGCGCTCTGCTGACTTCTTATGGTATGTTACACTGTGTGTCCTGCTTTATAGCTGATGCTTTTGGGCAGTATTCAATGTAGCCGGCGAGGTGGTTAAACGGCGGAGACCGACAAAAACAAGTGACCGTCGCCATCTGACGCTGGCCGCTCACTGAATTCAGTGTTCCGGGGGAACCCTCACTATCAGAGGACGGCGAGTATTCCCCCAAACAGTGAGGTTCGCGGCTAATGCAGGGAGACCGCAGCATTTAGCCGCAAGCCTCGCTGTTTTGGCGGCTGCACACGCCATTTCCACGTCACCGTAAAAACCCAGCGAGGTGGAAACAGCGTGTGCAGGGGGTCAGTTGAATACCGTGCGAGCTGTGACAGCGATGGATCAGCGCTGCTCGCTGTCACTGCTTGCAAAAAGCATTGAATATACCCCTTTGTGTTTGCATACAGTTATAATTATGGGTGTGAGTTATTAGGTTGACCATGATTGGTCGGCAGTGAAAAGATCAACGCAAGAAAAAGGTCAACATGCAGTAGATCAACATTGACAAAAGGCTGACACAAGCATTAGATCGCCATAAAAATTGTTGACACGGGAAACAGTTGACTTGAGTTTTTCACGTTTTTGTTGTCTATGTCGACATTTGTCGACATGGACCCCCAATTAATGCGCTACCCATTTTACCGTTCTCAATAGTAGTCAACATGGATCATTAATTATAAGCCAGTTCTTTGGAATAAAAATCATGAAAAAAAACATGTCGACCAAAGGCAGGTCAACATTTTGTCGACATCGACCTAATACACGTGGATCTTTTGTTCTTGTCCACCTTTTGCCTGTTGACCAATATCGGTCGACGTTGACTGTTAACCTAACAACCGAAACTAATACCCCTTTCAGACAGAAAAATCCCCAAAACCCAGGTATTTCCCGGATACAAAAACTCGGGTACAACTAGGCAGCAAGGTGCTGACCCCCTTTCACACAGGAGCAACAACCCGGGTATTTCCCGTGTCGACCCCTTTCACACAGAAGCCAGATTTTTCTTGCAAAACTCTGTGTGTCATAAGAAAAGGACAGTTTTAAAGGCACACAGAGATGAGATCATGAAAAGTGGATGGTGACTGCTCACTGCATTGCATTAAACATGGCTGACAAGTTGCAGAACCTGGAGGTCATGAGTGCTCTGTGTGTTTTGCTGATTACAGCAAATCAGAGCATTATGCAGATGCTTACACTGTGCTACCTGGCACAGTGTTATGCCAGGAGGAGGAAGGCACAATTTTTGGTGGAGAGGGCTTCCACTCGACGCAGGTATTTGCACTGGAGGAGAGCCCTGATTTTGTCCAGTGTTGCGCTGCACGCCACTGCCACGCCCGCTCAGCCAATCAGGGAAGCTGAAAAGATCAGCCAATCGCACAGCGCCATGCTGCACAGCCAATCAGCATGATTTTTTTAATAGTCGGGAGAAAAACACGGGTCGGACCCTTTCACACAGCCGCAAACACGTGTCTGACATGGGAAAAACCCAAATACCTGGGTCGAAGTCCCGGAACTTTAGACCCATGTTGACCCTTTCAGACAGAAGAAAAACCCGGGTCGACACGGCAATAGCAGGGAAATTCCCGGGTCTTTTTTTCTGTCTGAAAGGGGTATAACTATGATTATGACCAAAGTGTATCTATACAAGACCAGCATATGCCGGTGAGCTTTACAGTTAATTAATTACTCTACGAGGGGGCGCCAGTAACTAATAATAAATTAGCGAGTGTAATGAAGACAATATAATCACGCTATAGACATACCGTATATAATGCAACAAGTATCTTTCTCCTATGTCCTTTAGCCCAACACTAATGAGTGAGCGATTCCCCAGCACTTACTGGAAGCCAAATGTCTGCTGTGGGGTTTTTTTTTATTTGTACTTGGTAAAGAATTCTTGCAGCTTGTTTAACCCCTTCATGACCACCAGCGGTTTACACATTAATGAGAGGAACAATATTCACATTTTTGCCCTGCGTTGGCATAGCCAGAAATAACATTTTATCCGTACAGGGCTTTTCATTTGGCAGCATGAAGGATTAAATGTATTCTTTACTTCTAGGTATGTAAGAGATAGGAAAGATGACATAACACAGACTTTCCCTGAATTATGCTGGAGATAGTGTCAAACAGAGGAGTAACATTGGGAGGCAATGGAGTCATCTGCTACCGGGCTCCAGCTCTCAAGGGGGCACCTCTCCTCCCCTGCAAGTTTGAATCCGTTCATTGAAAGCCATCGATATAGCTTATTTGGCTGACTCCCCCTCCTAACATCATTTTTGCACATGTCACACTCTGTGCAGTATCTTACTGGAGACAGACACCTTACTGATTGAGCTATTTGGGGGGCACCAATATTTATCTAGCCTCCGGGCAACTGGTACGAACTTACGCCACTGGTGTCAAAGAGACCCGAAATGCGTCACTGCAGATGGACAGTGGGTGGTTGGGGAGGGGACAGTAGGTTAAAGTTTTTTTAGGGTGCCTAGAAGCCTTCTGGCCCCCAGATAGACCGAATGTATGTGCATACCTCACAACTGTCCCGAATTTTGTGGGACAGTGTCGTTTTTTGGGGGGGACAATTCCACATCCCACCTGAGGCCGGCAGTGTCCTGCGGTTGTGGGCAGTGCCAGTTGGGAGTCCCCTTCATGCTGCGCACAGTGTCTATTCCCAGAGAGACAGGGGTCGTGGCTAGCAGATTACAGAGCACTGGCCACACCCCCTCGGCGGCGACACAGGGGCATGGCCTCGCAATGCTGGCCTTTCCTGTGAAGCCATGCCCCCTTTTTCTGAGGCCATGCCACTTACTGGGAGCACAGATGAGTCCCGAGTCCTACTGCCCAAACGTTGGGAGGTATGTATTTGTATGTATGTAATTTTTTATATATATATTTCCCAGTAGTGCGAAACACTTATCCACAGATGGTTACAGGGCTGCCATCAGAAATTGTGGTCCCCAGGACTGACAAAATAGACATGGGTGAGACCTCCTTTGTCTGCAGCACTGGCCACACTACTCTACCTCTGCACTGAATTATGGGAAATGTGATCTTTGTTTATGGCAAATTATACCTGATAGACTCGAGTCCCGAGCCCCCTTCCTGTCAGAGCCTGTTAATGTAGTCTCGGTATTCCCCGTTGATGGCAGCCCTGGATGGTTATATCAAATTTTTGTAAGATGCATGTTTCTATGAAAGCAGGGTGGTCTTCTTCTTAAAATCAACAGTAATAATACCGCCTTCAGCTGAGAATCACTTCTAGTTCCAAAAAGCCATTGCGTTTCGTCAATAGCTTTGACTTCAACAGGGGTGTTATACCACTTTCACACTGCCTAAACGGTTAAAAAACTGTATTTTGAAATGGTATTTAAAACAGGTCTGAGCCTTCACATTGCAGTAGATTACCGTTTTAATACCGTTTAAATCAGTGGTCGAAGTGGAAATTTTGAAGTGGGGGTATGGAAAAGTAAAGAGTGAATATAGTGCGCACCTTCGGACACCCCCCTGTCCATCAACGTCCCCTGCCAGACTGCCCCGTTGTACAGGGGTATTACAAAAGCACAATATGCGTTGCTGAGTGATCAGAGAGCATCCTGAGGGGGGAAAAAAAGTTTTTTTTTAATCTTCAGATTAAAGTGGCGGTATGGTATACCCCCGTATACCGCCCCACTTCGACCACTGGTTTAAATACCATACACATCAGTCCACCCGTTTAATCCCCTGAACACGTTTCAAGGCAGAATGCAGGGGACAGCCTATAACAGGTCTGTAATCTGTTGTTTTTTGCTAAATACCGTTTCAGAGCCATTCTCACTGCATAAAAAACGGCCCTGAAACGTGTAGGACTCTGCTTTTTAAACGTTTTGAAATACCGGTTATCTTTAACCGGTAAATGATCTCTGGTGCTTTCCCACTGCAGCGTTAAATGTTTTAAAATGGAAAAAAACGGCAATATACCGTTTAACAAGTGCGGTGTGAAAGGGGTATGAGTATTCTATAATATCCAGCTTCACCTCAGCCACAAAGAGTGTTTTTTGATGAATTAAGGTATCCATAGATATATCACAAATCTGCTAGATTGTTTTCACTCTAAGGTCCAAAAGTATGTAATCTATAAAATAAATTGACACAATAGTTTTCCAGAAATTCCTCTGTGTCTTATGGTGTGGCCCTTGGCCCCTGCTGCATATAAGTAAATTACAAGTGCTATTAAGGCAAGAGGATTGCTAGTCCTAATACAGCTCCTCAATGTTCATCTGGGCTGTGGAAACTGTGCAGTACATAATACCAGGTGGGGGGGGGGCCTTCGGTGCTCACCAGCCCCCCCGGCCACTGTACAGTACCGCGGTGTTCCGGGGTGGGGAAGTCGTTGGCAGGGGGTGTAGGGTGATGTGATGTCATTTCCCGGGGGTGGGGTGGTGTCGGCCGCCGCCGGTTCCACTCTCCTCTCTGCTCCCTGCTGCAAACTGGCGCCCTAGGCAAATGCCTAGAGCTGCCTAGTGGTGGCACCGGCCCTGAATACCAGAGGGTATTTACTGTTTGGGTGGGAGGGTGTGTGTCATGCATCCTTTTGACAGGTCACAAGGACAAAGCGTGAGCTTCATGTCACAGAGGTTGCAGGCTGTGACATAAGCACAGCAGTAACCCCATTCAGCCGGCTGTGATATGTTGTACACTGGGGTGTTAGCTTCTTAGCAGGAGCCTGAAGAGTGTCTGTTCCTTGCTGTCACTGTGCATTATATCATCCCCTGACTTTCTTACTTTGTGGTAACACTAAGTGGGGTAATAAAATAACCAATAATATGAAGCTGTTGCTGTGGCAGTTAAGTCATAAACTTGTTAGAAAAAGGACATAAATAACAAATGTCAGAAATGTAGACAGATACGCTTTCTATATGTAGATTGCAAGCAGATGTGTGTAAAAGCAATTATGTCTGGGGTTGTGTGAGGAGAAACGTACTGGGTAAAGATTAGCTGTGTGACTGGAATACAGCTATGCTGGACAAAAAGTGACCTACCTAAGCTGGCCACATCTTTCACATGCGCCCAAACCTAATTTTTTGGGGTAAGGGGGATACAGATTTTGATGTCCCTTGGTGGAATATGAAACAAACCAGACACATTAGCTTTACATTAAAAAAAAAAAAAAAAAAACACCCTAGGCCAAACAAGGAAATAAAAAACACATAAGCTTTGCAGAAAAAAGCCTAGAAACATAAGTAGCCCATGACTTAATTAACCTTTTACTTAACCATAAGTACAAAACCTCTAACTTAAAATAATTGAGACTGACGCAAATAAATCACGCAGACAAAATAAAGACTCAGACACCAGAATTACGTTTAAAAAGGTCAAAGGAATTATTTATTGAAGACCTTGTTAAGCTAAACTAGAATTTAAATTTGGAATTTTTGGGATCTTAAAGATCAGGTCCCTAACGTTAAGCTAAAAGATGGAGGATGGCAAAAAATTATAGTCGCTACCACACGCAAGCTCCAGTCAACTTGAAACACGTGACTTAAACTTAAGGAGGGGTTCACCACCGCCTCCTAACTGGCACAACCTGCATCGTGAGGATCTCACCACCCCTTAACCTGGCAGAGCAAAAATTGGGCGGTCCCGCAGGGGAACGCCCCTTGTCCACCCGCATGGCGAGGACCACTCACCGTCCTACGAAAGGGGTGGTGTCCCACGATGACCGCTTATGCCCCCCTTTGACCGCTGGCTGGTAGCGACTTTCCGCCATTTTGGCTGAAAAGCCACCACAAAAATTGCTTAAAAAGGACCAAGCGTACCAGCACTCCGAGGGATAACCATCCCACACCGTTGAGTGTTAAAATAGGGAGGGCGGGAGGGCTTCCAAAGGTAAGAAGGTGGAGGTCACATGATCCCTAGGGCTTAAGTAGTGCTATAATGTACCCTCCCCCTTTACTCCTGATAGGCTAACTACTTCTGCCAACCTTATCACTAGGCAGAAAAACTGAAACAGAGTTTTTTCACTGCCTGAACTTTTACTGACCCTAAGTCAGGGCTCTTATATTGCTTCATGCTTAGGCAGCCTTCAGCTCCCCTAAGTAGCCCATGACTTAATTAACCTTTTACTTAACCATAAGTACAAAACCTCTAACTTAAAATAATTGAGACTGACGCAAATAAATCACGCAGACAAAATAAAGACTCAGACACCAGAATTACGTTTAAAAAGGTCAAAGGAATTATTTATTGAAGACCTTGTTAAGCTAAACTAGAATTTAAATTTGGAATTTTTGGGATCTTAAAGATCAGGTCCCTAACGTTAAGCTAAAAGATGGAGGATGGCAAAAAATTATAGTCGCTACCACACGCCAGCTCCAGTCAACTTGAAACACGTGACTTAAACTTAAGGAGGGGTTCACCACCGCCTCCTAACTGGCACAACCTGCATCGTGAGGATCTCACCACCCCTTAACCTGGCAGAGCAAAAATTGGGCGGTCCCGCAGGGGAACGCCCCTTGTCCACCCGCATGGCGAGGACCACTCGCCGTCCTACGAAAGGGGTGGTGTCCCACGATGACCGCTTATGCCCCCCTTTGACCGCTGGCTGGTAGCGACTTTCCGCCACAACAAGGTTGCCTCAAGGCAACCTCCACCGCCATCCCCAGGAGAGATCCCGAAAACCATTAACCCGAGTATTCAGGCCCAAACTCTAAAAAAAAATATCCTCCAAGAAAATGCAATTTCCCGCAGGGGAAAGATGCACCCCATCCTCACGATAAAACCTCACACTGCCCAAAACCAGTGAAGGATGTTTGACCACAATTCCCCCCATGGCTCTCACAAAAACTCCTATGGCGGAGTTCACTTTCTTGCGAGCCTTTTCAATGGCGGAGATCCTAACTGCACCCCGCCAATGAAACCTGGGGACTATCTCTGACCACACCACCTTAACACTAGGCCAGTGTGCCCTCAAAGCTACCAGATCCGACTTGATGCTTAGAATCAAGTCAATCCCTTTGGTAATACCCAGATCATTACCACCGAGATGAATGACCAGCCACTCAGGCCTGCCCCAGTTCCTCTCATGTCTCATGAGCACTTTCAGGAACTCCACCCAACGCAGGCCCCGGACTCCTATCCACCTGACCTGCCTATCACCAAGATAATCATGTGACCTTCTCGCCATTGGATGCCCACCGGCCCAATAAATAAAAGAATGGCCGATGAGCCATATTTGATGAATCCGTTGAAACTGAAAAAATAAGGAGATTCCCTAACATCAGTATCTTATTCTTAAAAACACAACTTGATACATAATCAACCCATGTGAAGGAGAAAACTTAAAAAACCTCCCGTGGACCAGTTTTGCCAATTGAATTAAGGCCCCCGTGGAGGAAAAAGTAAAAACAACCTTCACACCATCGATTCCGGAACGCTGCCGTTCCAAAACCGACAGTAAACTACGTTTTAGGGTTGGCGCAACAGGCGCATCTACAACTTATCTAAACGAACATAAGACTTGTATGCATTCGACTTCCAACGTCCTAGCGCCCGGATCTCACTTACCGACAATCCGGACGCCGCCGCCTGTGTAGCCGACCCAAACCGAAAGGAATGGGTACCATAATCCTGGGGCCTTAGTCCCAGTACCTCTAGACAATGCTTTAAAACTGCAGCAAATTGAAACTTAGACAATGAACTCCCATCCGCATGCAACAAGAACTGCCCCTGAATCCCCGCAGGGCGGATTCCTAAATAAGCTTGCGCCAAGCTAAGCGGGCAGATATCCTTAACGCTTTGCGCCTGCAATGTGACCCAAACGCCCTTTACCCAGTTGATCTGTCATGGACTTGACCAACCTGCATAACACGCTGCCACTACCCATTTGGACGTTGCCCACCAACAAACCTGCCTCTTTGCCCGCTTTGTTCTTAGCCACTAACTCGCTCACTCTAAATGCCCCGAAAAATGCAAACACAAAAACAGTTATAAACAGCAGCACCTCAAATGGAGATTCTGCCAATCCTTCCATGCTGCATCATATGCCCTTTGTGTGGAAGGAGCCAAAGCGTTTCTGGCCAGACCCACTAAACCGGTTCGATGATCTGCCAGACATAAGGCGGGCATGTCAAACCCACTGGAGACGCCCCGGGTACCAATTCCCGGAACCTCTCCCATTGAAATCGGGACAATGCATCCGCAATTTTATTATCAATGCCGGGCACATGACTGGCAGAGAAATTAATATTAAAACGCAAACACTGCAATACTAGGTGCCTGAGCAACCGCAAGGTGAACGGGCATGAACTCCTCTGATTGTTTATTGCATGCACCACCCCCATGTTGTCACACCTAAAAACGACCTGCCTATCAGCAAGCTCCCGGGCCCACAACACCAGGGACACGACAATGGGAAACAATTCCAATAACAGCAGGTTCCTAGTAAAACCCCTATCCACCCAGGACTTTGGTCAGCTCGAAACACACCATTCCAACCTGAAAAAGGAGCTCCGAACCCACAACTGCCTGACGCATCCGTAAATAACTGAAGTGTACTGTTGTAGCAAGGAGGTGCAGGCCACAAAACCACCCTGTTGAACGAAACCAAAAACGAGGACCAAACCTTTAAATCCTCCCTGATTTCCCTGGAAAGGTAAAGCGAATGATGGAGCCGTGCAACACCAGCTGTTGCCTGTTCCAATTTGCGACAAAAAACACGGCCCATGGGTATAACCCTGCACGCAAAATTAAAAGATCCCAATAACGACTGTACCTGTTTTAACTGCACTTTCCGCTTACCCAGGCAGTCTTCAATAAGTCCCAACAGCTTCTGAACCTTGTCCGCCGGGAGACGGCAGCATCCCGCCTGGGAATCGATTTCGATTCCTAGATAACTGAGGCAATGGGTTGGACCCTCCGTTTTCCCTTCCACTATGGGCACCCCTAGCGCTCCAAAAACCCTCTCAGTAACCTCCAATAACTTCTCGCAAACTTTGCTCCCGCCCTGACCCACAAAAAGGAAATCATCAAGGTAATGAGCAATACCCTGCTGCCCTGATGCCGACTGAATGCACCAATGCAAAAAACAACTAAACCTCTCAAAATACGCACAAGAAACTGACCACCCCATAGGTAAACATCTATCCACAAAAAACTCGCTACCTAACTTGAAACCCAGGAACCGCAAGGAATCCGGGTGTATCGGTAACAACCAAAAAGCAGCTTCCACATCTACCTTTGCTAACAACGCATTGCGGCCACAACCTCTCACTAACTGCAAGGCCTCCTCAAACAACTGGTACCTAACCCTGCACAGCTCCTCCGGTATGGCATCATTAACTGACCCACCGTGGGGGTGAGATAGGTGTTGGATCAACCTGAACTTTCCCGGGGTACTCTTGGGTACAACACCTACCGGAGAAATGCACAAACCCGTTATTGGCGGTACCGCATATGGACCGCACATACGCCCTAACGCTATTTCCGCGTCCACTTTCTGGCGGACAATGAGAGGAAAATCCCTGGCCGATTTTAAGTTCCTAACTGAAACCACATGCACAGAACCCTCAATCGGCAACTGAAAACCCCAACGAAACCCACTCAACAAAAAACTAGCAGCCTCAAAATCCGGGTAACTCCTAAGCCACCGGTCTAACTCAGCCACCACTATAGGCGAAGGGGCCTTACTTGTGACTTCCAGCGGCTTCACTGGCATCACCTGCTTTGGCAGATGGGGCTGCGGTGCAATACTTCGCTGGGTGACTGGACCCGCACACTCTGCAGGAATGGCGAAAACGACAACTCGCCCCCCTATTGCATTTTCCCTCATTGTAAGCGAAACACTTGCCCGCTACCTTAGGGGACTGACCTGGCGCCACCGCCACCTTTTTCCCCGAACCTTCACCCAAAGGCCTGGTCTGCTGCGTGACCTCCAACCAGACCTCAACACCCGTCCTGTTTGCGACGAAACTTTTCGTCATACTCACGCCAGGAATACCCCTTTGTCTTCAAATACATCTCGTGTACCAAAAACAAATATTTTATCAGGTTGGGGTATTCCGCCGCCCTGGTCTCAGCATAGCAGGCTGCAAAAACTAAAAACCCCTTAAGCCACTGGTGAAAATTTCTAAAAGCATTTTCCCCTATTCCATCGGCCTTTTTTTTTTTTTTTTTGCCTTCTCAAAAGCCTGCTTCATGTCGTCAGTCAGTGTAAAAATATCCACATACTTCCCCTTTCTAATCTTCTCCCTCATCCTCTTACGGATGCCCCTAGTGACCGCTGTATTCGCGCAGTGAACCATTTCGGTGAACAGGGGTGGCTCCGCAGGAGGAGGAGCAGCGCTTGCACCCAAAGGTTTATCCTTTGTGGTAACCTTAGCAACCTGACGCGCAATCAACCTGGCTAACTTACGCGGGCGCCGAGGGGAATCCGACCCCACGCTACTGGTGTCGCTATCTGTGGAATCACATGATGAATGAACCGCACACTCACCCGTGGCTGATGTCCCTGGAGCTTCGTCAGCCGCAACGGCCGACCCGGAAACTGCTGCAGACGTTTCAGGGGCTGTCCTTGACTCCGTTCTGACTTCCCGACTTCACCTCCTGGATGCCATAGCCGTCAATGCACCCACACTTGCCTGTGAAGACACAACGAGAGAGGGGGGGGGGGGGAGAAGAAACAACACTATCCCCTTCAACCTCGGCGGAGGCCAAAGCTGTCACCATGGAAGGAGGAACCCCTTCACCGGTCCCTGAAGGCGGAACCCCCTGTGGATGTGCAAACCTGGACGGGTTCCCATTGCCCCGCGATGTCTGGGGGTATCCAACCCCCCCCGCCCCCGGAGAAAACCCGTAACCTTGACTCAACTGAGGCTGCCAATACCCCGAAAAACTTGACCCTTGCTCCCACAAACTACCGACCGAAATGGGTGAGCTGTACCCATGCGAAGTCATGGGCCCCCACATGTGCTGGCCCAGGGAACCCGACTGATACCCTCCTCCATGCTGAAACCCATAACCTGTGGCAAGTAAAGGTCTCCAGGGAGCCCCCTGGGACAACACCCCCTGACCACCACCCCCCATGGGGGACTGAAAATATGGGGAGCTATGGGGCGCCCACTGCCCCTGCCAACCCAACATGGGGGATCCCGGAGGCATTGAGAGGGAATGAGCCCCTTGCCAGGCAGCTGAAGACATAATCCCCCCCCCCCTGAGGGAAATCCCGTGTAACCACTTGCTGCAGGTCCCTGCATTTGCACAGAAGTGGCCACGGAACTCCCTGCATAAAACACATTTCCTACCCCTCCTCCCCCTGCAGGTGGCGCTGTTGCACCACCCCCTTGACCCATCATGTTATTATAACCCATAAACCTGGGCCCTGCATCAGCAAACCCCCCTTTGCTAACCCCGGGGTTGGGGGGTGCTAACCCACTCGCCCCCATTCTCAACAAGTAATGAGGCCTAAAGCCATTATCACCCCCTGCTGCAGCAACCCCCCCCAGGGCCCCACCGAAGGCACCCACTTGCCCAGAGCTCCTACCCGCTCCTGCAGTACTGGGCACCCCCTGGCCGGCAACATCCCGCCCACCCACCTCAGTCGCCAACCCCCCCCTAGGGGCCTCATTCGACGCTGCCAGCTGACCGTGAGGCAAAGCGCTGCTCCCCGCAAGGGAAGACAACGCTATCATATTAACTCCCTGCCCTGCTTCCAGTGACGCCGGGGACCGCGTCACTCTCCCCGGCGCCGCCTGAATCCCCGCGTCAGGCCTCGCGCTCATCAGAGCCGAGACCTGCGCCTCCCGCCCAGCGTCTCCGTCAGCGGGCGCCAGCGCAGACTCCTCCGCCTCCCTCTCCGTCACCACAGGCCGCGCGCTAGCCAGTGACGCGGCCTGCTCCCCCGCCTCCCTCACAAACACCTCAGGCCGCGCGCTAGCCAGCGTCGCGGCCTGCTCCCCCGCCTCCCTCACAATCACCACAGGCCGCGCGCTAGCCAGCGTCGCGGCCTGCACCTCCGCCACTGTCCCGCCCTCCCCTGACAGGGCTGGCGCCGCCATCACACCCCCCATCGGCGTGACAGGCTGGGCGCTCCCTGATTCCCCAGCCTGCACCATCACAGGCTCCAACACAGCGCTGGACGCTGTGGAACAGGTGGGGGGAGGGGGTACTAAAACACAAGGTGACCCGATAACCGGGCTCCCTGAAGGGACAGGCAAGGCTACAGCCATGTCCCCAGCCTCCACTACTCTGACCCTGGGCTGCCTGTACCCCGCAAGGGGCCCAGCAGCATCCACCAAACGGCGTGGAGGGGGAGCAGAACGTCTAGGCCTAGGCATTGTACAATGAATATGCAAGAAAATTCAAAAGAAACTCACCAGCTCTGCGCAGGACCCACAGGATACCAGCACTTCCAAAGGTAAGAAGGTGGAGGTCACATGATCCCTAGGGCTTAAGTAGTGCTATAATGTACCCTCCCCCTTTACTCCTGATAGGCTAACTACTTCTGCCAACCTTATCACTAGGCAGAAAAACTGAAACAGAGTTTTTTCACTGCCTGAACTTTTACTGAACCTAAGTCAGGGCTCTTATATTGCTTCATGCTTAGGCAGCCTTCAGCTCCCCTTAGACCCAAAATGAAAAAAATAATCCCACATAGTTCCCTACATGAAAGAAAAACAGTAGGCTTTGCATTAAAAAGACAAATCAATAGGCTCCCACGTGAAAATAAAAAAATGTATAGGACCCACAAAACATATACAAAATGATACAAAAAATAAATAAATCACTTGCAATAACCAAGATAATCACATAGGTCCAGATGTATTAAGCTTAAAAAGTGATAAAATGGAGAGTGATAAACAGCCAGCCAATCAGCTCCTACCTGTAATTTTTCAAACCCAGTCTGTGACATGGCAGGTAGGAGCTGATTGGCTGGCTGTTTATCACTCTCCATTTTATCACTTTTTGAAGCTTAGTGCATCTGGCCCTTAGGGGTAAATTTACTAAGATGGGAGGGAGTAGTAGCAACCAATCAGATACTTCTTTTTAATTTACCACCATTTAGAAGACAATAGCCAGAATCTGATTGGTTGCAATGAGCAACATCCCTTCTTCAAAAGAACTCCCATCTTAGTAAAAGTACCCATCACTGTCTCATGCTGTGGTAGGCTTCTGTGGTGTCTTCCATGTGGCTGCTTATACTGGCGTTATTGTGGCTAGAGTCAGGGGTGGGGCAGTAACACTCAGGCTAGAGAGTGAGTATAGGAGACTGCGCCCAACTCATGAGTCCTTCCCTCTACTATTCGAAACAGCTGCAGCAGAGAACAGTCAGATGGGGAGGCAGCAGGCAGGCGCAGTGATAGTGCTGCCAGTGAGAGTGCGGTGATGCAGACAGGCATTGTTAGATTGGGAGTATGATGGAAGGGCCCACCGGGGATAGGGATGGCCATCGTTGCCTGTGCCATCGATACTTGCCATTGATGGCAAAAGTGCAACTGGCCATCGATAGTGTATAACTATGCAATGATGACTATCGATGTTTTTACATATTGATGGTCATCCATTTTCTTTGATTGATTGGCCTGTGGGCCACGGGGGCAGGCCTTTACTGGTGTTGGGGGTGGAGCTATGCTCTGTTTCCTGGCCCCTTCCAGGTGAAAAAGCAAAATGAAACTATTCGTTGAAGCTTGACATCGATGTAAAAACTATTTGACAATAATCAATGATTTCTAATAATCGATGGTCGATGGCCATCCCTACCAGGGGAATGCAGTTGTAGGGGCCCTTACTAAAAAGTTTAGTTAAACATTACCAAGTGCATGGTTCAGGCTGCTTGATAAAAATACTGTTAATACTGCTACTGCAGGCATGATAATGTACCAGGTTATTAACAATGCAGTGGTCCACCAGAGTTTTCCCCTGCACCCCGGTGGGCCAGTCCAATCCTGAAGACAGCTCAGGCTGTCATGAACTAGGCTGGAAAAATACATCATTACAACTGTGTGTAGGGATGCCAATCCCGGACATTTTTTCAAACCCGGGATTCGGGATTAGAAAATGCTCAATCCTGGGATTCCTGGGATCCCGAGATTGGCATCACTATTAAAAAAACGCCAGGGCGGGTGTGGCCAAAAGCAGGGTGGTGCAGCAGAGGTGGTGTGTGGGAGCGAGATGGGCTGTGTGGCTAGGAGGCGTGAGCAGTGGGGTTAGAGCAGTGCGGCCGGAATCTAATCTAAATTTCTCTGAACATATTACATCTGCCCACCTGCAGTGCACATGGTTTTGTCCATTTGAGAAGGAATTTGCCTTTGCGAGTGAATCGGAATAAGGGCCTGTGACCATACATAACTGAACGGCTGAGCCTGCAGGCACCTGATAGTGATGCTAGTTTTGGGGTTGTTGCTAATTTCAGTCATTCTTTCTTTACTACCATGTCACATTCTGTGTTTAAAGGGCTTTTTGGGGCAGTTTTAGTAAGCAGATCACATTTCCCATTCTTATAATGGGAAATGTAATCTGGCCAAATTGACAAAGAAAAAGTGAAAAAAAAAATCGCATTGGCCCCTGTGATAATAACACCAGCATCAGCTGGCGAATCACAGGGCTCAGATGCGAATAAGGGGCTTCTGCACAGCTTTCTCTGGCCCACGCAACTAAACTGAGGTACAGTATCACATGCAGCCTTGCACGCGATACCTCAGCTACTGCCTGCCGGGGAGTAAAACATGCGCTCGGAGGTAAAACAAATACGATATAGCATTTTTCTCCTAATTTCGCAGGCCGATGCCTCGGTCTCAGATGAAAAGGGCCCAAATCGTATTCGTGTAAAGTAATGGTGGAATGTATAGGGTGTGAGAATCATGATGTCTGAGATCTTGCGAGAGTTCTACTTTTTTTTTTTTAAAGTGTCAATCATGTACACTGTACATCGCTCAGCAAAATCTCCCCATGCGTAGGCCCCATTATTTTTATTGCAAATTAATTGGTGTAACTACTAAGTTTGCGCCCCACAGCTGAAAATTTTGGCAGCGCCCCCCCCTCCCCAAGTAGAGTTAACCCCCCCCAACCCTGCCTTACCCCTCCGCATGCCGCGTTCACTGCCGGTCTTGTCTGCGGTCCCGGTGCTCCTCGAACTCCTGCTAATGAAAACTGACCCGCACAAAATGGCTGCCCTTAATAGCAGACCGTCTGCTCTATGGGGACAGCCATTTTGTGAGTGTCAGTTTACTTTAGCAGCAGAAGCCATGACAGCAGACAAGTAAATCTGGGGGTCCCGGCAGGTGGCTGCGGCGTAACAATAGCCCCGCAGACCCCGGTGCCCACACTTTCTCAGCGCCTCCCCACCACTGCGGCGCTATTGTTATTAATTATTAGCTTGTACACCTAACACTCAAACTATCATGTCTTATCTCCGCTTATAGTAGCAATGACAAATTAAAGTTTTCCAGGATGTACCATTGAACACATGCAGGGGCAGGACAGGAGCGATCCCTGTATTGTGTAATTGTGTACAGTGATCGCTAATCGATACGGCTGCCAGCCGAGCCTGTGCGGTCAGCAGACCAGCCACGCATGAGCGGACACTGCCAGGAAGTGATCCTCCCTACCTTGAGGAGTTCTCTTTAAACTCCTCACCACCACCTACAAGGCTCTCTCCTCCTCCACCGCTCCTTACCTCTCTTCACTGATCTCTATCCACACTCCCTCCCATCCTCTTCGCTCCATCGCTGACCGCCGACTGACCTCTCACCTAATCACCTCCTCCCACTCCCGTGTCCAAGACTTCTCTCGCGCTGCCCCCCTGCACTGGAACAACCTCCCGCCACCCATCAGGCTTTCTGATTCCCTTACCTCCTTCAAGCGCTCCCTCAAAACCCACTTTTTTCGACTAGCCTATCCCTCCTCCTAACCTCTTTTGATCCTCCTATCCTGCCTCCGTTCCCCTCCGTTCCTACTTATCCTATTGTTTTTCGTTCGTCCACCCACCTATTTTTAGTATGTTAACTCTTATGAGTAGGGTCCTCCTGCCTCACGTACTCACCCTACCTCTTTACCTCACCTGTCCTCCTGTCCTGTTCTTCCCTTCCTCTACTTCATCTTCAGTCTCCTCGACAATTTTGACACCTACTTCTGAACTGATGCTGATTTTAGTTCTACCAGCTATACCCCTATTTATACTGTATTTTTCAACACACCCTGTACGTTACCTTGTAATCAGTTTTTTGTTTGCTATGTACGGCGCTGCGGACACTTTGTGGCGCCTTATAAATAAACGTACTACTACTACTACTACTACTACCTTAAGATGACGTCAGTGTATATGTAAATGAATTGGTAGAGAAATGCTATTGGGCAAATATCACAAAACATGACCCAACCGGCTGTATACTCACCCCTATCTAGTTTGAATACTGATGTATTTGCCAGCCCTCCCTGTATTTCAATTTCCACCAAATCATAATGATTTATAGACATCAAATGACTTTATATTCCCAACATAACAAGAAAAAAAAATAATAATGGAAAAAATGAAATAAAAGCGGAATCGGTGACATTCTAGCAGGGCTCCGGGAGGACGATGGGGAAGGAAAATCAGGACTGAAATAATACATTTAATACAGGCGACTAACATCCCATCATATTAATATTAAATGTGCTTCACTGAGCACTGCAGGCTTTGAGCGAGATTTAATTCTTTCCCTATTGAATCATCACAGAGAGAAACCAATCTGCAAATACCACCTTGATATCTGGCCTTTCCTACTTCCTTACAGAATGGGATCGATATACAATTGCTGATTTTCTGACCCTTTTATGTCGCTGACACCTCGGCGTACAGCAAGGTAGTTTCTATCCCCCTGTTGTTGTTTACTGGATGCATCCGGCAATTGGGAGCGGGTGGATAACTAGGGAGATTTGAGACCTTTCTATCTTTCCTCTGGCACACCACTCAAAGAAAAGGCCACGTGTACAGCCCCATCACCACTCCTTAATCATCTTACACAGTGCACAAAGAAATTTTCCCAAATCTGCTTCCGACTCGGGCACTTTGAATTGGCAGTTCAAAGCGGTGAATGAAGACCGAATATAGGAGGATAAACTCAATAGGATCCAGACTGCAACTTTCAGCAACTTGATAATGGTGCCGTGTGAAAAAGGCTAAGGCTCCATTGTGCATTGAACACAGAGGGGTCTCAATTTCCCTTCTCTTAAATCTTCATTGTAGGGAGATTTACTGTTCGCTGCACTGACTTGCTTATTTTATCTGGGATATTATTTCCCACATTGAGCTTAATAGGTGAAATGCAAATTGCCCGCGAGTCACTGATTCTCAGAGCGGAGTAAGCCGAGACTGTCAGTAGGAGAGAGGCTGTAAAATAATAGGTTGGAAAAGTCTGCGCAGAGGGGGGAGAAATTATACAGTACTCATATCTAACATATATAAAAAGATCATTTGAGCATTATGTTTATTAACTTTTTGTGGGGATCAGGTGACGAATTCAAATAGATTCTTATGCGGGCTGGAACTGTCATGCACTGAGGGGGAAATGCATCAAAGATTGGAGAGAGATCAGTTTACCAACCAATCAGCTCCCAACTGTCATTGTACAGATGATGGGGCAGATGTATTAAGCCTTAACAAGAGATAAATTCAAGGGTGATAAAGAGAGATAAACGTCTAGCGAATCACATCCTAACTGCCATGTTACAGGCTGTGTTTGAAAAAAGTCAGTTAGGATGTGATTGGCTGGACGTTTATCTCTCTTTGGGGCAGATGTATCATAGCAGCGCTTATCGCGCCGCTATGATACTTCCTGCTTCGCCTCAATAGCGAGGCGAAGCAGGAAGGGACATCGACAAGATGTATTAACATCTTGTCTGCCGAAGCGGGGGAGCGTTAACTCCCCCCTTCGGCGATGTCCCTTTCTGGAGATAGCGCATCAGTTAATACTGATGCGCTATCTCCTGTCCCCCGGCCGGCCGCACTGGGCATGCGCGAGATCTCGCAAAAACCGCGAGATCTCCAGCGCAGCCCAAGCCAGATGCAGGGCTAGCGTTGTCCCCATAGTGGGGGATAGGACAACGCTAGCCCTGAGCTGGCGAAGCGGCCGGGGCGCATTAACGCCTTGAAGGCTGTTAATACATCGCCCCGGCCGTTAATCCCTGGGGGGGATTGCAGGGACAGCCCCGCCGAGCGTAACTCGGCGGGCTGTCACTAGCGCACGTTAGGTGCGCTAGTAATACATTAGGACAGACGTAATCCCCCCCCAGTTAACCAGCGTTAAGTGCATTTTTGCACTTAACGCTGGTTAATACATCTGCCCCTTTATCACCCTTGCATTATCTGTTGTTAAGGCTTAATACATCTGTCCCTGTGTTTGAAAAATGACATTAAGGAGCCAATCAATTGGTCATTAATTGCTATGTACTTTATCTCTCTCAAGCTTGGATAAATCTCCCCCTTTACCTGAGCCTTAAAATCATACTTGCCTACATTTTTTAGATTATTTAAGTGCGTCTTGCATTCCTCAACACATTTATAATCCTACATTCGTGGCGCGGAATCTAATATCTAACACTGTGAATTAAGATTTCCACTGCAGACTACACCCACAGTTTGACTCCTGTTTTATTTACTTGTGGCCAGCCTTGTTACTGGACCCTGGCATCCTGGAAGTGGCCATCTTGGATCCATGCCTAAATCACCTGACTATTTCTATTATCATGGCGAGATTGCAGAAAGTTAGTTCTGGGTGTTTTGCTTTACAACAGAAATTTCCTTTGTTGAGGTTGAACCCTGATATCCTTGTTTGTTGCCTGCCCTGACCTCCTGCATTGCGTTATTTTGCTTTCAGTCTTGGCGCCTGCTTCTGCTCTGTTACAGACCAAACCCGTCTGCTTCGGCCTAGCTGTACTGCTACCTTTCTTTTCTCAAAAGTTTCAGCAGAAGTCTAATTTAATTACAACATTCTATAAAATTGTAGCCACAGTCCAGATCTCCCATCTGATGCTGGAATCTTAACGTGAGGGATTCCATTTGGTCACATACTGTAGGTCCATGTCCCACCAGAGTGTATTGCTAGTCCTGAGATGTTTATACAAGAAGACAGTTTAAATGAGATCTGCCTCTGACAATGCAGAACATTTACTGTAATCCTTGCTTTTCTAGTACTTTCAGACTGAAAGGCAGGAACCCGATGAGATGAACTGCGCATCTAACTCCTACATCATTTTTCCATAAACAACGCTCTTAATGGTTAATTAATGTGTCACATGCGCAAAATATTATGACATGTACTGTAAATATTTAAGAACCTTAACAAAGCCTCCCTCACTGAATTAAAACCCTGGTGAATTTTTTTGTTTACACTTGTCAACATGAGGTCTCTCGCTATCTATAGTAATCTGACCATCATCCAACTGGTATGCTGTTTGTATTGTTACATGGAAAGGGAAAAAAAAAGGAGGGGGGAAGAAATGAAACCAGAAAAATATGGGAAAGATGAACATGTGTTGCCCGGGATGTGCACGCTTATAACCAGTGCCGTAACTAGACATTTTGGTGCCCTGTGCCAGAAAGTGAATTGGCACCCCCCTTTCATACTCAAGATAGAGACAGTGCGCACCCATGTAGGGGCGTTAATTCATGGGGAAGGGGCGTGGCCCTTATATTATTACCAATTCACATTACACCACATAGTAGTGTCCGTTATTCACATGACACTACCCAGTAGTGTCCGTTATTCACATTATACCGTAAGTAGTATCCTTTATTTAATGGACGGTTGCGCTGCCGAGACACAGCCCGGCATGCATATGAATCTATATGCATGCCCGGTTGTGTCTCGGCAGCGCAACCAACCATTAACCTATGAATTTAATTTCATTGCATATAGAATATATATAGATTCTATATGCATGCCCTGCTGTGTGTGTTACAGTGCTGTAGTGTACAAGGACCTGACGCAGTGCAGTGTGGTCTGTGTGTGTTAGGCCCCATACACACCAGAAAGATCAGGATCGTCTAACGATCGGCTAACGATTTAACGTGCACTTCCCTGGAGCGCTCTCCCGCGGCCTACTCACGATGTGCTAACGATCGTGTTTCTTTTGCAAACGATGTAATTACGCTGTAGATACGATACAACGTCGCTCCCGACGGTCGTACGACCATCGGATGTGCGGATCGTGAGTACATCGTGTGTGCACTGGCCATGGTCGTTTATGACATGTAATTAAAGGGGCTGGGCTAGCAGAGGGGGGACAAAGACCAGTAGCCATTTTAAAGGACCTCATTTCTGCTTTGTGACTAGTGAGGCTTGGTGTATACCTGCTGAACGCTGCACATTGTTATTTTGGTCTGCTTTGTTTTTGCCTGGCATTACAAAGTGTGCTTTTATTTTTCCCATTCTGATTTTTGCATTATGGATTCTTTCCAGCAAGAATTCCTGCTTTCCTACGCTGTACTCAGGGTGAGGAGGATGAGGGCCCAGCGTAGGAAGGCTCGGTCCTGCTGGACCAAGCAGTGGCTCCTAGGCCGACAGGCGCGGTCTCATATGCCCCTGTTGATGGAGATTCGCGAGAATAATCCCCAGGATTATAGGAATTTTCTTCGCATGGACGATGAGACCTTCCAGGAGCTGCTGCGTCTTGTCACCCCCCTCATCCAGAAGCAGGATACCAAGTACCGCATGGCTATCCCTGCTGAGGACCGGCTGGTGGTGACCCTCAGGTTTCTGGCAACAGGACGATCGCTGGCGGACCTCAAGTTTGGAGCCATCATCTCCCCGCAAGCTTTGGGCCTGATTATACCGGAGACCTGTAAAGCGATTGTGAAGGTCCTGCAGCATCAGTATTGCAAGGTAAGGAAAAATGCAGCACACAATTGTAGTGAAAACATTATTTTTTTTATTTAAATAATTTAACCGTCAGATTCACAAATACTTATAAATGTATTTTTTCAAGTATAAATATAAAAAGTAAAAACAGTAATGCAAATACCCCCAAAAACAACAACAATTGTAATGGCTTTGGTCTGCCATGAGGTAGAGATCAGTATGCCACATGGTGCTTGTAGCGCAGATAATGCATGTCCCCTCCACCTCACGTGGCGCATAGTGCAGATGCAATAGTCCCGGCCCCATTGATATGCACTATGCGCCACGTGGCCCTGTCCTTTGTCTGCACCACATGTACCATGTGCCATACTGCACATTGAGTACACATAATTTAAAAAAGTGCTTTGTGTTTTTTTAAAATATTGCTATAAAATGTTAATGAAGTTTGCAATGCGGTAAGGGGCGGTATGGCAGACGGCACATGTTGCGCAGACAATGAAAGTACCCTCATGCATGCATGGCACATAGTACAGAAGCATTGGTCCCGGCCCCATTGCTCTGCACTGTGCGCCACAGTATCATGAAGGTCCTTTCTTTGTCTGCGCAACATGCACCATGTGCCATACTGCCCCATGCATGGACCTATAGCAAAAACACACATAATATATAAAACCTAGGCAAAGTGCCCTAACAAGTAAAAGAATTAACATAAAACCACAGAAATGCCTAATTGCCGTGCGTTAAGGGGCAGTATGGCAGACGGCACATGAAATGCCTAATTGCCGTGCGTTAAGGGGCAGTATGGCAGACGGCACATGTAGTGCAGACAATGAAAGCACCCTCATGCATGCATGGCACCTAGTACAGAAGCATTGGTCCCGGCCCCATTGCTCTGCACTGTGCGCCACAGTAGCAGGAAGGTCCTTTCTTTGTCTGCGCAACATGCACCATGTGCCATACTGCTCCATGCATGGACCTATAGCAAAAACACACATAATATATAAAACCTAGGCAAAGTGCCCTAACAAGTAAAAGAATTAACATAAAACCACAGAAATGCCTAATTGCCGTGCGTTAAGGGGCAGTATGGCAGACAGCACATGAAATGCCTAATTGCCGTGCGTTAAGGGTCAGTATGGCAGACGGCACATGTAGCGCAGACAATGAAAGCACCCTCATGCATGCATGGCACCTAGTACAGAAGCATTGGTCCCGGCCCCATTGCTCTGCACTGTGCGCCACAGTAGCATGAAGGTCCTTTCTTTGTCTGCGCAACATGCACCATGTGCCATACTGCTCCATGCATGGACCTATAGCAAAAACACACATAATATATCAAACCTAGGCAAAGTGCCCTAACAAGTATTAACATAAAACCAAACCAATGCCTCATTGCCTTGTGGTATGGAGCAGTATGACAGACGGTGCTTGTAGCGCAGATAATGAAAGGGCCATCAGGATTACCTGTTGCATACCGCAGATGCAATGGTCCCGGCCCCATTGTTCTGCGGTATGCAACAGGTCACCATAGCCATTATCTCCACGACAAGCACCGTGTGCCATACTACTCCATGCCAACTTTGAAATAATTGTATGGAATGTGCTTATAAATCTTGTAAAACCGGTGTTTCGTCTTGGTCCGTGCTGTCACTCAACAATGATGTATACAGGTGACTGTAGCGAGGAGGTGTAGCCGGTTGGGTACAGGATTGCGCACTCGGTGGGGTGGTTTCAGGCAATGAGGCAAGTGCTGGTGAGGGTACGGCACTACTAGTAGATGGCGTCTCCTGCCATGGGAGAAGTCCAACTAATTTGGTTTGAATTGTCAGAAGGCCAAGACGGCCCCTAAACAGGAGTTCGCTAGTGAGACGTTCGAACGCCATCTGTTGTTCCGGATTCAACTTCCGCAAGCCCTCAGCCACGTATTTGCCGAAGGTGTCATACTGGTCAGGGGGCCTACGCAGCACCTGCTCTGCTCGTATAAGTATATCATCATCCGGGTCTGGGTCAGGGACTGTCTTGGTCCTGCGGTTTTTCTTTTTTGAGAATAGTTGTGGCGGGGTGGGGGTTTCTGGCACTCCACAGATTGTTCCAGATGAGTCAATTGCAGGTGGCTCAGGGGTTGGCGATGGGGTTGGGGTAGGGGTTGAGGTGTGGCCAACCTCTTTCTCTGTGCTTGTTGTCTGTTGAAAAGAAAATAACAACAATTAGTTAACATCTCCTTTTCTTTTTTGTTCCAGTTCCCCAACACCGTGCAGGAGTGGCAAAACATCGCTGCTGAATTCGACGAGGCGTGGAACTTCCCTAATTGTGGAGGAGCCATTGATGGGAAACACGTCCGCATCAATCAGCCACCCCACAGTGGTTCCTACTACTTCAACTACAAGGGGTACTTCAGTATTGTGCTGATGGCTGTGGTAAATGCGAACTATGAATTCATCTTTGTGGATGTCGGCAGGAATGGGCGGGCTTCAGATGGTGGAACTTTGAAGGACACAAAGTTCTACCAGAGGCTCGCCTCCAACACCCTGCACTTGCCCACAGTCAAAGAAACGAAGCATGGGCTGAACTTTGTTTTCGTGGCGGACGAGGCATTTGGGCTTCATGAACACATCATGAAGCCCTATGCCAAACGTGGTCTTGACCACGACAAACGGGTCTTCAATTACAGGCTCTCCAGGGCACGGCGGCTTGTGGAAAGTGCATTTGGAATTATGGCTAGTAGATTCCGCATTTTCCACACAGCCATTAACCTGCGGCTGGATAAAATCGACTGGGCCGTCATGGCGTGCTGTGTCCTGCACAATCTACTTCGGCGCAAAGAAAGGGCCCATCGGCCGGCAGGACCAGCACCACAAAAGGACCCAGACGAGCCTAGGGAGGTTGCACCAATCGTGTCCCTGGAGACGCCGGCCCAGCAGTACCGGGGGACAGCAAGAGCCAAACAGGTCAGGGACCAATATAAGGAGTACTTTAATAGCGTTGGTGCTGTCCCCTGGCAGGAAGACCACATTTAAAAAATGATGGGACCGCAAAGGAATGCTCTATAGGAGCATAAAACAAACAAAGGAGGAAGGGGTGTATACACATTGGACCAGTACTTACCGACAACGGCTGGGAACTTTCATCCAGGCCCACAAACACATCGTCTGCCTCACTCTCCACCATTAGGTAGAGTCCCGACCTTGGCACCTCATGGCTCAACGTGAAGGTCAGCAGGTTGTAGTACCATAAAGACGTCTCGTATACATCTGCAGTTCCTGCACCGGACCTTTTGGACGATTGAATTTTCTTGTGTTCTTTAAGGAACATGGTCCTCAAGTTCTGTATTTTTTTTCGGACCCAGTCCGCATCAGCCTCGGGATTGTAGCTCTTGCTGAATTGGGCCAGCTCCTGAAGCGCTTGAGCTCTTTTAATTTTATTGCTGTACTCCTTCGATTTAGTTTTCCAAAGGCAGTCCAGCTCCCTATATTTCTCAAGGAACGCCTCTATAAATTCGTGTTCCTTGGCAATCGCCTGGGCCATTTCTGTAAAAAATGAATAGATTTTGAAAAAACCTATGTACATACTTTTTGACAAAACAAGTTGTCTTCATATAAACAGTATATGTAAATATGTTTCAATACACTGTATATTATTATTAAGAATACATGTTTGGTTTCAAAATTATTAAACAAATTTTAATAAATATTATTATAATATTTTGTTTACAAAACTTTTTTAAATCCTGGGGGTGGGAGAACATCACCTGCAAAAGGGCAGCTGGATGGTAACATTATGCTTTGGGTAGTGGGTAGGCCGCAGGGGGGTGGGGTGGCCTGTGGTGGCATACTGTGTAGTGGGTAGGCCGCAGGGGAGCATAGTGGGCTGTGGTGGCATAATGCATCTGGGGCCTTTGCCATTGGTGGGCAGCGGGTACACGGGGGGGGGGGGGGGGGTGGACTGCAGTGGCCTGATAGCAATACACATTGGTGGGCAGCGGGTACACGGGGGGGTAGGGTGGACTGCAGTGGCCTGATCGCAATACACATTGGTGGGCAGCGGGTACACAGGGTGGTGGGGTGGACTGCAGTGGCCTGATAGCAATACACATTGGTGGGCAGCGGGTACACGGGGGGGTAGGGTGGACTGCAGTGGCCTGATAGCAATACACATTGGTGGGCAGCGGGTACACGGGGGGGTAGGGTGGACTGCAGTGGCCTGATAGCAAAACACATTGGTGGGCAGCGGGTACACGGGGGGGTAGGGTGGACTGCAGTGGCCTGATCGCAAAACACATTGGTGGGCAGCGGGTACACGGGGGGTAGGGTGGACTGCAGTGGCCTGATCGCAAAACACATTGGTGGGCAGCGGGTACACGGGGGGGTAGGGTGGACTGCAGTGGCCTGACAAAAACATACCTGCAGTCCGGTGCACGCTGGAGCAGACGTCGTGTGATCTCTGCTGCATCCACGAGGCTCCAATATGGCTGCGGTGGGAGTGTCCTGGATCTCTGGCGTAAACAACCCGGATCGGATGGATGGTCGCGACGACGTAAGCGCACACAATGTGCTAACGATGTGCATAAAATCAGCACACAATCAGCGGTCGGATCGGCTGATTCTGCTGCAGGAGGCAAAATCTCCAATGCGACATACGACGTGCCGGGAGCGCGCATCCAATCGCAAACGACCAGGATCGTGAGTAAAATACAAACGATTGTGCACCAATTCAGGCACAACCGTCGTTACAACCGTCGAAATTTGCCCTAATCGTGCCCTAATCGTTCTGGTGTGTACCAGGCCTTACAGTGCTGTAGTGTACAATGACCTGACGCAGTGCAGTGCGGGCTGTGTGTTACAGTACTATAGTGTACAAGGACCTGACGCAGTGCAGTGTGTCAGGCCCTTGTGTATAACACACTTCCCTATGTGATGCCCCTGGCCCCGCCTCCAAGTCCACCCACTTCTTCAGTAGAGTCATCTAGTTGCTGCATCATCTCAGCAGTGTGCAGTCTGTATTGCCACTACGGCGCTGAATTTCTTTGCCTGGATATAGGCAGCTGCCATGGTACAGTATACCCATCTCTGGTCTAGGGGAAAACATTGCACAGACTGTCACTATATCACCTTGTAATACTAACACTAATAGTTGCTTGGACGTCACATTATCAATGGCTATACCACAGATAGCCATACATGGTAATCATCATCATCATATATGGCTGCCAGGCTGTGTACCGTATCAGGACATATCATCAATTTCTGGGGAACAGTGTGTATTACAATGATTTCCTCCTATTTAAATCAATGGGGTAACGTCGGTGTATCTAAATATATTTTGCGGTAAAAGGTAAAAAAGTTCCCTGACCCCTGATGTATAGACACACTGGGCAAATGCCCAGGGCCCCACAATCTAATCTTCTTTTGATTAAGGGTGGGCTACGATATGAATACTATTTATTTAATATTTCCATGAATGAGCGGGTAGGGGGCCTTTGCTTTTCCCAGGGACTGTAATAATGTAAAGACCACCCTGCTTCCACTGTAGAACACTAAAGAAATTCAGAGAAGATGGAAGAACCGTGATATTCACGCTATTAACTTGGAATGAAGACTGCACATAGATGTAATTTAATTTCAGGTATTCTGTATTCTCATAAACATTGTCCAATAACATCATTAATGTAATACAGGTTGAGTATCCCTTTTTCAAAATGCTGGGGACCAGAAGCATTTTGGATAACGGATTATTCAGTATTTTGTAAAATATTTTTATATTTGAATAAGGTATCTTGCATTTATATTGTATAAACGCATCAAACACATGAAATACACACATATATATTTTATTTGTGCATGAAACAAGGTTTTAAAAACATGAAACAAAGTTTGTGTCCAATATCAGGCACTGAATTTAAATGCCAAGCAATAATTGTCTTGCACATATTTAGTGTCAGTTACATATCATTTCCCCAGCAGTGCCAGTTACATATCATGTTCCCAGTAGTGCCAGTTACATATCATTTCCCCAGCAGTGCCAGTTACATATCATGTTCCCAGTAGTGCCAGTTTCATATCATTTCCCCAGTAGTGCCAGTTACATATCATGTTCCCAGTAGTGCCAGTTACATATCATGTTCCCAGTAGTGCCAGTTACATATCATTTCCCCAGCAGTGCCAGTTACATATCATGTTCCCAGTAGTGCCAGTTACATATCATTTCCCCAGCAGTGCCAGTTACATATCATGTTCCCAGTAGTGCCAGTTACATATCATTTCCCCAGCAGTGCCAGTTACATATCATGTTCCCAGTAGTGCCAGTTACATATCATTTTCCCAGTAGTGCCAGTTACATATCATGTTCCCAGTAGTGCCAGTTACATATCATGTTCCCAGCAGTGTCAGTTACATATCATTTCCCCAGTAGTGCCAGTTACATATCATGTTCCCAGTAGTGTCAGTTACATATAATTTCCTCAGTAGTGCCAGTTACATATCATGTTCCCAGTAGTGCCAGTTACATATCATGTTCCCAGCAGTGTCAGTTACATATCATTTCCCCAGTAGTGCCAGTTACATATCATGTTCCCAGTAGTGCCAGTTACATATTATTTCCCCAGTAGTGCCAGTTACATATCATGTTCCCAGTAGTGTCAGTTACATATAATTTCACCAGTAGTGCCAGTTACATATCATTTCCCCAGTAGTGCCAGTTACATATCATGTTCCCAGCAGTGCCAGTTACATATCATGTTCCCAGTAGTGCCAGTTACATATCATTTCCCCAGCAGTGCCAGTTACATATCATGTTCCCAGTAGTGCCAGTTACATATCATTTCCCCAGCAGTGCCAGTTACATATCATGTTCCCAGTAGTGCCAGTTACATATCATTTTCCCAGTAGTGCCAGTTACATATCATGTTCCCAGTAGTGCCAGTTACATATCATTTCCCCAGCAGTGCCAGTTACATATCATGTTCCCAGTAGTGCCAGTTATATATCATTTCCCCAGTAGTGCCAGTTACATATCATGTTCCCAGTAGTGCCAGTTACATATCATGTTCCCAGTAGTGCCAGTTACATATCATTTCCCCAGCAGTGCCAGTTACATATCATGTTCCCAGTAGTGCCAGTTACATATCATTTCCCCAGCAGTGCCAGTTACATATCATGTTCCCAGTAGTGCCAGTTACATATCATTTCCCCAGCAGTGCCAGTTACATATCATGTTCCCAGTAGTGCCAGTTACATATCATTTTCCCAGTAGTGCCAGTTACATATCATGTTCCCAGTAGTGCCAGTTACATATCATGTTCCCAGCAGTGTCAGTTACATATCATTTCCCCAGTAGTGCCAGTTACATATCATGTTCCCAGTAGTGTCAGTTACATATAATTTCCTCAGTAGTGCCAGTTACATATCATGTTCCCAGTAGTGCCAGTTACATATCATGTTCCCAGCAGTGTCAGTTACATATCATTTCCCCAGTAGTGCCAGTTACATATCATGTTCCCAGTAGTGCCAGTTACATATTATTTCCCCAGTAGTGCCAGTTACATATCATGTTCCCAGTAGTGCCAGTTACATATCATGTTCCCAGTAGTGCCAGTTACATATCATTTCCCCAGTAGTGCCAGTTACATATCATGTTCCCAGTAGTGCCAGTTACATATCATGTTCCCAGCAGTGTCAGTTACATATCATTTCCCCAGTAGTGCCAGTTACATATCATGTTCCCAGTAGTGTCAGTTACATATAATTTCACCAGTAGTGCCAGTTACATATCATTTCCCCAGTAGTGCCAGTTACATATCATGTTCCCAGTAGTGCCAGTTACATATCATGTTCCCAGCAGTGTCAGTTACATATAATTTCCCCAGTAGTGCCAGTTACATATCATGTTCCCAGTAGTGTCAGTTACATATAATTTCCCCAGTAGTGCCAGTTACATATCATGTTCCTATTAGTGTCAGTTACATATAATTTCCCCATTAGTGCCAGTTACATATCATGTTCCCAGTAGTGTCAGTTACATATCATTCCCCCAGTAGTGCCAGTTACATATCATGTTCCCAGTAGTGTCAGTTACATATAAATTCACCAGTAGTGCCAGTTACAGACCCAGTAGTGCCAGTTAAATATAATTTCCCCAGTAGTGCCAGTTACAGACCCAGTAGTGCCTAAACATATCATGTCCCAGTAGTGCCAGTTACAGATGTACCCAGTAGTGCCAGCTACAGATGTACCCAGTAGGGTTTTAGCAAAAAAAAAAAAAGTTTTAACGGATATTTGGATAAGGGATACTCAACCTGTATATACAGAAGTAGCACAGATACTATAATACATATGGTAATATAAAATGTATATCCTGTGATACTTTGGGTTTGTTTCTCAAACTATTCTCTCTTTTGTATGTATGATACCGGTATGTGTTCTAGGTAATGTGCTGTAGGTGGATTTAAGTGTGGGTTATTTGTTATATTACTTATGTCTGTTGTATTGTGTGGGTCTCATTTTGCCATTTGTAGTGTGTAAGAGTGTTTCACACTATGATACAAGGAGGAGGTACAGTAGTAGTTTACTGTCTCTACAAGAATGGATATAATGGTCGATCCTTTTAGTTGTGAAGGATGCAAGGTGCCATCCAGGTGCCTTTCCAACATGTTTAAACACCGACAGCGCCACCCAAATTAACCCGATCTCGCACCCTTCACTGGGCTGAATTAGCTTAAAATTGCTTGCAACCCTATGGAGGTGAGACTGCTTTTAGGCGAATTCCGTCCACTGTAAAGTGCGCCCAGTGCCATGATGATTTGACCCCATACACTATTGTATTTTGTCTCCAGTTGTCTCCAGGCCTATGGAGGTGCGACTGCTTTTAGGTGAATTCCGTCTGCTGTAAAGTGCGCCCAGTGCCACGATGATTCGACCCCATACACTATTGTATCTTGTCTCCAGGTGTCTCCAGGCCTATGGAGGTGCGACCGGTTTTAGGATAATTCCGTCCGCTGTAAAGTGCGCCCAGTGCCATGATGATTCGACCCCAAACACTATTGTATTTTGTCTCCAGGTGTCTCCAGGCTTTTATTGCTGTTGCAGATTGTTATTGAGATGATTTTATATTCAGTTCTACACCAGACACTTTTAGCAGTGACCCCCTCTAGGAGGTGTTATCAGACCATCTTCGTCTACCTTGGATGAATTGAAGGATGTTATTCCAACAAGACAATGTGTTCTGCTCATTTTCTTGCCTTGTTTGGCTAAAGTCCGACTTTTGCAGGTTTTTCTTTCTGTAGACAGTTGTTTAACAATTAATTGGGCATCTGGAGACATCTTTATTGCATTCCAAAGTTCCCTGATGTTTCCTTACACCCCTAACTAAGATGCATGACCTCAAATCTGCACCTGTTCTGTCCCAAGATGAGACCGGGGTGAATTTTATCACCAAAATGTTTTCGCTGCTCCTACTGCACCTTGTGTTTGTCCTTCTAATAACCTTCATTCAGCAACTGATTTCCAGGTCACCATCTCATTTTTTTTTCCAGCAGCATCTTTTAAAGAATAAAGCACAAATAAATAGCGTACCAAGTGCAAGCGCTATCTTTCGATAATTGGCAGATCTGCAAATTCGAAAAGATCCCTTCCGTAATACCAATTATTGTCATGTTTCCTGAGCTCCTAATTTAGACGGGTGCCGGATGACTCATCGACCGTTGGGATTCCAACAGTCGTTTGTCCGACATCGGAATTCTGTTACAAGCCTGACAGTCGGGATTCAAACTTTCTTGGGCTATTCTCCATCGAGGAAGAATAGAATAGGCAAACAACGAGCCTTCAACGTGGCGAGTGCAGCGAGCCTGCCAGGGGCTTAACCCCTTCAGTGGTGTTTTTTTTTTAGTGAGCGCTCCTCACTGGGCGAGTTTTTTTGGGGAGCGCTCCATAAAAAAACCCCACCACTGTCTCTCCCGGGGCCGGGCAGCGCTGCTGAGCACTACATCAGCTGCCATCCGGCCTTGCCCCTGGCAACCCGACATGATGTTAGCAAGCCATGCCGTACACAGCCAGGAGGAAGGAGCCGAGAAGCGGCTGAAGCTAAGTTCAGTGCTCAGCTCAGCGGGGCTGCCTGGCACTAAAAGACAGACAGTGGCCATCCCGGGAATTTTCCCGGGTTTGCCAAACTGGGCACTTTAGCATAGCCCCCAAAAATTCTTGGGGGTGCCAGTGAAGAGGTTAAATGCACTTGCCCCCCCCCCTGTCGGGCTCCTGACAGTTGGGATTCTGATGTCAGAGAAATGACCATCAGAATCCCGACTGTCGGCAAGTTATACCATACTCAATTTACATCAGGCTGGTCTTTCCCTGGCGCTGTCAGAGACTCCTGCTGCCGGCCCCTCTTCCTGTCGGCAGGAGTAGAAAAAGATTGCCCTCCCCATGACTGCAGGTAGACAGGGTCCCTACAGCCCAGGAAGATTAGGGAAGCTGCCTTATAGGATTGCCCATTAGCCTGTATGAAGACGAAAAGATCAGATGCACATTGGCCAAACATCCACACTGTGCCCACCATTGCAAGCCCACCGCGAGCAGTGCATCCCAGGAGCGCTCAATGCGTCCATCACTGAATCAGGCCCACTATTCTGACCACACAGGACTATTTATTGCGTTCATATCGACAAAGAGATGAATTGTGGTATAGAATATTTACAGTCTAGGTTGACACCAAAAGGTCGACATGCACTGTGACAAAAGCAAAAGGTCGATATGAGTTTTCTGGGTCTTTTGTTGTCAGCGTTGACAATATCAGAACATGGCCCCCAATTAGTTTAGTGTATACCCTCCTATAGCTCACTTTGGGCCTGATTCTGGTTCACTCGCAAAATCAAACTTCTTCATGCTGCATTGCAGGTGGGGCAGATGTAACATGTGCAGAGAGAGTTATATTTGGGTGAGTTCTTTTTGTTTCTGTGCAGGGTAAATACTGACTGCTTTATTTTTACACTGCAATATAGATATCAGTTTCAAGTAAAACCCCACCCAAATCTAACTCTCTCTGCACATGTTACATCTGCCCCACCTGCAGTGCATATTGTTTTGTTCATTAAAGAAGGAGTTGGCTTTTGCGAGTAAACCATAATCAGGCCCTTTGCATGCCGTGCTCGGGTCCAGGTTCTTCGCTCCGTTACCACTGGGCTCGGCACGTTACCATTTCCAATCACAGTCAACATGGATGTTAAACCATGAAGAAGTCCAAAAGAATGTTAAAAATCATGAAAAACTGATACCAACCTCTTCATGTGTCGGCCATTGGCATGTCGACCTTTTGTTTGCATTGACATTTTGTCACTGTCGACCTAGTGCATATCGACCTTTTGTCAATGTTGACCTAGTGCATATGGACCTTTTGGTGTTGACCTATTGATTGTCTATCTAGACCTTGTCTGTAAGCCATCCGGATACCGTCACCACCATCAGTTGGAGAAGTCAACCCTAGCGGGCTGTTAGGAAAACATGTAAAAATATAAACAAACAAAAAAAGCATAGACCATTCATGCATCAACTATTGTCACGCTAACCTTCTGAAACTGTTGATCTTTTGCGCTATGCATGTTGACTGTTTGGTGCCAACCAGGGCTTAAAGTGGTCCTTAAAAGGCGGTTGATCTCATTTCCCCTGCCTCCAAACCCCGCCGCCATTAGGCCAGTGCCATGGTTTTCGGCACCCCCTGCAAACGCCAAAAATTTGTGCCCTAAGTGCCATATTTTATAAAAGAACATCAGTCTTACAAGGGAGGGGTGTGGTCACACATTAGTACCCCCAGTTCAAATTACGCCACATGATAGCACAATCATATTCACACTACACTGCATGTACTGCACTTGATTCATATTACACTACATAGTAGTAACCCCTTATTCACGTTAAGAAACACAGTAGTATCAATTATTCAAGTTACGCTACACAGTAGTACATGTTATGCCACACAGTAGTGTCATTTACAAGTAATGCCTACAGTAGTATTAATGTTTATACGCACAATGCTCACAACAGTAGTACCGACTCCAAAAAATGTCCACAGTAAGTGGCCATTATAGCTATATCCGTCTCTGTCCTTTAAGCAGCTCACTGCCCGTGTCCCTCCAGCAACTTCCCCACCTCTTTGTGTCCCTCTAGCCCCATCTCACCTTGTCCTTAGCCTACTCCTCTTATTTGCTCGGCTTCACTTCAGATGTGACGGCATGACATCACATACGCCATGCCCGAAAAGGAAGCTGCTACGTGAATTGCTCTGAAGGGCTGTGGTGGAGGTGGAACTGATTTCCACCACCTGTAATGGTCAGGCTAGACCATTACTAGTGGTAGAACTCAGTTCCACCCCATTCCCCTCCCCTTACCCCTGGTGTTGACCTGTTGGCGTAAACATTGTATATATTTATATAGTCTTCTCCGCCATGAGTCTTGTTAGACTGGCCTCTGTTATTATATTCAATATTTTTATTTTCCAACCTATTTATTTCTTTTTTTGCACCTCAGTTTAGCAGTCTTGACCAAAAACTGAAGCTAAATATGACTTGTACGATGCTGTATAATACATCTGCAGATGCTTTGCTGCAAGCTGTTTGCTTATGGTTGTTACCAAGAGCTTTGAAGCAGATCAGGCATCTGGAGATAAAATTATTCCGTTCCTTCTCCTCCTGGATGTTCCATTAATTGTCTCTGGGGCTCAGCTGTATGATCACAAACCTTCTCCAGCTTCCTCTACAGATGCTCCTCTCCTGGTGGCCTGGGTTTATCCTACCAGGATCCTCACGTAGTCACAGAGCTCCGGTCCTGGACTCCCCACATACTCCCATCAGCACAAGGCATAAAACAGACACCACCAGGAATACATCAGAACTGTATACACGTTGCCAAAAAATTATTATTTTTCTCTGATTAAATAATCTTATTTTACCACCTGCATCTCAGTTCAGATAGGACGGGGATTAATACATAACATTTCTTCCATGCAGGTCTGGATATTGTGATTTGTAATAATGACTTGCTCATCCTTCCAAGCACAATTGTATTAGCGCAGGAATTTTTTTAGATGACATTTATTCTAAATTATAGTTACATTATGGGCTTCCGTCCCCCTGCCATTGATGAGCATCACCTTATTTTTCTTTTTGATTTGTAATCTCTTTATTTTTCGTTATTAAAGGGACAATGAGTGGCAGATGAGGTACCAGCACAATGGTAATTACATGGGTATATTACATGAATAATACATATGAAATACAACAGCTGTTTGAAACCATAGAATGAATGCGTTATTATGTTTGCGATTATGTTATGCATTTTAATGAGAAATATGGTTTGGGTGCATGTTATCGCTGGCATATAATGACGGGTTTGAAATGAATAAGTATTGTAGATAAGGAACATGATAGGCGACTGTCACATTAAGACTCTCCTGCTTGGACTAGACATTTTTGGGAAAGATAGGTATGTACAGTAGGATGTGTTTCCCTAACTTATAGATCATCGGTCCTGAACCTGGAGAAGGTGTACCCCTAACGGTACGCTGCAGACAGGTTGAGGGAACTTGAAAATAATATTGGTAATGGCGAAACAAGAGGAAGAAGTCTTGGAAGAAGTCTACCGCTGCCATGAAGATGAACCACGTTACTTCACTTCCGGTTCTGTCTGCAGTGTCATCATCGTCTTCCCGTGCTTTTGCCAGACCAGCAATCCATGTGGAGATACCCGCGCTGCCCTCAGACATCAGTGATCATATGTCCCGCGTTGACACAGGTGGAGGAAACAGCGGTATTAATCCTACAGGTGTTAGCAGTAACCCCGGAGACAGTACACAACCAGCGGCCAGACACATAGGGACCCGGTTCCTGACCGCACTCTACTCCTATGCTACTCCGTGATATAAGGACACGCATATAGAGACGCATACCGGCAGGGAACCACTGCTATAGGTGAATAGGTGCAAATATTTTTTTTTTCACAAAAGTGATGCTTTTTTTATGCATAGACTTTAGTAATTAATGTGTGTACTGTACAAAGAATGTGGTTCAAAATGTCCAGATTCAAATGTCAGAATGTCGAATTTTGACATGGGGATGCATCAAAGCAGAATTTGCTCTGAAACCTCCAAAAATTCAGTTTCCTGAGGTTTGGCTACTTATTGCGTGTGCAACTGTGCACCAAACTCCAGAATGCAACACATTTCAGAGCTTGGATGTGATGGGCAATGCCATCTTTATGTCATTACCCTACAGCAGGAATGGACTTGGGCTTTAGCATGCATGTGCGTGCATGGTTACTGGCCTTGAGGCAAGCCCCCATCTATTTATTTTGGCAGGCAAAACAGAGCGCCGGTCAGTGAGTGCTTCTAGCCTCGTCCCTGTCCTACGAGAGCCAAGTAACTAAGAGGAGTGCCAGGGGCAAAACTGCTCGGACAGAAAGGTCTCTTTGTGTGGCTGTATTGGCCTGTCGGGAGATGGGCAGTTGGGCCCTGCTCTATAGAAGTGTATGGCCTTCTCTCTGTGTTTCCCCTGAGAGGGATCCAATTGGCCACACTTCAACATATATTTACCGATTGGTACTTCTACACGGCATCAAGGGAAATCTAAACAACTTTGTTGATAACAAATAATATTTGATAGACTCCAGTCCTAAGCCCCCTTTCTGTCCAAAAGACTCTTCTTTTTTATTTCATCTATACTTTACCAAAAGCCAAAGGTCAATTCAATGGGCGAAAATCTGAAAAGAGGACAAGGAACACTGAAAGGAAGCAGAATGTTCTCCAATAATAATAAAATACAGAGAAAAAGGATATTTTAGTTTGTTGTATAGAATTCTAATAAAATAAGAATTCTATACATCAAACTAAAATATCCTTTTTCTCTGTATTTTTTTTTTTTATTGATTGTTTTTTATTAAGTAAAAAAGGTTGGTTTCTTACCAAAAGGTAAGAGGTGGGCGACAGAGAAGGGGTGTTTGTGATCCAAGCAGCTCACACCAAGGAAGGTCAGTTCCTTGAAAACATACGTATAAAGAAAAAGGAGGGGTAGTGAAGCGCTAGGCTAGTATTAGAAAAAATTGGTTTAAGTAAGGTCAATTGGGTATCACAATTAATAGGTATTTATTAAACACTAATAAACATAGTATAAAGTGATTGATACACTTAGACACATAAAAATGGTTATAAATGAATAAAATCAGCATATAAAAAGCTTTAAGAATAGCTGGACTGAGCACTATACTTATGCGTTCTCCCGCTTGCCAAATGTCCGAGCCAGTCCGTCCTGTCGGTTAACTGGAGATTATGGAGGCTGGGTGTCCATAAACCATGCTGGGAATTGGATGCCACTGTGTAAGATGTCGCTGTCTAGATGTTATGATGACAGATGCACAGGCTGAAAGTAGGCTTCCCAAAGAGTATGCTGGTGGTGGTATCCCAAGGCTCTCTTCCAGTGGAAAGAAACGGATGGAATCTTGTTCTAAATGCAAGGGCTGGGCAAGATGTAGTTTGGGAGTGTCCCGCAATAGAGCTCAGAGCTTATTATTTGGACTCTGAGCTCTATTGTGGGACCCAGCATGGTTTATGGACACCCAGCCTCCATAATCTCCAGTTAACCGACAGGACGGACTGGCTCGGACATTTGGAAAGCGGGAGAACGCATAAGTATAGTGCTCAGTCCAGCTATTCTTAAAGCTTTTTATATGCTGATTTTATTCATTTATAATAATTTTTATGTGTCTAAGTGTATCAATCACTTTATACTATGTTTATTAGTGTTTAATAAATACCTATTAATTGTGATACCCAATTGACCTTACTTAAACCAATTTTTTCAATACTAGCCTAGCGCTCCACTACCCCTCCTTTTTTTGTTTTTTATTAAGTGTTTATATATCAATAAATTGAATTTTATTTTAATTCTGGGCGCCTGTCAAAATTATCACATCCACCCACATCCAAGTATTTATTCAAGGTCTGAGGGAGACCTAAAAAGTGGTAATTAAGAAGGCTGCCTGAGAAGGAGCGCAGGACCTGAGACTCAAATACACTCTTCCCGTTCTCCAATAATGCCCTCACAACATTAAATTGAGGGATGGTTAATAATAAAAATATGTAAATTTCCATAGCAAAAATGTGGTTATATCAGCCCCACAGTGCGATTTGACCAGGTCTGTCTATGACCAATTTGGTGCCCCAAGCAAGATCTTAGAGAGTGGCCAACCACCCATGATGGCCATGATGATGCTGCATCAAACCAACGTCGTTTCAACATCATGCTTTGAGAGAGATGGCAATATTTTCAGCTTATTACAATGTAGTACAGTACAGCAATAAGGTGACGTTCCCTGGCAATAGCAGAAGATGAAAGGGAGGGGAGGGGCTTCCACTTGTTGGACCGCCCCTCCTCCTACCATCAGTTGTCACAGATCATACTGCAGTGACAGAGATGGCGTATTAAAATGAGTCACTCGGACACATTGGGGTTTATTTACTAAGATGGGTTCGACTGAAGATGGAATATTGCTATGGACAACAGATCAGTTCTTTTATCTTCTAGATGGTGCTATATAAATTAGAATAAATTCTTACTGGTTTCCCATAGCAACATCCCATGTGAATTATAATTTCCATATTAGTAAATATCCCCCTTAGATACGCGGAACTACAGAAATTATCAGAGGTCAATATATGGGTCAGTTACGGGGTGCTAGAATTGGGTCAGATATTTAGCGAAAATAAGATTAAAACATTTCAGCAACTAAAAGATGAATTTGGAGTACCAAATAGGGCATTATTCAGATATTTTCAGTTAAGGCATGCGGTAACAGCCCAGTTCCCAGAAGGGCCACCGGTCATTTTGGACTCTCCAATAAAAAAATTGTTATTGAGGTTAGGGCGAAAGGGAAAGATGTCAGCATTATATGCGGTAATGAACGATAAAGATGAGTCAGATCAAATAAAAAAACTGAGGATAAAATGGGAAATGGATCTTGGTCTGGTTACGGGGGAGGTGTGGAACCGGATCTTGGAATCCATGGATAACACAACTCCATGTATTAGATTTAGGCAGATATCCTTTTTTATACTGCATAGGGTATACCGGACACCGGCATCCCTCTTGAAAGCAGGTCTTAGAGAAAACTCTGATTGTCCTAGGTGCCGAAAAGAAAACACGGGATTTTGGCACATGATGTGGGAATGTTCTAATATATATGAATTTTGGAAGGATGTTTGGAGGGATGTGCGGACTACAGCTCCAATGCTACCAGAGATAGACCCATTAGTGTGCCTCTTTGGAATTGGGATAGAGGAAACATATTCAAAGATTATGTATAAATATGTGTTGTGCCTTACCACAATGGCTAAGGTGATAATAGCCAGAAACTGGTTTACAACAGAAACTCCGAACATTAATAAATGGCGAGCATTAGTCAATGATGTGGTACGTCAGGAACGACATATGTTTAAAACTAGAGGGGCCATCCACAAATTTGATGAGAAGTGGGAGAGATGGTGTATAGTCAGATTGGGTAGAGGGGATGGTATAATTTAAAGTCTGGATTTAATATTTGAAAGGGGACCATATGGATAGGCATATGGTTAAAAGTATGTATCGACTGATGATTTGTCTGTGCTTCTTTCTTAAAGAATGAAAAAAATTATGTTGAATCTTTACTGTTGGCTAGTGTTAAAGGATAAGGATAGAGACAAATGAAAAATAGAATCGAAAGCTTACCTGAGCTTGAGATTAGATAAGCACCCTGTTTTTGTATGAAGAATTAGTTAGCTTCTGGCTCATTGGTGTTTTAGTCAAAGGAAGCTATTGGGTGTCAGGAAGAGCAGCTAGCCAGTGATAGCAGAGTAAGGGGAGGGGCTTAGGAGTTTATTTAAGGGCTGGCTGAGGTAAATTATTCCTCTTGCTGTTTTTTGGATTCCCACCCGAAGTAAGAAAATGTTGTTGTGTAAGTTCATGAAGAGGCTTGTAAAGGCTGAGGGCCTTGCAAGTAAGGAGCAGAAGGTGGTGAGAAAGAGTTGCAAAGGCTTAGGGCCTTGCAAGGAGGGTGAGCAAGGTGAGAAGGAGGATTGCAAAGGCTTAGGGCCTTGCAAGTGAGGTGCGGAAGGCGGAGAGCATGGCTCCTCGGTTGAAAAGAGATTAGCGTGACAGAAATTGACTAGCATTTCCCCTTTGAGAGCGGCGAGTCGGTCACTACCTTAGGGGGGACCAGGTCACCATCTTAGGGATGGACCAGGGCTATGCCAATTTAGGGAAAATGGAGCTACTCAGTAAGGTCACGCAGGGCGTGGTCGAGGCCACGCCCATTTATTTAGTTATTGCATAAGCTATTGCTGAGGGGCCATGCTGCTTGGCCACTTTTGATTAATTAATTCAATCCAGCCATTCGATTCAATAAATTCTGGCTGTGAGCTTAATTTTCCAATTTATACAGTTGTCTGAGTCATTATTTATTGACTGCGAGTCCAGTTATTTGTGTCTGGGCAGTATTCAATGTAGAAAATTCTCTGTGCATGGCGAGAGATTTTTTCTCTCGCCGTGTTCCGGAGCCTCCTGCTCCCACTATTCAACGTATTTAAGACTCGCCGCCACTCGCGGCGAGTCTTAACCCCTGCAGCGGACGAGCGTCCGCGGCAGGGAGCTGACAGGGAGCCGTGGGACGGTGGCATCCAGGGAGATTAAAGTCTCCCTGGATGCCCCAGAACATATGTGGAGGGTAGGTGCCCCCCCGGGACCCAGGCAGCACAGGCTGCCCCCCCCTATAGCCAGCGGGGGACCCAGTATTCACTGCACCCGAACGTGCATATTAACTATCGGGTGCAGTGAATATATGAATATCTAATGAGCGGCTCGAGCGCTTCGGCCCCCTGCTGGCTATAGCACATGAATAAAAATAACATGCCGCTTCACAGAAAAAAAAACCTGATTTTTTTACACCAAAATTAAAAAAAAAAACCTTTTAGATTAAAAGTTCACATTCCAGCTCTCCATCAAAAGATAGAGAATTTCTACACGGAGAGAGACGGCGAAAATCACTTAGAAAGACGGCGAATATTTCACATTGAATAGTGTGGTTCACTTTTGGAGAGCAAAATGCTCCGTCCAGGGCGAAAAAAGCAAAAATTCTCCATAAAACACTGAGAATTTTTCTCATTGAATACTGCCCTGAGTCTTTATTTCAATTGCGTCGTTTTCTGAGTAATAAAACATATGGGTGACTTAGTGAAATTAAAGCTGGTCAAAAGGATATAAAGTCATGATGTATAGCCTAAGTAAAAAGGAAGGCGAAAGAAGGGTTTTTTTTTTTGTGTTTTTTTTTATTTATTTTTTAGATGGAAATGAGCAGGGGTGATTCTCTTATAGATATGGCTGGAGAGAGATGGGGTCAGAAATAAGAGAGGGAAGAGAGGGAGGGGGGAAGGGAGGTAAATCAACTAAATCAAAGCTCACATCACGAATCACAAGTACACAATATATACACAAGAATAGGGAATATAAAAACACAAGAAACACACAAGAAACACAAGTAACACATAAAAGAACACCAAATACACACGCATATAGTAGATGCGCCGAAGGGTCACATAGTAATCACATATTTCAGGGACACTATAATCAGGGAGGGATGGTATAGAAAAAGGGAAGTAAATAACAAAAGGGGAGGTGAAAGGGGAAATAAAAAAGAAATAAAGGGGTTAGAACACTGACCCCATGTCTCTCCATAGAAAACATATGGACAAAATTAGTAAAATGAAAACATCAAATTGAACATTGGAAGGACAAAAAGAATTGTCTAAGTGCTCATGGGTTATTTTTATGCTAAATGTATATTGTTTTTTCTGTTTATGTATGTGTGTAGATGAAAATCAAAATCAAAAATGTTGAAATGAAAAAAAAAAAAATATCCCCCTTAGTAAGTAAACCATTACAGTACTGTAATGTTGCATGCCCTGTCATCACCAGTGCACTGCAGCAGCAGCGGTACTGTCCCTTCATCTGCTGTTCCACTGCCGGTGGCCAGGGCCGGATTATAATGGAGGCACAAGGGGTCAGTGCCCCTGGGCCCCCCTCTAGTTAGGGGCCCCCTGTGGTTGGCAGGTATTTAAAAAAAAAAAATTGATTTGTTTTGTATTTTTTGTTTTTAGCTAAAGGTTTTGTCCATGGGTGGGGTAGTGCTGCAGCTTCACCTATCTGCCAATGTGACAATGATTTATGGTGCTGAACATCGGGAGCCAAGGCACACTGATTGCACAAGTGTGCAGTGCATTTCTGGGACTTGACTAAGTCCCCTGACACTTTGCACCAGAGGACAGAGGCTGAGAAGTTTGTGCTGAGCTCTGATTGGTGGGGCTCATTACATGCTTCTCAGGTCCATGGAGAACAGCAGCAGCAGCTTAGTCATGGGAGGGTTTTTAATCAGAGGCAGCAATAGGACTGTGAGGTCTCCTCCAGAGTAAGGGGCAGAGGGACAAACACAGGCTTTTCATGTGGTGTGTGTGTGTGTGTGTGTGTGTGTGTGTGTGTGTATATATATATATATATATCCCCTGTTAACCATTAACCAAGTTTACTCTGTGTTTTGACAGTATAATTTTCTCCCATGCAGTGTGCGGCCAGTAATGACAAGTGCAAGGGGGCCCCCCGGTCTAAAGTACCCCGGGCCCCCCAAAGGTTAATCTGGCACTGCCGGTGGCCCCTACTGAACCTCTGTAATAATACTCAGCTGCAGAACCTGACTCATCACTGATGACAGGAGGGCCGAGGCTGATTAGAATATATTTAATAATTTTACTACATGTTTTTTGAGGAATTATCATATTTTAACTAGAGATGTGCAGGTTCTGATTTACTCTAATTTACTCTGATTTCAAAGCAGAATCTTATTGGCTATCCCAAATCACATGACAGTTGTTGACAGTTGATAGCCAATAAGATCCTGCTTTGAAATCAGAGTAAATCAGAGCCTGCACATCTCTAATGTTAACCCTTCGTTGCATTCCATTGCAAACGTCTCACTAAAAGTCACTTGAAACTCAGACAGTCAACCGTTAAATGTTGTGGACAAAGCATTTTTTTTATTAAATAAATCTTTTATTTTTTTACTGATTTTTTCATTATTTTCCTTGTCAGTACAATACGCAAGAAGCATGAAAATATATATAAAAAAAATATTTGAAATTTAAAAAATAAATACATCATGCATCGAAGGATTAAATATAAGTCATCAGATGACTGTAAAGGTTCATCCTGAGTCTGCTCAGCCTTGTTCTTGTTTGGATCGGCATTATCATTCCAACACCCCTGTCACTTTCTGCACAAACCTCTTTAATGTGGTAGAATGGTTGCTGAAGTCTTTCTCGGCCAGTGTGTTGTTCTCTGCATTTCCACTTAGATAAACAGGAAATCACAGGACTCTTCTAATGACTTTTACATAGCGCAGATGTTAGGACTTGGTTTTCACTTTTGGTACCTCTGACCTCTTCCAGTTATGTCCGAGACCATCCCGGAACATGGAGAGCATAACAGCTGGGAAAGGAAAGTTTCTATAACTGGAAAAGAAGATATTACTGTAATCATTGTCTCATTACAATGTGTGAACATAGACAACGTGCTAAGTAGCTTGTAGGGATTAGGGGCCAGATGCACTAAGCTTCAAAAGTGATAAAATGGAGAGTGATAAACAGCCAGCCAATCAGCTCCTACCTGGCATGTCACAGACTTTGAGACAGGAGCTGATTGGCTGGCTGTTTATCACTCTCCATTTTATCTAGAGATGAGCGGCGGGCACTTTTTCGGGTTTTGGCTTTGGATCTGGATCTCCCTTCGTGTTTTGGATCTGGATTGGTTTTGGCAAAACCACCCTTGCGGGTTTTGGTTTTGGATCTGGATTTTTTTGGAAAAATGCTAAAAATTGCTAAAATAACAGAATTTGGGCCTGTTTTTGCACCTAAAGTGTTATTAAGCTCAATAACATTAGTTTCCACTCATTTCTAGTCAATTTTGATCACTTCACAGCTCACAAAATTGTTTTCATTTACTGTAGTTGGGCCAATTTCCCCTGTATGAGTTTTCTGCGCAGCCGCCGGTCTGTGCAGAGACTGACTTCTAACCTGCGGCAAGTGTTTATCTGTTCTGATCAGTTTAAAATCTAATAAGACCCCTATCTGTCGTGATCAGGTTGATTAACTCTGTAAACATTACCAGTTGCCTCCTCATCCATCACCTAATGGGTGGAGGGGAGGGGGGTAATTGGTGGCTGATAACCGAGTTCCTCCACCTCTCTAAGACCCCTGGTTTGGAGATCCCTATTTTGTCTACCCTTATAGACCCCTATCTAGGTTGTGAGGTCTATCAGTCTGCGACATCTGTCAGCCAATTTACCGCTAAGGTTAATTCGTTTGATATGACTGGCTAGGCGTGTGTTCTCTTACCTCCCTCACCACTTCACAACTTCACGTGTGTCCCTCCCGAAGCCGCACACTTGGTCTAATTGGATGACCATCCCCAGCTGTTTGGACTTCCTCTCCCCACCATTCATCCATCATATCCTAAAAAAATATTTATTGCTCCAAAGAGCCAAAAAAAGATGAAAAAAGAGCAAGAAAAAGATTTGCTGGGGCTCGCCCACCCAGCCATCCATCCTGGACATCCCATCCAAAAAAGAAGTACGATAGGAATGGATAAGACCATGGATGTCCATGAGGACATATTTTCGCTGGACACAGGATATATGCCGTCACACAATGGTTACATGTCACACTGGACACAGGATATATGTCGTCACACTGGACACAGGATATATGTCACACTGGACACTGGATATATGTCCTCACACTGGACACAGGATATATATCGTCATACTGGACACAGGATATATGTCGTCACACTGGACACAGGATATATGTCACACTGGACACTGGATATATGTCCTCACACTGGACACAGGATATATATCGTCATACTGGACACTGGATATATGTCCTCACACTGGACACAGGATATATGTCCTCACACTGGACACAGGATATATGTCGTGACTCGTGACACTGGACACTGGATATATGTCCTCACACTGGACACAGGATATATGTCGTCATACTGGACACAGGATATATGTCGTCACACTGGACACAGGATATATGTCACACTGGACACTGGATATATGTCCTCACACTGGACACTGGATATATGTCCTCACACTGGACACAGGATATATGTCCTCACACTGGACACAGGATATATGTTGTGACTCGTGACACTGGACAATGGATATGTCACACTGGACACAGCCCCTTGTATTACTGCAGCCCCTGTACTCAGTGTACTACTCAGCAGCAGTGCAGCCCCTGCGTGTGAGCACTGCAGCACTGAGTTAGTTAAATCACACAACACAGGGCTCAGGGCTAAATAAATCACAACGCAGGGCTTAGGTAGGGTCACCAACTTTCCAAAGGGCCAACCCGGGACAGGGGGTCGCGGGCTCGACAACCCCCCCACACCCCCACCCCCAGGAAAGTCAGGGGTTAGGGGGCAGCATTATATAGTATATAATGGGATTTCCATTCCCAATCCCAGGCCTTGCCCTATACTAAGGGTCAGACTATTAGCCCTTAGTCAGTATAATAGGGGGTAGGCCTGGCCGGGAATGGGAGGGATGAGAAAGAATATAGAACAGTCAGAACTTTTAATGATTTATCATTCTCGACTGACTCTCACAGAGTCAGAGTGACTCACCCGGCCGCACACAGGCAGGGGCAGGGAGGCACAGGCACACTCAGCAGAGCAGACAGACATTGTCCCGCGGCAGAGCAGAGTGACTGACAGACAGTCTCAGGCTCAGCAGAGCCTCGCAGGCTCCAGCCTCGCTCCAGCAGCCGTCGCTGGGTCACCACCCGGTGCCTTCAGTCACGCAGCAGCAGCAGGTCAGTAACGGCCGCACCCGCCCTGGTTGGCACTGGCTGCACAACATTACTGGGAGAGTGGGAGGGGAAGCGGTCATGCGGTGGCCGAACTAACCAATAATGGGGAGGCGGCGCCTATAAACAGTCACTGACTCAATACAAGTCTTCAACACAGTGCACGGAGCACAGGGCAGTGAGGGCACAGGTCAGGTCACGGAGCACAACACAGCACAGCACAGCATGGTGCACATTGGACGGAGCACAGCACAGGGCACATGGAGCTTCCCAACCACCCTCTTCCCTCTCCAAGATTGGAGTGAAGATGGCGGGGCGCGGGTGCGTCTTTTATAAGATCCCGCGAGAATCCGACAGCGCGATGATGAAGTTTTGCCTCGTTTTCGGTCCGGAATTGAGGCGGGAACCCCCGAGCCACCTCGGATCCTGACCCGGATCCCGAGATTCGGATCTGCCGGATCTCGGGATCCGGGCCGGCTCATCTCTAATTTTATCACTTTTGAAGCTTAGTGCATCTGGCCCTAGATCTTCACACCATAGAGTAGATGAACAGATAGGATAGACAGATTAATGCGTAATCGTATGTGGCGGGCATTGGTGCATATAGACTTTCTGATGCTCGCCACAAGGAGCAAATGGGGGGGGGATGGGGGAATGGCATGGCACACGTTAGCAAGTTCTGCTCTTGGTCTTGCATGCAGGGCTGACAGAGGATGACGGTGATGTCAGACGTGCACACTGTTAATGGCGATTAAATATGACCAGAGTGACAATAAGTGAAAAGCGCAGGTTACGTAATAAGTCCGCAACCTGCGTACCCTTTATACCTAACTACGTGCGAACAAAACGTAGCGCAGCGTAGCGTACCTTTTATTGTATTTTATACACCAAGAACCAATACCTTAATAAGAGATTCCTTCGCAGTACTTTGTCTCTAATCTGCGAATATACCTTAAAGGACAGTGTCCGTAATATATCTTATCGCTATTATGCGAATAAACAGACACGACCACTGTATAGAAATAAGGAGGTAAGAACTCCGTAAAAAGGTTGTATTTAAGTCCCTAATGGACAAAAGGGGGTTACAGAAATAAGAAAATACAGGTATAACAAGTGATACAATATACTAACAATGAATACTAAACAGGCTCTGCTAGGGGGAAAGAATACAGATACAAGACACAATCAGCCAACAATACAATAAGAATAAATACCGTTAATACAACCGTTACCCGTCTCATCAAATATGCGAAGCGCAGTCCGGTCAGAGCTCACTATCGTTCAGGGATGAACTATAGTCCGGTCAAGTCAGGGAAAGGTAGATGTGCCGAAGTGACTGTGACTGCTCTGGGTTGCCTATCTTATAGGGTCAGAAGGGGGAAGTCAAAGGCCATTTCCATTGGTCAGAGATCGTATGTCAGGTCCACTGTGATTGGGGGGTAAGATGATACAACTGGTTTGACTAGGTGCAGGGGGGTGAACTTTAAGAGTCCTTTGTTTGATGGTTTCGGCGTCAGCAGTGATAAGAACCAGTTTCATCCAGATTCCTTTGTTACATACTTTCAACAGAAACTGTCTCTGGAATATGGATTATGTCCATAACTATCGGGCCGTGTATATTGCGAAATCTTTGCAATGACCGGAATACTGCGCATAATGAACGGAACGGAACGGTACTAAACATGATACAGTCAGATGTATGCAGGGCTAACTAAGCTATGTGTGGCGTTCTAAACCTTTAACTATATTTTATTTAGTGTCAGTATGTTATTATGAATTTATGTGTGATAGTATGGCTACTCTTCTGGTCCACTTTGTCACACATACTCGGGTATGGAAACTTTATTTGCGCAACTCTGCGAACCAAAATGGCGGCCATACTATCCTAAAATGGCGTGTGTGCAACTAGACTTCCACAGTCCACCCTTTAACAGTAAATATAAAACTGTTACAATACAAAACATTTTACACAGCAATACAGAAATTCATAATCCTAACAAAGAAATTGGGATCCATGAAATAAACATATAAGGGGAGTAAACCATCTGCTCTTGGCCGATCCAGTATCACGGATAAACGATGGGCCGCATTTATCGAACAATCTACTCAGGGTCACGAAGGATAATGTACAGTTTTGGGATAAAAATAAAAACAGGGGTGGTTACAACATATACACGTTTTTCAGATATGGCATCCTTTGGTAGGTATTGTTTGTGACAACAGACCCTTGAACTCTTTGTTGTCTCTCTTTTTGGTATGCTTTTAAGTATGATGGTATTATCACTATCAAACATCCGGTCCTGGGTAATGTGTCAAGTTTATAGATTCTACCTTGACCTAAACTGGGATGGGTAACACACTCTCAGAACTCTGTATCGTCCGTCCAATGCCTGGCAGCAGTGCGGCGGCGGTATCCTTGATTTTGAAGATAACTGATAGTGGGTGGGGGGGGGGGAGACAAGAATAGGACCCACAACAATAAAGAAAACTGAGAAAGGAAAAATTTTGTTAGTGATCCTTCCAACCTGTTACCAGTGGGGTGTGTCACAGTCCCTTTTGTAGCTTGTACAGGTTGCTTGACCTTAGCTGCTCTCCAGTCCTCCCGAAGTGGTGCCTCTTAGCGATTTCTTTCTTTCGCCCTCGAGTGTAAGGACCTTTTGGTTTTCTGTTCCTTTGGCAGTAGGACGAACGTACCCGAATCTCTCTCTCTGCGACTTTGTTATTGAGGTAGTGCTGGTCAACAAGATCTGGGGTGGTCCTTTCCAAAGGTCTATCAAGCAACCTGTATATGGCAAAGCAGGGGAAACAACAACAACATCTCCTGGTTCATGGTTATGACAGTTCACAACAGGTGTCAACAAAGTCCTTTTGCTGCAGTTTTCCAGGTGTGGATACATCACTTGCATTTGTGGTCTAGGATCTCCTTGTGGGATTACCATAACCTGTGGCTGCCCGCCAAGCAATGTTTCGATGGGGACCAATGAGGTGGAGTTCTGAGAGTGATTCTACTACTACAAAAAGAGATTATGGGGTGTACCATCAGTCCCTGAAGGTTCACACATGACTTAAACCTTTCATATATATATATTTGCATACTCAAGGGTGCTTCTGGGCTGCCATATCTATACACACAAACGTCAACATATATATATATATATATATAAAAAATAAATAAATAACTTAAATGCTTCTAGAGTGGACTGTACAAAGCCAATTTTGTATTACCTGCAGAGGATCCTGCTGGAGGAGGGATGTGGAGATGGCTCTGTGGGAACAGCCGTTGCAGTTTCTTTCCCCCAGACAAGTAAGGCATGATCCTGTCGTCTTACCTGTCTGTGGGCACACTAGTAATTTCGGACTAATTTTTCCACATACCTTCCCTGTCAAGACAAGTCAGGCCATGGGCTATCTCTGTCCTGACAGTTTGGCATGTTCTCAGAGTCACTGGTTTTCCTTGTCCATCTTTCTATTCCTGTCCACATCCCTTCGGCTTCCAGACTGCTTCTACTGCAGGGGACACAAATCTTGTATTTCTATGTGAATATACTGACATTTACAGGGGGAACACAAACATTATCCGCAGAGCGCATGGCTCACCCAGCTGCCTTGCCAGCATGTTCATTATCAAGTGACACTGAATCCTCATCGAAGATGTGGGCTTTACACTTGATAACAGCCACTCTGTCCGGCAGCTGTGTGACTGTCAGAAATCTTTTAAACTTACAACGCTTGCGCCACTGGAGTGCCAGTTACTGAAACAAAACATCTGAGGCGCCATAGGGCCTAAGATCTTCTGTATTACCCCAACAAACGTACTTGGAGTCGGCATGAATATTGGCTGTTTTTTTTTTTTTTCTCTCAGCCCGCAGTACTACTAATGAGACTGCTGTTGCTGAGTGAGACGTCCAATGGGTTCAGCCTCTACTATGCCTTTTCCATCTATTACGGTATAGCCAGTGTACAATTTTCCCCTCTCTGTGTTGTGGAAAGAAAAATGATTTTCCTCTTCCAATGGGTTGTTACCACCCTTTGGGGCATGCTGCAAAGTTCTGATTCAAACATGTCATGCAATCATATTCGTCTCGGCTCCCCCCTAAACTCCACCATTCCAGCAACCTCAGCACCACTCCACCCTTTGTGCCTTGGAGGGCACACCCGGTAGGAGTGTTGCTGGGATTACAATATTACCCGTTTTACTGGTAACATCAATGCAAGTTCCCATTTAGTGGACTTGGCTGATGAATATTTTTCACATGTTTAGGCAGAATTTTAGGAATGTCCAGACTATATGAGGAGCATAAACAGTTAAAACACACCCCAACACCACATTCTCAGTTTTGTTTACCGGTAGTGCTATGGCAACTACACTGTGTAGACAAGTAGGAAGTGCTCAAATAATAGGGTTTAATTGTACACTGTAGTACGACATTGGTCAGGCTGGCATCACCATGTTTTTGTACAAGTACTCCTGCCGCACACCCACCTGATTCAGTTCCGTACAGTTCAAAGGGTTTCCCATAATCTGGCATTCCCAGTGCTGGGGCCTTTGTTAGGCTCACCTTTAGTTCCTCGAAAGCCAGCTCAGATTCCTCAGTATGAGAGACCTGATCTGGCTTAGTTGAGGAAACCATCTCTTGTAGTGGTAATGCCAGAATAGAGAATCCTGGGATCCAATTGCGACAGTATCCACACATGCCTAGGAACGTACGGATCTGATGCTGGGTCTGTGGCAGTACCATGTTCTGAATCGCTTGGATTCTGTCGTCGGTGAGGTGTCTCAGCCCTTGGGTAAGGCAGTGGCCCAGATACTCAACCCTGGTCTGGCATAATTGCAGCTTATCCTTTGATACTTTATGTCCTGTCTCTGAGAGATGCATCAGTAGCTGTCTAGTGTCATCCACTGATGACTCCAGTGACTCAGAACACAACAATAAGTCGTCGACATATTGTATCAGTATCGAACCACTCATGGGTTGAAAGGATTGTAAACAATCATGCAAGGCCTGGGAGAAGATGCTGGGGCTGTCTATGAACCCCTGGGGGAGTCGTGTCCAGGTATACTGTACTCCTCTGTAAGTAAAGGCGAACAGATACTGGCTGTCAGGATGCAAAGGGACGGAGAAGAATGCTGAACACAAATCAATGACTGTGAAATGGGTACAGTGAGGTGGGATTTGCATTAGGATGACAGCTGGGTTTGGCACTACGGGGAATTGGCTCTCAACTACTTTGTTTACCCCTCTTAAATCCTGCACTAGTCTGTAGACCCTCCCCCCGCTCTTTTTCACAGGAAAGATGGGACTATTGGCCGTGCTGGAAGTTCTAACTAGGATTTCCTGTTGGAGCAATCGTTGGATCACTGGGAATATTCCTAGCTCAACTTCAGGTTTTAAAGGGTATTGCGGTATTTTTGGGGCTATCCTGCCTTCTTTTAAGCGGATCTCTACTGGAGCTACATTTGCCATCAGCCCAGCATCCTGTCCATCTTTAGTCCAAAGGGAACCCGGTATTTGTGCTGTAATTTCAGCTACCCTAGATGGATTTGACTCTACAACAGTGGAATACAACATTAGCCTCTGAGGACTGTCCAGCATATCTTGCACTTCTTGTGTAAGATTTTTAGGAGTGTCTAGGAATACCCCATCGGGAGTGCAATAGATGACACATCCCATTTTACATAGTAAATCTCTACCCAGGAGGTTAGTCGGGGCCGCTGCAGCCAACAGGAAAGAGTGTTTGGTATGCAGAGGCCCGATTGTAACCTCCGCTGGTTTCGTCAGTGGGTAATGCTGTATTTTTCCTGTTACCCCAATTGCTGCTACTAATTGCTTGGCACAACCTAGACCAGGAGGGAATGTTGTTAACGGGTTTGATACAAAAAAAACCTTTATATTTAAACCATTCCACTTACCCATATCTGAGGCTCCTCCCTCAGATATTGTCTTATGTTACCTGGATGTGGGGTGTATGTGTGTCCTACTCCCTGTTTGCATATATGTGTCATGCTTAGGGCGGCGTTGGCTACTAGGTGGGGCTATGGCTATGTGTTGAGACCTACCTGTCTTCTCCCATTGTGTCTCCCAGTTACTTACATATGTGTTATGTTTCCTATGGTTACTTACCCTGCAATGTCTGGCTATGTGTCCTTTGTTTCCACATTTGAAACATACCATTTGGTTTTGTCTTTCTGTCATAAATCGTTTGTCCAGATCAACAGCAGATTTCTTTAAAGTCTGTATTGACATCTGTCTGCAGTTGGGGTGAATGGTTTCTGTGTTGGTTCTCAGATTTTCCCTAAGACCTTGTATCAGCACAGAGACAATCCCTCCCTTAAGATGTATGCTGTCCCTGGGGCTGGGGATACCAGAGTGTTCTGGCAACGCCTGTAAAGCACGGTTGAAATATCCGCTGGTGGACTCACCATCTTTCTGTGTGATGGTGAACCCTAGGGTATTTTCAACTGTCGCTGGGAAATATACACCCAATTGTATATTTATTAGGCGTATATTTTCCTGGTTGCCCTGTTCAGTTAAAATCTTATCGCCCTCCACACCACTGTCTATAATGAACTTCTGGACATCTATGTGTGAAGGGAGGCAAGCTCTCAACATGTTTCACCAATCCTTATTGGTGGGCTCATCTGAATTTCCTCGCTCCCTTACAAATTTCTGACACTTTGCCAGATCTTTGCTGGGATCAGGGAAATTTTTGATGATTGAATGACGTTCCAATCGTGTCCATGTATTGTGCATGTCACTATCCTTTACAGGCATTACCTCATCCCCGTCTCCCCGTCCACAAGGAGGTTCAACTGTGTGCAGAGGGTGGATCTGTATCCCCCCTGCACCATTGGACAACATCCCAGGAGCAACTATCTCTGTGCTGTGTTGTGTGTACTTACCTGTGTCTCCAATCGTGTTCCTGGCATCAGCCATCTCCTCGACCACAACGGCAGCAGCAGCTTGGGCTGTCTCAGCCTCTCTCTCCTTTCCGCTAGCTTCGCAAGGGATGGCTGATGTCAGGAATCTCCCTTGTGGATCTGTATCTTGCTTATAGGGGGTAAAAACAGTGTACAAGTTAGCAATGGATACATTATTACTCATGTCTTTCTTATGAGTCATTAACCCCTTCGGCACATATGGGGGTGGGGGAGCTGATTCTATTGTGGCAACGGTTGCATTTTTATTGTGGCTGATTGCGTCAAGTATTGCCAGACCTCTGGTTCCCCATTGTTCCTGTCCTTCCTTCTGCCACAATTTAAGAATATCTATATGCTTCACTCTCTCCTTACGACTGGAGAGTAGGCATATTTCATCTTTTACTGCTGATAAGATTTCTGGATCGAAGCTACCAACACTGGGAAATTCTAACTTGCTGCCTTGTGTCATTTTTCTCCATTTATTTTGGTAAACAACTGCGAGTTCACCGTGCTTACAGCACATAATAAAAGCAGCCGATCCTTTTGGCCGGCTTGCTTCCTCCCTAACATGCACGTTATCACAGCGTGACCCGTTATTACCCATAATTACAGGAATAAACGTTCACGCCTAATAGATACCGGTGGGTTATTTAAGTTGAGAGCTCCCCAACCACTCACTTCTCCACACAGTGGCACTATTCCGCAATCAAGCGTGAAGCCCACAATGCGAGGTAATGTACTCAATCGCCAAGTCTTTCAACTAGTAGCGAACTACTAGTCAACTTGCAAGGCGCGGCCAGTCTCTCCAGGGCACAACAAACTTGTTTTCCTGTGCCCCCAGAAACTGGATTTCTAAAGTAGCTAATCGGAAACAACTGGGTTCCGATGTATCTTCTTGTACCCTCCTAGCGGAATCAGTTCCACTGAAGGGGCAGTTCCTATGGGCACGTCGGCACGTGAACCCGGTCCTAACTGGACTGTCCTACACTGGACTACACTGCGCTTGAGTCGTGCCGTCACACACCCGTTCGCCTCAGTTATTTTTCACACTGGGCGCTAGTTACACCTTGGTCTTATGCTTATTTTTGAAATATTTCTGTACAGAAAATCTTCCCAGGCCGGTAGCTTTTCACTAGATACTTATGCAGGTATAAATCCCTTATAATACGCTATAGGAATCTATTAAAATAATGCTTGAGTTGCTTGTTTTAAAAAAAATGAACAAAAAGAAAAAAAACTTATTTTCTTTTATTAATCACCGCCTTATTCGCAGTATATTACTATACTGTTTAAATAAAACTAGTGGTTTAATACTGTTCACCTTTGAGTTCCTATGTGTGCTGCATGTGCAGTACCAATGAACAGCCACGTGTGTACGTGCGTTGTTCACAGGCCGCCGATGAATCGGCCACCCACGTGTTCTATAGTGTATTTGCAAGGTTGCGCTCGGGTTTCGCTATACGCAGTAATTGCGCCTAAATGTGTAATAAATCCCTTAACTCCGTCCGAAAGTTACGTATCAAGATGCGAAATAAATCCCGCACTTGATCCGTAAATCTCGTACAAAGATGCGAAAATTTCCCGATGTGGGCACGTGCGCGCGTACCTTGCGTAATACACAATAGACGCTTTACGTTACTGTAAAAGGCCCAGGACTTGTCGCCACGTGGCGGAGTCCCTGGTTTTGCAGTAACTTAACAATAAAAGTTATAGTTTTGCACAGAGGGGATCCTCTATGTACTATAATAAACACAGACTCCACGTGTGCGAACCTTATCGCACGTGGTACATATACTGTAATGAACAAGCAACTCAAGACACTATACCCCGTTAAACTACTTGTGGCAGGCAGAAGTACAGTTTACTAAACACTTAATATATGCTTTAAACACGTGGCTTTCACTTATTGTACTCCGGGTTCAGCGCTAGCACTTCCCAAACCCCGCACCGCCGCGGACCCGGCCTATCCAGCAATGGATAATACTTCCACCCTTTTGCTGGTATAGGTCGGGTCGCACGCCTGGTACTGAGTTCCGGAATGTGGAGCGGACGGACGATGCCCCCAATTGTTAATGGCGATTAAATATGACCAGAGTGACAATAAGTGAAAAGCGCAGGTTACGTAATAAGTCCGCAACCTGCGTACCCTTTATACCTAACTACGTGCGAACAAAACGTAGCGCAGCGTAGCGTACCTTTTATTGTATTTTATACACCAAGAACCAATACCTTAATAAGAGATTCCTTCGCAGTACTTTGTCTCTAATCTGCGAATATACCTTAAAGGACAGTGTCCGTAATATACCTTATCGCTATTATGCGAATAAACAGACACGACCACTGTATAGAAATAAGGAGGTAAGAACTCCGTAAAAAGGTTGTATTTAAGTCCCTAATGGACAAAAGGGGGTTACAGAAATAAGAAAATACAGGTATACCAAGTGATACAATGTACTAACAATGAATACTAAACAGGCTCTGCTAGGGGGAAAGAATACAGATACAAGACACAATCAGCCAACAATACAATAAGAATAAATACCGTTAATGCAACCGTTACCCGTCTCATCAAATATGCGAAGCGCAGTCCGGTCAGAGCTCACTATCGTTCAGGGATGAACTATAGTCCGGTCAAGTCAGGGAAAGGTAGATGTGCCGAAGTGACTGTGACTGCTCTGGGTTGCCTATCTTATAGGGTCAGAAGGGGGAGGTCAAAGGCCATTTCCATTGGTCAGAGATCGTATGTCAGGTCCACTGTGATTGGGGGGTAAGATGATACAACTGGTTTGACTAGGTGCAGGGGGGTGAACTTTAAGAGTCCTTTGTTTGATGGTTTCGGCGTCAGCAGTGATAAGAACCAGTTTCATCCAGATTCCTTTGTTACATACTTTCAACAGAAACTGTCTCTGGAATATGGATTATGTCCATAACTATCGGGCCGTGTATATTGCGAAATCTTCGCAATGACCGGAATACTGCGCATAATGAGCTGAACGGATCGGTACTAAACATGATACAGACAGATGTATGCGGGGCTAACTAAGCTATGTGTGGCGTTCTAAACCTTTAACTATATTTTATTTAGTGTCAGTATGTTATTATGAATTTATGTGTGATAGTATGGCTACTCTTCTGGTCCACTTTGTCACACATACTCGGGTATGGAAACTTTATTTGCGCAACTCTGCGAACCAAAATGGCGGCCATACTATCCTAAAATGGCGTGTGTGCAACTAGACTTCCACAACACTGGACGGTATTCTGCTTTGTTGTTCCGATCTGTCAGAAGATATTCTGATTTGTTGTTCCGATCTGTCAGAAGATATTCTGATTTGTTGTTCCGATCTGTCAGAACTGGCAAAATCACTAAGAATATCTGCCAGTGTGTATGCACCTCTTTACCCATAGAATCATATCATTGTTCAAGCACAAACATGGAACTAAGGGGCCAAATCAGGATTGCTCTCAGTGATCCGAATTCATCCCCAGCTCTGATGGTCGGGGTTTGGGCATGCGTATGTGCATTTCTGTGCATGTGCAAACCCCATCAGCGAATGGCTTCAGCGAGTTACTCACTCGCCGGGCCAGTCACTGTAGGGAGGGAGGGCCGGGAGCGGATACTGGGCCAGAGCAGTGGAAAACACTGGGCGTCTCCCTGGGAACACAGGCGGGCTGTTGCCTGCCAGAGCAGTGGCTTGGGGGCGCAGGGGTCACTCGCACCATGGCTGGCTTTAGGTACTTTTGACAATTCAAATGTGGTGCTGACCTCCAGCCAACCAGAGTTTGCATAAAGGCAGCTGCGGTCAGCGATTGGCTGTGGGCTCGTGAGCTCCAATTGGCTCAAGAGCCGGCACCATATTTGAAATGGCCACTGAAATCAGTGAGTGTTGGGAGAATCGAGAGTGCGAAGTGGAGCAGTGGTAGCCCATTAGGGGTTCTCTGTAACTGGCGCTACTGGGAGCTTTATGTGTGCAAATGATAGTACTGGGGGGCATTATTTATTTATTAACAGTTTCTAATATAGCTCAGCATATTCCACAGGGTTGCCGACCCTCCCAGAATTTGCGGGAGTCTCCCGAAAATCGGGTCCTTCCTCCCGGCCCCCGGAAGGGTGGGCAACCCTCCCGGAATCAGGGGGACCCCCACTGAGCCCCCCGATCGCGGCATTTATATGCCGCAATCCGCGGGTCTCAGGGGAGGGGGCGGAGCTAAAACGGCACAATCGTGTCGTTTTAGCCCCGCCCCCTCCATGGATATCAGTTATTTAGTCTATTTCCCGTAATGGGGGCGGGGCTTAATGACATCACGGTTAAGCCCCGCCCCCAAAAATCGTAATGAAAGATTCCTCTCCGGGCTTTTCCCGGAGAGGATTTTCTGAAAGTCGGCAACCCTGATATTCCATTGTGCTTTACAAAGTAGACAGTGATACAACAAACTGGGTATTTACAGACAGTCAACGGTGTGAGAGCCCTGCTCGCAAGCTTATAATCATTATGTGTGCAAATGGTACTACTGGGGCATTATGTGTGCAAATGGTACTACTGGGGATATTATGTGTAAGAGACACTAAGATGCCATGGTGGATGCAAAGTGCATAGTTATGCCAGTGCATGTATAGTGTTACTTGTAATTACCAGGAATGCTGGCCCCACTGGGAGAAGATGCAGAAATCTGAATCTTCTGCCATGAAACAACCTGGCAACGAACATGAAACACCTGACAAGAAGCAGGTATTTTACTAATTTGAAGCCATATTGCGGGCCATAATTTGTAAGAGGCATTATTGTGTGTAGGACATTAAATTGTTTAAGGGGAATAGCTGTATGTGGCATAATGTGTAATGGCATAGTGTGTGGCATAATATGTTGGGCATCAGGGTGTGTTGCATAATGTGTAGTCGTTATTACTGTGTGTGGCATAATGTGTGAGGGGCATTACGGTGTGTGGTATAATGTGTAATGGGCATTGTGGTGTGGGGTATAATGTGTAATGGGCATTATGGTGTGTGGAATAATGTGTAATGGGGATAACTGTGAGTGGCACAATGTGTAAAGCGCATTACAGTGTGTGGCATAATGTGTAATGGGCATTCCAGTGTGTGGCATAATGTGTAAGGCAGTGGCGGAGATACTTTAAGGCAGCCCCCGCGGCTGCTTGGGGGAGCGGGGGCTGCGTGGGCGCCGGGAGCCGGACAGGTGAAGAGATGCCCAGCCAGTGGCGCAACTACTGTATTATGCACAGACACCGCGGTGGCTGCGGGGAGCACCGGCGGTGTCTGTGGTGTCTGTGGGGAGCGCTGTGAATGGAGAGGCATTGCGCTGCCACAGGGAGAGACAGTGCAGACAGTCACTGAACTTGCAGCCGCGGGAGGGGGGGGGGGTGCGGGGAGCGGGGGGAGGAAGCACCTCCTCCGTTGCCGTCCACTCCATACACAGTGTCAGCGCGTGGTGATTAGAGACTTTCGCCTTCTCAATAAACATGCCCCCTAGCTTTGTGGAACACGTTTAAGAAAGCCATTGCCGCCTTCCCGCTGCCCCCGCCTCTCACCTGACTTCCAGGATCAGACAGCCGCCCGAAAATGCACCATCTGCCTGAAGTGCAGGGGTAAGGGACAGAAGGAGTGAGATGCTGGGGGGAGTGACAGAGGGAGTGAGACGCTGGAAGCAGGGACTGGAAGTGGGAGTGTGATGCTGAAGTGAGTGGATGAGGGAGTGAAGTGCTGGGGTTAGCGATGGAGGGAGTGAGGTGCTGAGTTAGTGCAAACAGGTCTGTTGCATCTTCTCACCCATATCTCTATAACACCCATCAATATTTAGAGTGATACCCTAACACTGCCCCTAGTGCAGCAGCATAACCCTAGCAACTCCATTGCACCCCTAACCCTCCCCTGGTAAATTAACCCTAACAATTCACCCTCCCCCAATGCATAACCCTAATGACCCCCACAGCCTAACCTAAGTGGCATGACAGGGTATTGTCTAATTGCTGTGCCCATATATCCACCCAAAAATGACACAACTCTCCTGTTGGATAAAATTGGCCACAGCGGCCATCTTTATTGAAACAATACAAGTTTAACAATAACCAAAACATTCCCCACGGAGGTGGTCCCCGAGGCCCCCAATAAATCTATCCACACGTTCAAGCACTTCCAGGAGTTCTTACCCCCAGCCGATAGCGATTGGCTCGAGGGCACCAATTGTCAACACCCAGTGCTCATTACTTAACCTCACCCAGGGGAGTCCAGCCCCCTCATGGGGCCCTCCCCGCCGCATAATTAAGCCTCAATGCCACTAACCTCGAGGACCCCCCTCCGCACAGGCCACTGTGACAAAAAGACATTCTATCAATTATTTTACCTAAAACCTTCTAAAAATAGGGAGGGTGGGTGGGAGCTGTTGAAAAATTCTCCCAGTGACCCCTATTTCCCGCCTGAACCCTGCTTATAAACCCTTCCAACACCCCGTTAAGCCCCTCCCCCTATGACCCTCTCCTTTGACACCCCTTCTATGACTATCCTGCTAATCAGCTCCCTACAAACCCTGTCAGGGGAGCCTACCCCTAGGCTTTGCCTCAAGTCCGGCTCCTACATGACAGGGTATTGTCTAATCGCTGTGCCCATATATCCACCCAAAAATGACACAACTCTCCTGTTGGATAAAATTGGCCACAGCGGCCATCTTTATTGAAACAATACAAGTTTAACAATAACCAAAACATTCCCCACGGAGGTGGTCCCCGAGGCCCCCAATAAATCTATCCACACGTTCAAGCACTTCCAGGAGTTCTTACCCCCAGCCGATAGCGATTGGCTCGAGGGCACCAATTGTCAACACCCAGTGCTCATTACTTAACCTCACCCAGGGGAGTCCAGCCCCCTCATGGGGCCCTCCCCGCCGCATAATTAAGCCTCAATGCCACTAACCTCGAGGACCCCCCTCCGCCACCAAGCACGGGATTAAACCCTTAACCCCGTGCGCCCCCCCCCACATCCGGAACGCTGTTTCAACTCCCTCTTGTAGTCCCAAAGACCAAATATCTATCCCTACAGCATTCAGGTGCACACCGTCCCCTCTCCAAAATGCCCCGGCACCAGACTCCAGTTCCCTGTGCCTCACCACCACAGCCCCGTTTCTGGCCATAAAACGCCCAATCGCCCTGTTAACTTTAATCCGTGCCTTATTGAGCTTGTCAGCCGACCTTGCATCCCTCCAATATTGGCGTGGCACAATGTCCGACCAAACCGTGATCACTTCCGGAAACATTGCCCATAAACGCAGGAGATCAAACTTGATATCCCGTATCAACTCCCTAAATGGTCTGCCCCCAAGGTCGTTCCCACCCACATGCAACACTAATATATCGGGAGCCCTATCGAGCCGAACAAAACGGTGAAATTCCTGCAACACTCCACTCCATACCATACCGCGCTTCCCCAGCCAGCGGACCAATGCCTCCTCTCTATCCAAACCCAGCTGGCGGCCGTTCGGTCTGACATCCGCCCGTAAAGCTCCCCAAAAGACATATGAATGTCCTAAAATCCAAATCAGGCACGGAGACTGCCCTAAAACAGAAAAACACGCAGTCAACCTCAACAATCCCCTAAGCGAACATAAGAATGAAAACGAGACGATTCCCACCGCCCAATACGCTTAATTAACTCATCACCAAACCCCATTCTAGCAGCCTCAGTTGCGGCCCCAATACGGAAAGAGTGACCAGCGTATTCCTCCCCCTTGTGGCCCAACGTCCGCAGGACTGCTCTAAACACACTTGTGAACTGGAACCGTGACAAAAAAGACCCATTTGCATGCACCAACAAAGGATCACTTCCCCTGCCCACTCTGACTTCCTTAAACCTCCTTAGCCGTGCCACCGGGCACATATCCGACCCTGGTACTGAGAAGAGAACTACCCTCTTCCCCCTCCCTAACTGATCCGTCTTTGACCTCCTCACCAATAGCTCCACCCTATCCGAGTATAAATCTACATCCTCCTCCAACAAGCCCCCCGGCCTGGACACACTTGGACTCACGAGCTCACCTATCCGCAATGCGCCGAAGAAGGCAAGCGAGAAGGCCACCCCGAACAACCTTTCCTCGAAATTGGAACTACAAACCGCCCCTAACTTCATGCCCATATTCTGCAACAACTGAAAGGAAACCGGCCTTCTCTGATCCTGTACCACATGGCCTCTCCTCCAACCTTTCAATGCTTGCGCGATCAGGAAATTCTTAGTGACATCAGGCCTACCGCCTGCACGAAACCCAAAAGCCAAGCCCGCCATGCAGCGCGTGATTTTCGCCACTGACCAACTAATCTCCTTACAATGGCCTATATATAACAGAACGGCCAACTCATCGTCATCCTCCTTCAAACCTGCTACCTCACGCCATTCCAACCAGCTCCGCCAGTCCTGATTATACGCCGACCATGTATTCGGGGCCAAAGATTCCCTGATGAGCTGGTCAACTACCCGTCCAGCAGATCCCAGAGCCGACTCGGGAACCCGGTCCCCTCCCTGTCCGCCTCTGGCGCCAACTCCCGGAAACGCTCCCACTGTGAACGAGATAAAGAATCCGCAATACCGTTAGAGACACCGGGGACGTGCCTCGCCACCACCCACAAATTCAACGCCAGGCATTCCAATACTAACTGCTGCAAAATAGTGACCACTGGCGGTGAAGATGCCGACAATTGGTTAATGGCCATGACAACCCCTAAATTATCGCAGTGAAAACAAATCTTCCTATTGCGGAACAACTCCCCCCAAACCACTACTGCAACCAAAATAGGAAACAACTCCAACAATGCCAAGTTCTTTACCATGCCCCTCTGCACCCAAGACTCAGGCCACCGGCCTACACACCAATGTCCCTGGCAATATGCCCCAAAACCGACACTCCCGGCCGCGCCTGTGAAGAGGTCTAGCTCCGTGGCCACGCATGCGTCCGACATCCACAAAGCTCTGCCGTTAAAAGCCTCCAAAAATGTTGCCCATACCCGCAAGTCACCTTTCAATTCACTACCTAATCTGACAAAATGATGAGGAAGAACCACCCCTGCTGTCGCTGCTGCCAGCCTCCTGCTGAATATGCGGCCCATAGGCATAATGCGACACGCGAAGTTCAATTTACCCAGCAAGGACTGCAATTCCCGCAATCTAATTTTCTTCACCAGCAATGCCCTCCCTACCTCAGCCTTCAAACCCAGCAATTTCTTCTCGGGCAAGCGGCACTCCATATTCTCGGTATCAATGACAATACCCAAAAAACTGATCACTGTCGCAGGGCCCTCTGTCTTACCAGGTGCAAGCGGGACCCCAAAGTCTGCCGCCACCCTTTCAACCGTCCTCAACAACAAGTCGCATACCCCAGTCCCCCCAGGACCAATACATAAGAAGTCATCCAGGTAATGAATAACTGAACTGCACCCAGAGACATCCTTAACCACCCACTCCAAAAAGGAACTAAAGGCCTCAAAATAAGCACACGACAAGGAGCAACCCATTGGTAAACATCGATCAACAAAAAACTCCCCGTCCCAACAACATCCTAACAAACGCAAACTAGCTGGGTGAACCGGCAGCAAACGAAATGCCGATTCAATATCAGTTTTTGCCAACCGGGCCCCTTTCCCAAACCGCTTCACCCACTGAACAGCCGCGTCAAACGATGTATAAACCACCGAGCAGATGTCGGGGTCAATGCCATCATTGACCGACGCCCCTTTTGGAAAAGATAAATGGTGTATAAGACGAAACTTGTTCGCCTCCTTTTTGTGGCACCACCCCTAATGGTGAGACTATCAAATCTGGCCATGGTGGCGACCCAAAAGGTCCCGCCATACGACCCAGCTGTACCTCCTTAAACAATTTATCCTGAACCACTTCTGGGTGTTCCCTTGCAGACTTCAAATTCCTCCTAAAAACCCCTGAAACCCGCACGTCGGAAGGTATCTTAAAACCATCCTTAAACCCCTCCTCCAACAACGCGGCTGTCTGCTGGTCAGGATATCTACGTAGATAGCCCAGCATCCTTTCCAGCCGAACCGGCGTCTCCCCCTTTTGAATTACCGTCCCGTGACTTCCCCCTGAAGCATTTATTTGCACCATGGGTCCCTCCACACGAGGAACATTCATGCTTAAATTTGCATTTTGCCCCAAACCGGCATGACCCGTCGTTGAAGGCAAAACAGAGTCCCTTCTGCATGGCCGTCCCATTTGTGGCCTCCCTCGGCCCCCCCCCCCGTCCCCACGAAAGGGCTGCCCGCTTTTCATGGGAGCCGTCACCTTTAACCATAAAGCAATATCCTTATGGTACCAACGTATGTTAGGGCGCACCGCCTTCCTCTGTCTAAACTGTTCATCGTACCGGAGCCAAGCCAGGCCCCCATACACACGGTGCGCCTCCCCTATCGCATCCATGTAACAAAACAAACCTGAACAATTGTCAGGTGCCTTTTCCCCAATCACGCTAGCTAAAATAGCAAATGCTTGTAACCAGTTCGTGAACGACCGCGGTATCAGCCGATACCGCCGACGTTCCTCCTCCTCCTTCTTCTCCTCCTTACGGGGCCTATCCAGATTAAAACGCTCCAAAGGGAGCAGTGAAAATATATCCACGTATTCCCCTTTCCAAATCTTCTCCCTCACTTCTTGCTTCAGGTGGGCCCCCAATGGCCCCTCAAAACAGACATACACCTCCCCTTTTGCAGTGTCACTGAGCCTCCCACTCTCTTCCTGCGTCTCCCCACTGCTCCCTTGTGCCCCTGCACTACTGCTGCTTTGCCCACTGCCGGCCACCGGCACCCCGCTGCTAGCCGGCACCCCACTGCTAACCGGCACACTACTGCTGACTGGCACGCTACTGCTGGCTGGTGTGCCCGCATTCTGCGGCACCCACGCCGCCGCCGGGGACGGCCCCGCCCCCTGCCGCAAACCAGCCAACCAATCTGCAAAACCACTCAACAATTCAGCAAAACCCCTGCTCATCTCCCCTTGGAGGGCTAATCCTCCCCCCCCCTGACTCTGCGCTAAAGCATTAACAGACATAGAGACAGACTCACCAGGCTGCCTGGGGGCTGTGAACCCAGCAGCCGCAGATCCAGCGTCCTGACGGGCCCCAGCCAATGTGGAAGGACCAGGTACTTCTCCATCATCTGCTGCCGGTGGCATCTCTCTTCTCCTGTCATCGCGACCCTCAGGTACAGCGCCAGCCGGCGTGACCTCACTGGAGGCGGAGCCAGATGGGCGCCGCTCGCTCCGTGTACCAGGCCTGCGTTCCTCAGCCCGTACGTCTGCCCCCCTGGCATGACTCACCCCGCGCTGGGCAGCGGCATGCGCCGCATGCCCCGCCGCTCCAGGTCCAGTACACCGCACCGCCGGATCTTCATGCACGGGGGGGGATCCCCCCCGCGCGGAGGGTTCCGCCTGCTAACTGGATTCCTCCCAGACCTGGTCCTGCGGGCGGAAGGTGCCCGGCCCGCAGCCCGGCCTGGAGGGTCCCTGACGGGGCTCCGTGAACGGCGCTGAACCCTGGGGGACACCGATGGGCTGAAGCGCTCCGGAGGCCTAGACCTCCGAGGCCGTGCGCCCGCTGAAGCAGCCTCTTGCGTTGCTGCTCCCAGTCCCCCCAGCAGACCGGACATCTGCTGCTGCAGCCATTCAGCCCCTCTAGTGCCCGCTGCCTCCCTAAGGGCAGCAAGCGCAGCGGATACCTCCGCATCAGCGTCGCCTGGGGAAGCCATGGGAGATGCCAGGGCTGCTTAGCTGTTGAAAAATTCTCCCAGTGACCCCTATTTCCCGCCTGAACCCTGCTTATAAACCCTTCCAACACCCCGTTAAGCCCCTCCCCCTATGACCCTCTCCTTTGACACCCCTTCTATGACTATCCTGCTAATCAGCTCCCTACAAACCCTGTCAGGGGAGCCTACCCCTAGGCTTTGCCTCAAGTCCGGCTCCTACATTACCTAAGTGGCATTTCAGTGTGTAGCATATGGGGCATTACAGTGTGCAGCATATAGTGTAAGGGGCATTTCAGTGTGTAGCATATAGTGTAAGGGGCATTTCAGTGTGTAGCATATAGTGTAAGGGGCATTACAGTGTACGGTGTAAAGGGTATGGGTTGGGGGGGGGGGGCGCCAGAAACTTTTTTGGCTGGGGGGAGCAAAATTTATAGTTACGCCACTGGTGTAAGGGGCATTACTATAAGGAAGTTCAAATGACAATGTCAGAAGTATGAATCATGAGCTGCACTTTCTAAGCTCATTCTCCCACCCTCATGGTAAGGCTCCTGTATCTTCTTCTTGGGAGCTGCACTCCGGTCCAGCGCACTGATTGCGGACTCAGATCCATACACACACAGCAATCTTGGTAGAAGAATCTATACCACTGGGCATGTGCAGCAGCTCCGCTCTGTCCCTTACACTGCATGATGTGGCGGCAGATCTAGTAAACATATTATATACCACTGCTACGCCAATTTAAGCCATGTGCCAATAGGAGCGGGGTTTCCGTGCAAACAGACCCCTCCACCCCCTGCGTTTGCCCATGCAAACAGACCTGCGCTCATTTTACCAATATTCTACCATCAATCAGGCCTGTTGTGTAAATGCAGGGAAAATGTCAGACTTATGCAAACTTCCTGTCATCCCGATTCTGCACTAAGCAACTGCTGGAGGAGCTGCAATATCAGATAAGGCAATTTTGTTGCCTAAACTATAACAAGTGACAATGCTCACAGCTGCTGGAAGCAGATTTTAATAAATCAAATCAGACTTGAATTTTTAGTGTAATCTCTGCTCACACATTCCTCGCTTCATGTTCCAGTTTGTGCGATTGGACAGGTTGATAGTTAAGGCTGCAGGCAATCTTCAGAAGGATAGATAGAGGAAGTGCTTTCTCGCCGAGTGAAGACGTAATTTTATACCACTTGTGACAATTGATATCAATCATTAGTACTTAAGTATGCCGGGCTAAGTAACAACTGCATAACAATGGGTGACAATTCTCAGCAGCCAAATTCCCTTTTTGCAAGGATTACTGTAATGGCAGAAATCGGCCGCTCCTTAATCTCTGCTGAGCAAGAACTTGTTGCACAACTGTTTGAGTATAAAGTGACAGATCAGTTCTTAATTTGTCTGCAGAAACTCAAAAACAATATGGTTTGGTGACTTCTTAACAGATCCTCAGACATTTAATAAAATAATTCCACTTTACACACTGGTCTTTCCCAGACAAGCCTCAACCCAGACAGCACAGATTATGTTACATTTCAGAGTGATGGTGTAGGTCAGGTTGGGAAGACCTGGACACAGTTGGTCAGTTTAACATATTGTTGGGTCAATACTATTGTTTGTGAAGGATTTCAGGGTGAAATCAGCCCAACGTCGCACATAGGGGGTGATGCAGCCCTGATTTGTTAGGTCCAAATTTACTACCCCGGCGATTTTACAGATTTGCAAATGCTTGAATATGCGTATGTGCCAACCCCGGGGCGAATGCCTTCTGTGGGTTTCACACTCGCCAAGGCATTTGTTCAATGGGGGGCAGGCAGGAGGTGGGCAAGGTATGCCCATAGAAATGCTGGGCCACCCTGTGAACGTAGGCGTGTCCATTCCAGTTTGGGGCGGGAGGCTGACGTCACGTGATCTCAGGACCCGCCCCCATTCCAGCTTGGGGCGGGAGGCTGACGTCACGTGATCTCAGGACCCGCCCCCATTCCAGCTTGGGGCGGGAGGCTGACGTCACGTGATCTCAGCACCCGCCCCCATTCCAGCTTGGGGCGGGAGCCTGCCATCACGTGATCTCAGCACCTGCCCCCATTTCGGCCGTCTGTCTCTAGGATAAAAGTAAGTATAAACTTACTGTTATCCAGTAAAGGAAGGAAAAGTTATTCGATGGTGACCGACCATCGAATAATTTTTCCTCGGTGCGGCCTCATGCGAGTGGTTGTGCAAGCGTACACATCTGAACGCATGGTACTGAGGGGATTTGTTCAGCAAGGGGGACATGCGTTTGATGGGGCTGCATTTATCTGCTCGCTAGGCAGCGAAAATATGCTGCCTAGCAAGGAGATCTGAATCAGGCCCCTAATTGATAAGTGTCCTATGGGGCATCGAGCACTTTTGTGCAAATGAATGCCGCTGTAAAATGCAGCCACTGCCACGAGAACTCATTGCAAATAATAGGATGGACCTCTATATATTGTAGTTTGTCAATGTCGGCAAGTGTATGTCTACATTTTGGTGTCAACCTATTGACAAGGCATTGGACCAGATGCACTAAGCTTCAAAAGTGATAAAATGGAGAGTGATAATCAACCAACCAATCAGCTCCTGCCTGACATTTTTCAAACACAGTCTGTGACATGACAGGTAGGAGCTGATTGGTTGGTTGTTTATCACTCTCCATTTTATCACTTTTGAAACTTAGTGCATCTGGCCCATTGTCTGTGGGCCATTCAGATACCCTTTCGGAATCCCCTGTACAGTATATTTTGGTATCTGTTTGGTGTATATGTTGGTATCTGTTTGGTGAATGTTTCCATTACGCTGCGTATCGCCTGTTGTTTGCAGGCACAGGGTGTGTATAGAGTGGGTGACATGAAAGACAAGACAATGCAAATCCAGTCTGCTCTGGAATTACTTTCACTCCACAGAGTAAACACTAAGTAGCGCAGATCGTCTTCAAATGTGTTCCGTGCCCGCGTTGTCTTGGCAGAGATTGATTTCTGTTCAGTTCGGAACATTTGTTTTTCAAATGAGAAATTGGTTTGTGTCAACACACGTCGTCCTACAGTACACACATTGTCAGCAGGAACCTAAAGGGAATAGCTGCGATTAAAGCTAGATGTAACTTGGGAGAGAATAAGGATGGTTAGGCAAGATCAGAATCAGAATCATCTTTATTGGCCAGGTATACTTGCGTATGCTTGGAATTTTTTGTGGTAACAGTGCAGCATCAATCAGGGAACACAAAGGGGGTGGGAAGAGAGGCATAAACATACATCACATACATTTCACATGTATCTAGAAAAGTTCGAGTTAGTATTTGGTATGTTCAATACGGTTTAGTTGGTGGACAGCTATTGGGAAGAAGCCTTTTGTAGTTCTTGTCGTCTTTGCTGGGATGGACCTAAAACGTCTGCCTGACGGAAGGGGTTCAAACAGGTTGTGGCCAGGGTGTAGCTTGTCCGCCAAGATCTTTCCTGCACGCTTATTGACCCTGGCTAGGTACAGTATAGTTCTTGGACAGTGGGGAGCTCCGCCCCAATGATCTTTTCTGCCATCCTCACCACTCTTTGCAACCTTCGTCTGTCATTCTCGTTTGCTCCTCCGAACCAGATTGTGTTGGTCTCCCTGTGACTGTGAGAGAAATTATTTATATTTATTTATATGGTATAAAAATACCAACTGGAGAGAGGAGAAGACAAGGAATTCCTGTATGGGGCACACCGGACTAGCGACAAAAAATGGCAATGGCTTCTGCCAATGTATGTTGATCATTGAGTACCCCGAAAGAATGTTTTAAATAAAACATATCTTTTATTTATCAAATGTAAAAGAAGCAAAATATTACAAACACTAGGTGATTCATCGCGAATCGCGGGAGGGGGGGTCGCGGGGGGTGCCGCGAATTGCGGGAGGGGGGGTCGCGGGGGGTGCCGCGAATTGCGGGAGGGGGGGTTGCAGGGGGTGTGGGGGGGTGATTGCAGAGAATCGTGGGAGGGGGGGTGGCGGGGCGGGTTGCCGCAAATCACGGGAGAGGGGGGGGGGTTGGGGGGGGCGGGGGTTGCGGCGAATCGTGGGAGGGGGGGTCGCGGGGGGTGTGCCGTGAATCATGGGAGTGGGGGTTGCGGGGGATGGGGGTGTGACGCGAATCGCCACAAGAAAAAATCAACACAGAAAGGTCAACACTTGTAAATGTTGATATAAGTGTGGCACTTCATTGGTGTCCATGTCGACACATGAGAATGAATATGAAAACATTCAAAAAAATGAAAGATAAATCTTCAAAAACTCATGTCAACCTTTTTCATTGTCAACCATAGCCATGTCAGTGTTTTGCATGTGCCATTTAATCCTGGGGCTGCCGCGAATTGCGGGGGGTGCCTCGAATCGCGGGAGGGGGGGGGGTTGCGGGGGGGGGGGGGGGGTGTGTGTGACGCGAATCACCACAGGAAAAAATCAACACAGAAGGTCAACACATGTAAATGTTGACATAAGTGTGGCACTTCATTGGTGTCCATGTCGACACATGACAATGAATATGAAAACATTAAAAAAATGAAAAATAAATCTTCAAAAACTCAAGTCAACCTTTTTCATTGTTGACCATAGCCATGTCAGTGTTTTGCATGTGCCATTTAAACCTGGGGCTGCTGTGAATTTGAATTGCGGGGGGGGGGGGGGGGTGCCGCGAATAGCGCAAGGGGGGTCGCGGGGGTGGTTCTTTTTGCCGCGAATCGCGGGATGGGGGGGGGGTCGTGGGGAGGGGGGGGTTGTTTTTGCCACGAATCACGGGAGGGGGGGGGGGGCGCGGGGGGTTCTTTTTGCTGCAAATTGCGGAAGGGGGGGTTGAGGGTTTTTTTTTTGCCGCGAATCGCGGGAGGGGGGGGGTCGCGGGGGTGTTTTTGCCGCGAATCGTGGGAGGGGGGGGGGTCGCGGGGGGGCGCTCACCTGGTGGCTGTGGAGTAGCAGTGCTGGGCAACATGGGGAGGCAGAGGGTGTCTGGCACTGTGGGCTCACTGGGCTGGTTCTCTGTCATGTGAGTCAGTCATGTGAGTCAGAGGCTCCACACACTTTGAGTGACAGATGTAGCCAAATATATAAGAGATAAGTGACAAATTAGTGAAAAAATGGTGTAAGGTGTAATAAAGTGAATTATTAACAAAGATCTGTGACGCCAGCCGCCTGTCCCCGGCAGGCATCACCCTGGCCGGGCACCAATGGGAAAGGCCAGTGTTTTCATGGGTACTCCCATAAAACGCTGGCTGTTCCCATAGGTGACCCCAGGGCCGGAGTGGCCATCTGGCACTTCTGGCAAATGCCAGAAGGGCCGGTGACCAGCTGGGCCGACTTGAAGTGCTAACCTGTCAGGCTGTCAGCAGCAGTGAGAAGAATCGCCTCCTGGGCATCACTGTGCTGAGCGGGCTGGCACTTAATTTGCATATGACGTCATGACGCAGCTGCGTCATGACGCCACCGCTACTGATCCGCCCTCTGCATTGCCGGCTTGGCAGAGTTGATTGGCATGGGGCAAAGGTGGGCGGAGCTGAGAGAGGCACATGTGGATGTCTGACGTCATGGCTCAAGCCTCAGCCCGCCGCCTTCCCGCAGAATCACAGCAGCAGGCTATCGAGCAGGGAGCCCGCCCCCATACCACTTAAAAAGCAGCTCTCCCAGGCTGCAACCTGCAGGGAGGCTCTGGGGAGGAAAGCCCCGGCGCCGTCAGCGGGGAGAGGACGGCTTTGCTGGCACTGGCCGGGTTTGAGCTGAAAGCCGCTCAAACTTGCTGTTTTGAATGGCTTTCAGCTCAAAGTCGCCCAGTGTGTATGGGCCTTACATTTGAATAAGACTGGGAAATGCTGTACACAGAAAACAATATTTTTTTTATTAACAGATGTTCCACTTCAGATCTTCCTCTGTCCCAGCCGCTGCTATTGTCATGTGCGGTGTATGTGGGATCCTGCTGGAGGCCGGTGTCTGTTTTGTAGCAATGGGTGAAATCTGTGGTTTACTGGAACTTACACAACTTGTCTTTGTACGTTGAGTTCTGAGCCCACACATCATGCCTGGCTCTGTGCATAACAGGCAGTCATTATCCGCTGTTAATCACAGCAAAATATTCCTTCAGGACACAGAGGAAGTTGATAGATATATAATTATCCTTTACCAGGAATATATATGCTGGCGGTTATACATTTTCAAATACAGCAAATTTGACTTATAAATGGGATTTAAACACCAAAATAACTAATTGAATCTTGTAAAAGCCAATAAATTATAATTTGATATTATTCTAAACGAAAAGACAAACTTCCTATGAACATTTCACGCAAACCAGATTGTATCACAGCTGAACGATGATCTGTGCTTGTGTCTACAGGTCCAAACACACTGGCAATTACACTGGTTGACTCGCTCGGGTGTGAATTCGCATCCTTGCGAGTCAGCCTAACCCCCCTTGCGAATGGTTAGCCGGCGCCACCCATTTGCAAGTAGGATGCTTTCACAAGGCTTGCGAATGGATGTTTTACATGAATATCTATTCGCATGCCAGTGGGAACCTCCTCCATCTGTCGATGGTTGCCAACCATCGAATAATGGTGAAGGTGCAGGCATATGTAAGGGTGGTCCAGACCACCCTTACATATATGTGTAGAGTTGCAGGGAATTGGGTGGACAGCTGACATCCAGTTATGCCAGCTGTCCGCCCCTCCGCGTGTGCATCATGAACGTATTAGCCTGTGTACACCCAGCATTTACATGGGAACGCCCATCAGGGGCGGATTGGGAATTAAAACCAGCCCGGGAAATATCTCAAAGCAGCCCTGATGGTGGCGGGAGAGTTGTTGCGCGCCGGAGGCGCGCCCAAATTTTTTCTGGGGGCGTGGCCTATCAATATGGGGGTGTGGCCTATTTTAACGAGCTGCTGGCTATGTCCCCAGACCCTCAGGCTGCAGAATAGGTGCATGCCTACAGCGTTTATTCTGCAGCCTGTGGGGCTGGGGAGATAGAGACGGGGGGGGAATGCAGAGTGGCAGGGGATGCAGGGAGGGGAGTCACAAAGTGGTGGAGGATGCAGGGAGGGGAGACAGTGATGCCTATTACACATTTACCACACACCGTGATGCCCATTACACATATGCCACACACTGTGATGCCATTATATATATGCCACACACCGTGATGCCATTATACATATGCCGCACACAGTGATGCCATTATTCATATGCCACACACCGTGATGCCATTATACATATGCCACACACTGTGATGACCATTATACATATGCCGCACACCGTGATGCCATTATACATATGCCACATACCGTGATGCCCATTATACTTATGCCACACACCGTGATGCCATTATACATATGCCGCACACCGTGATGCCCAATATACATATGCCTCACACCGTGATGCCCATTATACATATGCCACACACCGTGATGCCATTATACATATGCCAAACACCGTGATGCTCATTATACATATACCGCACACCGTGATGCTCATTATACATATGCCGCACACCGTGATGCCCATTATACATATGCCGCACACCGTGATGCCATTATACATATACCGCACACTGTGATGACCATTATACATATGCCTCACACCGTGATGCCCAATATACATATGCCAAACACCGTGATGCTCATTATACATATGCCGCACACCGTGATGCTCATTATACATATACCGCACACCGTGATGCTCATTATACATATGCCGCACACCGTGATGCCCATTATACATATACCGCACACCGTGATGCCATTATACATATACCGCACACCGTGATGACCATTATACATATGCCGCACACCGTGATGCCATTATACATATGCCACATACCGTGATGCCCATTATACTTATGCCACACACCGTGATGCCATTATACATATGCCGCACACCGTGATGCCCAATATACATATGCCTCACACCGTGATGCCCATTATACATATGCCAAACACCGTGATGCCATTATACATATGCCACACACCGTGATGCCATTATACATATGCCAAACACCGTGATGCTCATTATACATATACCGCACACCGTGATGCCCATTATACATATGCCTCACACCGTGATGCCCAATATACATATGCCAAACACCGTGATGCTCATTATACATATACCGCACACCGTGATGCTCATTATACATATGCCAAACTCTGTGATGCTCATTATACATTTGCCAAACTCCGTGATGCCATTATACATATACCGCACACCGTGATGCCATTATACATATACCGCACACCGTGATGCCATTATACATATACCGCACACCATGATGCCATTATACATATGCCCCACACCGTGATGCCCATTATACACATGCCCCACACCGTGATGCCATTATACATATACCGCACACCGTGATGCCATTATACATATACCACACACGGTGATGTCCATTATACATATGCCACACACCGTGATGATCATTATACATATGCCACACACCGTGATGCCCATTATACATATGCCACACACCTTGATGACCATTACACGTATTCCCTACACCGTGATGCTCCATTATACATATGCCACACACCGTGATGCCCATTATACATATGCCCCACACCGTGATGCTCCATTATACATATGCCACACACCGTGATGCCCATTATACATATGCCACACACCTTGATGACCATTACACGTATTCCCTACACCGTGATGCTCCATTATACATATGCCCCACACCGTGATGCTCCATTATACATATGCCACACACCGTGATGCTCTATTATACATATGCCACACACCTTGATGACCATTACACGTATTCCCTACACCGTGATGCTCCATTATACATATGCCGCACACCGTAATGCTCATTATACATATACCACACACACCATGATACCCATTACAGATATGCCACACACTGAGATGCCCATTACATATTATGGCACATAAGCGCCGCTTACCGACATGCTCATTCCAAGGAGGTTTAATTCTTGTTGCCAAGGGGGTTTACATGCTCCTATCCAGGGGGAAGAAGTCTGACAGCCGGGCAGAGAGGGGTGTGATGCCCGGCTGTCTAAAGAGCGGGTCCGCAGTGACTGCAGTCAAACAGTGTCACAGCCGGGCAGTGGGTATATATATACATATGTCACAAATGTCACAAAAGATGCCCATTCACAGAACAGAAGACAGCATGTGGTGTACCTGTCATGCTTCTACACCACAGTCCCGGGATGTCACACTGTGATGCTCAGGGCCCAGGGAAGAGTCTTTCAGCACAGTTTCTGAGAGCTGCTGTATCCTGGCCTTTGGGGGCAGCTTCGGATATAATTATATATATATATATATATATATATAAATATATATATAGATAAATATATTAGATCGATAAATATTAATTCTGACAGTGCCTTGTTTTTGGGACCTGGGTGCTCCTCTGCGTGCTGCTGCTGCTGGGTACTGCTGCCTGCTGCCATCGGATCCAGCCCAGCAGCAATCCTGCGCGCTGCTGGGATGGCTGGATCACGTGGGCAGAGCCAGAGCAGGAAGCCCCTCTGCTCTCTCTGTCTGGTCCGCGGGAGCAGCTGCGTGCGCCCGCGCATGCGCACCAGCCCTCCCGCGGACATTTTGACTGTGGTCTGTCTGTGTAATAACTCGAGGCCGGCCGCGGCCATCTTTAAAAAGGGAAAAATACACGGAGATGCCGCGGCCGGCCCTGTTAAGCAGGGAGGCAGCCCTTTATACCAAAAATATGCCGGCCCACCGGGAAACAGCCCGGTTTCCCGGTGGGCCAATCCGCCCCTGACGCCCATAAAACGCTGAGCATTCACATATGCTATTGGCTCAACCCAGCACCCCACGCATCTCTCCGCCCCCCGCTTGCAAGGCTGGGTTCGTGCACCCGGCAAACAGATTTTTAGCAAAGTTTGCACACCTATACTCGCTAACTCTGTTGTCTCTCCCAGTGGTCGATTGACGCATGCTGTGCTAGACTTCACCTATAGCAGCTGCGTTCGAACAAGCAATCTAGGCCCGCTCCAACCCCGATGCCCCCAGGTCTTATGTAGGACAACGCATCAATCGAAACTGAGAGATGGACAAAAGGATAACTGACTGCGGCAAATGTTACAATAAGTAACCCCTACATAGGTCAGAAACGTCAGGAAGTTGAGTGGAAGAATATGGGAGCAATCCTCCAGTGAAATCCCAGGAATACAAGAAGATGTTAAGCAAATAAGTAATTCCTCACACCCACACTTGTAACTACAAGTCCTGGCTAATAGCATAAATGCATCAATGCATGAAGATGTTAATAATACACATATAATATGTGGTGCTGGATGGCAAACCCCTAATAAGAGAGGACATAAAACTCCACACAGATAACTCTAACAGGGATCAGCAGAAATACTGTAGATGGAAAATCCAGCACTTAGCTTAATCCTCTGCAGAACGGAAAGAACCAGGAACACTGGACCAAGGCAGGGTCAGGAGGGCTGAGGAATATGGCTGATGACCAGAGAACAGATTCAGAAAGGCTAATGGGCCCCACACACAGGGCGACATTCAGGCATTTTCTGAGAGATTTTACTAAATCACTCAGATAATGCCTGAAAACGCATGTAAATCTCTGTGTGTGTAGACCACACAGCGATTTAAAATCTGCCCAAGATTTAGAAAGGACAGGTCAGATAATTTCAGTGCAGTCGCTCAGAAGCTCCTGCACATCTCTGGCGGGGCAGATGAGCAGGGCTTCTGAGCAGGCGATGCGGCAGCCCCCCTCCAACACTCGCGGCAATTCCGAGCCCCCCTCCCACACTCGCGGCACCCGGACCCCACCTCCCCCACTCGCAGCACTTCCGAGTCCACCCTCCCCACTTGCGGCACCCTGACCCCCCCTCCCCCACTCGCGGCACCCACATCCACACTCACGGGACACCCTCACCCTCAATAAACTTACCCTGGTGGTGGCGTCTGCGGGGGTCCTGGTCCCCATGGGTGGTGATCTGGGCCCCCCTCATCCATTGGTGCAGCGGAGTGGAGGGAAAAAAATCTAAATGTCCACGGCCAGCCAATCACTGCTGACCATGTCATTGCCCCGCCCCCTAGAGCTGGCTATATTAGCCAGCTCCAGACAGGGGGCAGCCAGTCCGACGGCGGAGGAGGAGCAGAGAAGAGCTCCACAAGAACAAGCCCTGGGAGGTGACAGCCATGCAAAAGAGCAGAAAAGGCTTCTGCCCCCAGGTGAAGAACACAGATGAAGAGGCTGAAGCCCTGTGAAGCAGCGGCCATGCAAAAGAGCTTAAATGGTCGCTGCCCCAGGTAAAGACTCCGCAGAAGCCCCGGGGAAGGGGGGGGGGGGACACCTGTAGTCCTACTGTAAAATACAATATTACTGTTTAAACAAGCTATCAACCCTGCACCCACTGCCCAGGGGTGCATGGGATAGCCCCGGGCTTCAGCCCAGGCCTGGGGTACCCTGGAGAGGGGGGACCCCTTTATTTGGGGGGTCCCCACTTCCCCTAAAACTCCCGGCCTATGCTGACTTGGTAGGGTGGGTAATCGTTTGGCCAAGGGACCCCATCAAGCGTGTCCCCTGGCTATGGCATCACACCCCCTGCTAGTGGAGCCTGGTGCTGGTCCCCAAAATACAGGGGACCCCTATTCATTTTGTCTCCCATATTTTGGAAACCAGGGCCGGCTCAAGAGCCTGGTGCTGGTCCCCAAAATACAGGGGACCCCGCTCATTTTGTCCTCCGTATTTTGGGAACCAGGGCCACTCCAAGAGCCCGGGGCTTGTTATGCTTGTGGGGGGGACCCCACGCCATTTTTTTTAAAACATTAATATTTTATATAAAGAAGATGACACTCCACCAGGCTCTTTTCCAACCCATTTTTTTTAAATTTAAAGACTTTTTTTATTCCCCTGAAGTCGCCGAAACACTTTCTGTGAGAGATTTGAAATCTCTCATGCTGAATCTTCCGTTATGAATCTCTGGCACAAATCTCTCCGTGTGTAGGGCCCTTAAGACAAGCTGCACTAGGAGAATCACTGTGTCTGGGTGAAAGACAGCATGGGAGATAAAGGGCATACTTCCAATCACAATAGCCAAGGCAGACAAGCTCCCTTAGGGCCTTATTCTAGTTCACTCTTTCTGACAAAATCCTTCTTAGATGGACAAAACCATGTGCACTGCAGGTGGGGCAGATGTTACTTGTGCAGAGAGAATTAGATTTGGGTGGGGTTTTACTTCAAAGTGAGATCTATATTGCAGTGTAAAAATAAAGCAGTCAGTATTTTCCCTGCACAGAAACAAAATAACTCACTCAAATCTAATTCTCTCTGCACCTTTTACATCTGCCCCCCTGCAGTGCACATGGTTTTGTCCATCTAAGAAGGATTTTGTCAGAAAGAGAGAACTAGAATAATGCCCTTAATGAGGAAACTTACTACAGGTAAGCAGCCTGACACACCAGGCCCAGAGCTAATGGTTTAATCACGCAGCAGCTGTGCTCCACCTTGAGTACACAGGAGTCAGGCTGCAATTACACAGACCTGCCAGAGGTGGCTTGTATAAGTCGCCCGGTGTGTATGGACCTTTAGACGCACAAGACATGTGCCATGTTGGTCCTGTGATAGTGATTGCAGAGAGCACCGTTCTCCCTGAAACCTCTTCTTTGGCAGTAACAAGAGGGGAGTGGGCCCTACGCACCCTGCACCCATTATACTTATATCAATGACAGAGGGAGTCAGATATTTTCATCAGAAATATTCCCGTGATTATTCTACTTCACATATCTCTGGGAAAATGGTGCTGGCTTTCTGGAAGGTAAGTATAGTGAATGCTGTATAGAATCAGTACACCAGGCACCTGGGGGTGGTTAGGGTGCCGGGGGGGGGGGGGGGTAATGTTAGGCTGCAGGGATGGAGGTTTAGGTACTAAGAAGAGGGCTTCGGGTTAGGCTATGGGGGAGGGTTAAGGTTAGGCTGCCCTAAAAGTGTTTCTGACTCGTTTCGGCGCCTGCTGACAACTTTTTCAAAGGTATAACACTCATTGTATGGTCTGGGTTTATAGTGCATCATACATCGTTGAGCAGCTGTGCACAACATCCCACTTTAGGCGCCCACTTCTTTACTAGTTGGTAAATATTATTTCTTTCACAGATATAAATTATTGTCATTACACGTCCTTGCTAATCAGGCTTCAACAACATGGCTGCTACCGGTTTCCAAAATAACTACGGGGGTGATTCAGAATTGAACTATGGGCTACTAATTTCCAAAGCCCTTCGATCAGGTACTGAGAGCTGTACTCATGCGCAGTTCGATTATCATCCGGTCTGTGAATTAGCATCTTAGCAATCAGGTCTAAATATCCCCCCCCCCCTATGTTTTTAGGACATTTATGTCTTCCTAAGAGAAGTGCCCCCATGCCCTTTTTGATGAAAGTGATTCCAATGATTATGGGTCTATATGTCACAGTGATGTTATGTTAAATGAAAATAGGGCATCCAGCCAGCTCACCGAAGTAGGGGGGCGGGGCCATCACTGGGAGGGGAAAGGGAGGTTCGGGGGCGGAGCCATGGGTGGGCTTCTCTATCGGGGGCGTGGCTATAGCAAACACGTCATTTTAGCCCTGCCCCCGCAGTGCAATGTCGGTATTTCAGTCATTGCACTTCGGGGGCGGGGCCCCCCCGCCGGGTGTGGGTTCGCGGATGATGGATGGATATGCGTGAGGGTTGCCCCCTTTTCCGGGGGGCCGGGAGGGGGACCCGATTTCCGGGACCCTCCTGGTAATTCCGGGAGGGTTGGCAACCCTGGATTTAGCATTCAGTGATATTCTTGCATCACTCATCAGAAATGTTAAATCGTGCTTCAGCCAATCGGCTTTTGTCAGGAGTTTTAAAAATAACAGGAGCTGATTGGCTGGAGCAGTTTATCTGACCTGATTCAGAGGTACAGTAGTTGCAGCTTTGTGAAATGTCTGCTCTTCGGGATGTATGGGGTCTCTGAATCCTGTAAATGGATCTTGGGTCGGATTACCCAGGTGCAAAAACATAATTTGGGCCGCCTCCTCTACTTCAACCCAAGAAGTCATTGCTGGTCTGAGAAGCAATGGGTCCCTTAGTCCTCAGGGGGCCATGGACCTGCTGCACTAATGATAGTCCTACCTCAGTCCTCCATCTGCAAGTGAATGATATTCTCAAATTCCCTCCCAAACCAGTCTGCCTTTGTCTCTCCTTCCTCCCACACCACAGCCTGGCCCCATCTCTCCCACACCACAGTCTGCCTCTGTCACAATCCTGCCAGAACTCAGTGTGTTTGTCCTGTCTTACCTGCCTGTCAGTCTTGTTTCTCAGCCTGCTGCAGCAAGATCTAAGTATTTGCTTGTAATGAGCACCTGGGTGTCTCTGATTCAGCCATTAACTCTGTGGTTACCACTTGAAAGGATTTATACAAGTTCCCTGTTGGCCTCATCCAGAGACTGTTCCAGGTGTGGCCATTCCCAATCACCCGGATGGCCAATCAGTGCTGCTCTGAGGGGTTATCCTCCCAGCCCTGCATAGACGCTTTGCTTTTGCATTGTTGTCAATAACTTGGGAGGAATAGCTTGTGTTCCTGCTTAAGCTCTGTGGTATTCCAGTTACCCAGCATTGTATCCTGCTTCTAAGACCCTGCACCAGCATTCCTACACCTGTGTGTCTCCAAGTACCAGCACCAGCATTCCTACACCTGTGTGCCTCCAAAACCCTGCACCAGCGTTCCTACACCTGTGTGCCTTCAAGACCCTGCACCAGTGTTCACCTGTTCCTGCATTACAAGTACCTGCACCAGTGTTACCCTGTACCTGTATCCAGTTACCTGCACCTGTGCTTCCAAGTTATCTGTACCTGTGTTCATCTGTGCCAGTGTTCATCCGTTCCTGCCTTCCAGTTACCTGCACCTGTGCTTCCAAGTTATCTGCACCTGTGTTCATCTGTGCCAGTGTTCATCCGTTCCTGCCTTCCGAAGTTACCTGCACCTGTGCTTCTGAGTTACCTGCACCTGTGCTTCCAAGTTATCTGCACCTGTGTTCATCTGTGCCAGTGTTCATCCGTTCCTGCCTTCCGAAGTTACCTGCACCTGTGCTTCTGAGTTACCTGCACCTGTGCTTCCGACTTACCTGTACCTGTGTTCATCTGCACCAGTGTTCTTCCTTTCCTGCATTTCGAGTTACCTGCACCTGTGCTTCCGAGTTTCCTGCACCTGTTCTTCCGAGTTACCTGCACCTGTGACCACTTGCACCCGCACGCTCCAGCATCTGCACCTGTGTCCACCTGCCTCTGCGTGCCTCAGTACCTGCACCCGCAACCACCTTCACCACTGCCTACCGTGCTTCTGGCACCTGCTCTCCAGTGGTCCAACTCCGTGCTTCCGGCACCTGCACTCCAGTGGCCCTACTCTGTGCTTTCCAGCTCCTGTGCTCCAGTGCCTCTACTACGTGCCTCCAAGTAACTGTTATCAGTTCCCAGCTTTCCAAAGACTTTTACAGACTTTCAAATGTCCCCTGTACCAGTTCATTCTATGCAATAAACTTTACTCATTTGTATCCACTTGCCTCCGTCCTGTTTCCATTGGGTTGTCAGCTAGCCACCAAGGTCACTCCCGGGTCCCAAATCCCCAGTCGTGACAGTATGCAAAAGCCCCTGGACTTGGCTAGTGACTTTAAAGTGGCTATGCAAAATCTGACAGCAATACCAATGGAAACCTACCAACACTCACTTATCCAGCTGCAAGAACTTTTGGCAAAATTTTTTCCCATAATAACTACGTTACTCAGTTACACACCTGAGGTTGTGAAGCCCATCAGCTACAGCTCCAAAGTGAAAGGAGTCTCAGTGACAGTGCCTGTGAAATCTGAATGGCCTCCCAACCTTCAGAGCAAAATTTCTGTCCAGGGCAAGCGGAGGTCCCAGCTTTCAGAATCTGAACGCCAAAGACGCAGGTCTCTCCATTTATGTTTCTACTGTGGTAATCCAGACCACTTCATTGAGAATTGTTCACTCCGCAAGCCCAAGAACAAAGTGATTCTGACCACATCCAGTCTTCAGCCCCAAGAGGGGGTCCGCAGTCTTCAGCCCCAAGAGGGGGTCCGCAGTCTTCAGCCCCAAGAGGGGGTCCGCAGTCTTCAGCCCCAAGATGGGGTCCGCAGTCTTCAGCCCCAAGAGGGGGTCCGCAGTCTTCAGCCCCAAGAGGGGGTCCGCAGTCTTCAGCCCCAAGAGGGGGTCCGCAGTCCTCAGCCCCAAGAGGGGGTCCGCAGTCCTGTGTCCACTCCGGTTCCAGCCGGTTCAAGTACCTCCATTGATGATCCGGTTCCAGCCGTCAGTCAGGAGGCTCATTCGGTTCCAGCCGATTCCGACACCTCTGGACCTCATCCGGTCCCATCCGTAAGTCCAGAGTCCACTCCGGTCCCAGCAGGTTCAAGTATCTCCATTGATGATCCGGTTCCAGCCTCAGTCAGGAGGCTCATTCTGTTCCAGCCGATTCCGACACCTCTGGACCTCATCCGGTCCCATCCGTAAGTCCAGAGTCCACTCCGGTCCCAGCCGGTTCAAGTACCTTCATTGATGATCCGGTTCCAGCCGTCAGTCAGGAGGCTCATTCGGTTCCAGCCGATTCCGACACCTCTGGACCTCATCCGGTCCCATCCGTCAGTCCAGAGTCCACTCCGGTCCCAGCCGGTTCAAGTACCTCCATTGATGATCCGGTTCCAGCCGTCAGTCAGGAGGCTCATTCGGTTCCAGCCGATTCCAACACCTCTGGACCTCATCCGGTCCCATCCGTCAGTCCAGAGTCCACTCCGGTCCCAGCTGGTTCAAGTACCTCCATTGATGATCCGGTTCCAGCCGTCAGTCAGGAGGCTCATTCGGTTCCAGACGATTCCAACACCTCTGGACCTCATCCGGTCCCATCCGTCAGTCCAGAGTCCACTCCGGTCCCAGCCGGTTCAAGTACCTCCAATGATGATTCGGTTCCAGCCGTCAGTCAAGAGGCTCATTTCGTTCCAGCCGATTCCGACACCTCTGGTTCTCATCCGGTCTTAACCGTCAGTCCAGAGTCCATGCTGGTCCCAGCCGGTTTAAGCATCTTCAGTGATCATCCGGTCCCATCCGTCAATCCAGAGTCCCTGCCGGTCCTAGCTGGTTCAAGTACAATCGGATGTCCTCCGGTTCCAGCTGGTCCAAGTTTGTCTACTTCCAAGTCTGTACTATCCTTCAGCCCAGAGACTCTTCCAAACTTACCTGATCCTGATAATTCCAGCCTGTCTTCTATCGACTCCCACTGTGTTGAAAAAACAGTTAGTACTCTAGAGACTCTATACTTTAACACAGATTTAGCTCAGTCCTCCAAGATGGAACTCCCCGAACAAGATCAAGTTCTTCTTGACCAATATATAAAAAATTTTCGGGCTGCCAGAAAACAGGCTGGTTCACAGTCGTCACCGAAGACTCAGTCCATAGATATGGAACTAAATTATATGGCTCTGTCTCCTTCCAAAGATTCCTTTGAGTTTTCTGCTGAATATCCCACATCTTCAAGGTCTGTACCCATGAGCTTAAGAGTGGGCTGTGTTTCTCTGTCTCATCCTCAAGTGGAATCTGCTACGGTACCTTGCCCCAACAAGTCTTCAGAAACCTCCAGTCAGAGCAAGGCAGTCTTAACTCTAGACATGGATTCTGATTCCGAGTATGATGAGGATTATCACTCTACCCCTTTCCTTGAAAATCCTGTTTCACCTTGCCATGTCTTACCTCTGAGAAAAATTCAGTTAGATGCTAAAGATGGCTATCCGAAAGCACCTGGATATCGAACAAGATTTAATTTGAGTCTTAGTGGTGCCTTAGCCTCAAGGGCCCGATCTTCTCGTCTCTCAGTTCCAGTCAAAAATACTTCAGTTATCCCTGATGAATTTGATTCTACGTCTTTCTCCAGTGGTCCTCTTCGTCCAAGTCAAGTGTTCCTTCAGGACGGAAGTCATCCTCATTATCGTGTCCAATGGAACGGGAATTCCGTTTACATCGACGATGGATGGTCCACCTGTTCTGACGATGAGGCAGAATTGTGACTTTTCTTCAAAGTTCCTGAAGTGTCCGGTGGCCACCCGTAAAGGGGGAGTACTGTCACAATCCTGCCAGAATTGCCTGCCTGTTTGTCCTGTCTTACCTGCCTGTCAGTCTTGTTTCTCAGCCTGCTGCAGCAAGATCTGAGTATTTGCTTGTAATGAGCACCTGGGTGTCTCTGATTCAGCCATTAACTCTGTGGTTACCACTTGAAAGGATTTATACAAGTTCCCTGTTGGCCTCATCCAGAGACTGTTCCAGGTGTGGCCATTCCCAATCACCCGGATGGCCAATCAGTGCTGCTCTGAGGGGTTATCCTCCCAGCCCTGCATAGACGCTTTGCTTTTGCATTGTTGTCAATAACTTGGGAGGAATAGCTTGTGTTCCTGCTTAAGCTCTGTGGTATTCCAGTTACCCAGCATTGTATCCTGCTTCCAAGACCCTGCACCAGCATTCCTACACCTGTGTGCCTCCAAAACCCTGCACCAGCGTTCCTACACCTGTGTGCCTTCAAGACCCTGCACCAGTGTTCACCTGTTCCTGCATTACAAGTACCTGCACCAGTGTTACCCTGTACCTGTATCCAGTTACCTGCACCTGTGCTTCCAAGTTATCTGTACCTGTGTTCATCTGTGCCAGTGTTCATCCGTTCCTGCCTTCCAGTTACCTGCACCTGTGCTTCCAAGTTATCTGCACCTGTGTTCATCTGTGCCAGTGTTCATCCGTTCCTGCCTTCCGAAGTTACCTGCACCTGTGCTTCTGAGTTACCTGCACCTGTGCTTCCAAGTTATCTGCACCTGTGTTCATCTGTGCCAGTGTTCATCCGTTCCTGCCTTCCGAAGTTACCTGCACCTGTGCTTCTGAGTTACCTGCACCTGTGCTTCCGACTTACCTGTACCTGTGTTCATCTGCACCAGTGTTCTTCCTTTCCTGCATTTCGAGTTACCTGCACCTGTGCTTCCGAGTTTCCTGCACCTGTTCTTCCGAGTTACCTGCACCTGTGACCACTTGCACCCGCACGCTCCAGCATCTGCACCTGTGTCCACCTGCCTCTGCGTGCCTCAGTACCTGCACCCGCAACCACCTTCACCACTGCCTACCGTGCTTCTGGCACCTGCTCTCCAGTGGTCCAACTCCGTGCTTCCGGCACCTGCACTCCAGTGGCCCTACTCTGTGCTTTCCAGCTCCTGTGCTCCAGTGCCTCTACTACGTGCCTCCAAGTAACTGTTATCAGTTCCCAGCTTTCCAAAGACTTTTACAGACTTTCAAATGTCCCCTGTACCAGTTCATTCTATGCAATAAACTTTACTCATTTGTATCCACTTGCCTCCGTCCTGTTTCCATTGGGTTGTCAGCTAGCCACCAAGGTCACTCCCGGGTCCCAAATCCCCAGTCGTGACAGTATGCAAAAGCCCCTGGACTTGGCTAGTGACTTTAAAGTGGCTATGCAAAATCTGACAGCAATACCAATGGAAACCTACCAACACTCACTTATCCAGCTGCAAGAACTTTTGGCAAAATTTTTTCCCATAATAACTACGTTACTCAGTTACACACCTGAGGTTGTGAAGCCCATCAGCTACAGCTCCAAAGTGAAAGGAGTCTCAGTGACAGTGCCTGTGAAATCTGAATGGCCTCCCAACCTTCAGAGCAAAATTTCTGTCCAGGGCAAGCGGAGGTCCCAGCTTTCAGAATCTGAACGCCAAAGACGCAGGTCTCTCCATTTATGTTTCTACTGTGGTAATCCAGACCACTTCATTGAGAATTGTTCACTCCGCAAGCCCAAGAACAAAGTGATTCTGACCACATCCAGTCTTCAGCCCCAAGAGGGGGTCCGCAGTCTTCAGCCCCAAGAGGGGGTCCGCAGTCTTCAGCCCCAAGAGGGGGTCCGCAGTCTTCAGCCCCAAGATGGGGTCCGCAGTCTTCAGCCCCAAGAGGGGGTCCGCAGTCTTCAGCCCCAAGAGGGGGTCCGCAGTCTTCAGCCCCAAGAGGGGGTCCGCAGTCCTCAGCCCCAAGAGGGGGTCCGCAGTCCTGTGTCCACTCCGGTTCCAGCCGGTTCAAGTACCTCCATTGATGATCCGGTTCCAGCCGTCAGTCAGGAGGCTCATTCGGTTCCAGCCGATTCCGACACCTCTGGACCTCATCCGGTCCCATCCGTAAGTCCAGAGTCCACTCCGGTCCCAGCAGGTTCAAGTATCTCCATTGATGATCCGGTTCCAGCCTCAGTCAGGAGGCTCATTCTGTTCCAGCCGATTCCGACACCTCTGGACCTCATCCGGTCCCATCCGTAAGTCCAGAGTCCACTCCGGTCCCAGCCGGTTCAAGTACCTTCATTGATGATCCGGTTCCAGCCGTCAGTCAGGAGGCTCATTCGGTTCCAGCCGATTCCGACACCTCTGGACCTCATCCGGTCCCATCCGTCAGTCCAGAGTCCACTCCGGTCCCAGCCGGTTCAAGTACCTCCATTGATGATCCGGTTCCAGCCGTCAGTCAGGAGGCTCATTCGGTTCCAGCCGATTCCAACACCTCTGGACCTCATCCGGTCCCATCCGTCAGTCCAGAGTCCACTCCGGTCCCAGCTGGTTCAAGTACCTCCATTGATGATCCGGTTCCAGCCGTCAGTCAGGAGGCTCATTCGGTTCCAGACGATTCCAACACCTCTGGACCTCATCCGGTCCCATCCGTCAGTCCAGAGTCCACTCCGGTCCCAGCCGGTTCAAGTACCTCCAATGATGATTCGGTTCCAGCCGTCAGTCAAGAGGCTCATTTCGTTCCAGCCGATTCCGACACCTCTGGTTCTCATCCGGTCTTAACCGTCAGTCCAGAGTCCATGCTGGTCCCAGCCGGTTTAAGCATCTTCAGTGATCATCCGGTCCCATCCGTCAATCCAGAGTCCCTGCCGGTCCTAGCTGGTTCAAGTACAATCGGATGTCCTCCGGTTCCAGCTGGTCCAAGTTTGTCTACTTCCAAGTCTGTACTATCCTTCAGCCCAGAGACTCTTCCAAACTTACCTGATCCTGATAATTCCAGCCTGTCTTCTATCGACTCCCACTGTGTTGAAAAAACAGTTAGTACTCTAGAGACTCTATACTTTAACACAGATTTAGCTCAGTCCTCCAAGATGGAACTCCCCGAACAAGATCAAGTTCTTCTTGACCAATATATAAAAAATTTTCGGGCTGCCAGAAAACAGGCTGGTTCACAGTCGTCACCGAAGACTCAGTCCATAGATATGGAACTAAATTATATGGCTCTGTCTCCTTCCAAAGATTCCTTTGAGTTTTCTGCTGAATATCCCACATCTTCAAGGTCTGTACCCATGAGCTTAAGAGTGGGCTGTGTTTCTCTGTCTCATCCTCAAGTGGAATCTGCTACGGTACCTTGCCCCAACAAGTCTTCAGAAACCTCCAGTCAGAGCAAGGCAGTCTTAACTCTAGACATGGATTCTGATTCCGAGTATGATGAGGATTATCACTCTACCCCTTTCCTTGAAAATCCTGTTTCACCTTGCCATGTCTTACCTCTGAGAAAAATTCAGTTAGATGCTAAAGATGGCTATCCGAAAGCACCTGGATATCGAACAAGATTTAATTTGAGTCTTAGTGGTGCCTTAGCCTCAAGGGCCCGATCTTCTCGTCTCTCAGTTCCAGTCAAAAATACTTCAGTTATCCCTGATGAATTTGATTCTACGTCTTTCTCCAGTGGTCCTCTTCGTCCAAGTCAAGTGTTCCTTCAGGACGGAAGTCATCCTCATTATCGTGTCCAATGGAACGGGAATTCCGTTTACATCGACGATGGATGGTCCACCTGTTCTGACGATGAGGCAGAATTGTGACTTTTCTTCAAAGTTCCTGAAGTGTCCGGTGGCCACCCGTAAAGGGGGAGTACTGTCACAATCCTGCCAGAATTGCCTGCCTGTTTGTCCTGTCTTACCTGCCTGTCAGTCTTGTTTCTCAGCCTGCTGCAGCAAGATCTGAGTATTTGCTTGTAATGAGCACCTGGGTGTCTCTGATTCAGCCATTAACTCTGTGGTTACCACTTGAAAGGATTTATACAAGTTCCCTGTTGGCCTCATCCAGAGACTGTTCCAGGTGTGGCCATTCCCAATCACCCGGATGGCCAATCAGTGCTGCTCTGAGGGGTTATCCTCCCAGCCCTGCATAGACGCTTTGCTTTTGCATTGTTGTCAATAACTTGGGAGGAATAGCTTGTGTTCCTGCTTAAGCTCTGTGGTATTCCAGTTACCCAGCATTGTATCCTGCTTCCAAGACCCTGCACCAGCATTCCTACACCTGTGTGCCTCCAAAACCCTGCACCAGCGTTCCTACACCTGTGTGCCTTCAAGACCCTGCACCAGTGTTCACCTGTTCCTGCATTACAAGTACCTGCACCAGTGTTACCCTGTACCTGTATCCAGTTACCTGCACCTGTGCTTCCAAGTTATCTGTACCTGTGTTCATCTGTGCCAGTGTTCATCCGTTCCTGCCTTCCAGTTACCTGCACCTGTGCTTCCAAGTTATCTGCACCTGTGTTCATCTGTGCCAGTGTTCATCCGTTCCTGCCTTCCGAAGTTACCTGCACCTGTGCTTCTGAGTTACCTGCACCTGTGCTTCCAAGTTATCTGCACCTGTGTTCATCTGTGCCAATGTTCATCTGTTCCTGCCTTCCGAAGTTACCTGCACCTGTGCTTCTGAGTTACCTGCACCTGTGCTTCCGACTTACCTGTACCTGTGTTCATCTGCACCAGTGTTCTTCCTTTCCTGCATTTCGAGTTACCTGCACCTGTGCTTCTGAGTTTCCTGCACCTGTTCTTCCGAGTTACCTGCACCTGTGACCACTTGCACCCGCACGCTCCAGCATCTGCACCTGTGTCCACCTGCCTCTGCGTGCCTCAGTACCTGCACCCGCAACCACCTTCACCACTGCCTACCGTGCTTCTGGCACCTGCTCTCCAGTGGTCCAACTCCGTGCTTCCGGCACCTGCACTCCAGTGGCCCTACTCTGTGCTTTCCAGCTCCTGTGCTCCAGTGCCTCTACTACGTGCCTCCAAGTAACTGTTATCAGTTCCCAGCTTTCCAAAGACTTTTACAGACTTTCAAATGTCCCCTGTACCAGTTCATTCTATGCAATAAACTTTACTCATTTGTATCCACTTGCCTCCGTCCTGTTTCCATTGGGTTGTCAGCTAGCCACCAAGGTCACTCCCGGGTCCCAAATCCCCAGTCGTGACAGCCTCCTGCTCTCTTTTCTCCCATACCACAGTCTGGCTCCCTCTCTTCTTTCTCCCACACCACAGCCTGGCTCTACCAATATCATTTTTGTTGGCTAAGGTTTTTTTTTTTTTGTACATTACAAATTGTAATACAGTTGTTTTCTATTTTATTTTTGTTAGATCCCTGGCTAATGAAATCATTGTTTTCAAGATCCTGTAAAACATTTCCTATGTAAAGTACTCGTCTCAAGTGGGCTTGCGTAAATATATTATCGCATGATAAAATATTGCATTACCTAGAACGTCATGTAGCTGATAAAATATTTCTGTGCTATAGTATCCAATTCGTACAAGGTACATAATTATTATTTAACATATACTATAATAGAATAGGTTAAACACATTTTGGGAGCTGAAGGACGTGGGATTTGGGTAAAGTCAAGCTTGATCTAATACAGGCATGGGGAACCTTCGGCTCTACAGCTGTTCTTAAACTACACATCCCAGAATGCCCTGCTACAGTTTTCAGATCTTTCATTTTCTAGGATACAATACAGAAATCATAGACATAATCTGATTGGTTGCTATAGGCAACATCACCTCTTTTAATTTTTAGAAGCTTTAGTAAATTTACCCTAAAAGTTCGCAGCCATGACTTACCCCTGCTCACAAGTGCCGAGTAAGTGTAGACCAGGCATGTCCAAATGATGGCCCTCCAGCTGTTGTGAAACCACAAGTCCCATCATGCCTTGCCAGTTTTGCTATTAAGGAATGCTAAAACTATGGCAAAGCATGCTGGGATGTGTAGTAGCTGGAGGCCCACAGTTGAGCCTGGTCTAGACTTATTCGGCACTGTGAAGGCAATGGGAAAAAGGGACTACTGAGCAGTCCCAGAAAACGCTGCATTGCCTCCCCCAAATGTGAATTCGCAGCCCAGCGAATGGGTCTGAATTGGGTCCTAATACTCAGCTTGGTGCTTTGGTTATACTGGCTCAGAGCAGCACAGTTTACTGAGAACTGCGCTTTGTAAGAGTGCCGGATGACGGCCCAACAGTCGGGATCCCGGCGATCAGTATACCGACTGTTCAAATGCCCAATAGTTGGGATCCCAACTGAAAGGCATTAGTCTCCCTTGTGGTGGTCTTCCATAGAGGGAGATAAGAACCTGTGGCACTCGCCCCCCCCCCCCCCCCATCCGGTCGGCGTATTGGCAGTCGGGATTCCAACTTTGGTATACTGACCATTGGAATCCTGACTGCCGGACCGTCATACCCACAGCCGCTTGGGAAGTCTGACACCAGCCTCCGCTCGCTACATTGCCCTTATGCAGCTGATCTGAATGCCCGGCCTGTAATATCATTGTGTGTGTGTGTGTTGTGGCATTGCTATAGCACACATGAGCCATGAGATGGCTAATTACATATAAGGATTTGTTCTTCATAGATGGATTTGTTACATACCTTTGGCTTCCTTTTGTAGTACATCGGTGAGTCACCCATCGGTGGTTGCCATCAATGCTACCATTGATGGGTAACCTCAATGGTGTGCAACCATCTGCAAGGGAACCATTGATGATTTTATCCATCAATGGTCACCCCTGCTTTACAATACAGAACTATGTGGGCCAATAAGCGCATGGGGGGTGGAGCTTCACAGAGCTAAGCTCTGTGTCCTTGCTTCTACATCATCGATGGCAAAAGCATGCAACATTGGTCAAAGACCATTGATGATTTTGAATCATCGACGATCAATGGCCATCCCTACTAGGTACTAAGCCTTGAAAAGAGATATAGGGGGATATTCAATATCGGGTCACAACTGTCGGGCTGGCCCGACAGCCGCAACCCTGTCCTGTTCTCGGCCGGTTTCCTGAAGAATTGGCAGGTGTGAATCAATGTCCCGCCCACCGAACGCAGAAAAGGGGGCGTGGCCTCGAGATACGGCCGTGGATCGTCGAGCTGTGGCAGGGAACTCAACAATCCACGGCCGTTCTAGGCAGAATGGGCTCGGCTGCGACTAAAGTCGGGTCCGTTTTGCCGAGATCGCCATTCAATGATGTCGAGAAAGACAACATTGAATAAGGCCCTTCTACTATTTTCTCCATCGGGAATAGCGGTGGGAGATTGAATACCCCCCATAGTGGTGAGATATAACTAAGGTGTCTTTTTACAATGAAAAGGAGGACACAAATAATTTTAAGAAAAAAAAATATCGTAAATAAAATAAACATTTTATTAATTGCAACAATAATACACTATAATATGCTAAATCCATAATAAAGTCTACAGTGGCTCCCAGCATGCTTTGCCCACTCCACGTTCGGCCTGCCAAAAGTCCGCATCCCGCTAAATGATTACGTTGATCACTGTGCAGTCGGGAGAGGGGGACACAACTTTTTTTTAACAGGGATAAATTTGTATGGCCCCGTAAAATGGCGGCTGTGCATCAGGGCAACGGCAGTTAAAAATAATAAAATCACTTGCCTAAAACCATTACACTTTCTGTAAAACTTTTCATGCAGCCCGCACAGACCTTCCTCAGCTTCCAGTTGGCCACACGCCCTCTTCTCTGCTCCGCCTGTCTTCTCCGCAAGTGGGAGGACGGAGCTAACAAAGCAACTCAAGGTCTCCCATGCCATGAAGCGCGTATGCATCTCATAATCGAGTCTTGCCGTACTGTACTGAGCCTTGATGAATAGTCATATCAAATACAAATACATGATATCACACGCAATGGATCGGCAGAGCCGGATTAACAATGGGCCTGATGGAGCTATAGCTCCAGGCTCACTCTCCAAATAGGCCCATTTTGTAGCTGAGGGTCAGGGCTTTCCAACGAGACCAGCCCTGCATCGCTAGCCCCCCGGGAACCGGAGATACCGCCAGGCAAACCTGAAACGTTTTCCCCATAGGATAACATAGGACCCGCTAATTCCGACCTCCGCCCGGTTCCAACGGCTGCCAGTTCCCCCTACAGCATCACAGAAACTCGAGGTTGATCTCAGTCTAACCCCAATCGCTGGGCCTTCAATCTGGCAATGAGCATGGAACCCCTGGCAATGAACATGGAACCCCTGGCAATGAACATGTAGGTAAGCAACACTTATGTAGCATCATTTTTAATAGGCATTATGGTGTTTAGCATAATACGTAATGGAGATTATGGTGTGAGGCTTAACATGTAATGGGCATTATGGTGTAAATTTTTAATGTGCGCCTTTGGCGCGCAATGCCCCTATTTATTAAGCATATTGTGCATTATTGCTCAATCTGTTTGGTATAGTGCAGGCATGTCCAAACTATGGCCCTCCAGCTGTAAAACTACAAGTCCTATCATGCATTGCCACAGTTTTGCAATTAGGGAATGCTAAAACTATGTCAAGGCATGCTGGGACGTGTAGTTTAACAACAGCTGGAGGGCCACTGTTTGGAAATGCCTGGTATAGTGTGTATTTTGGCTCAATCCATGTGGCAAAATGTGAATTTTGCCTTAATCTGTGTGGAATAACGTGAATTTTGACTCAATCTGTGTGCCATAGTGTGAATTTTTGCTCAATCGGTGTGAATTTTGTCTCATTCCATGTGGCATAATGTGTAAGAAGCAAGTATAGTATAAAGGGTTACTATTGTGTTGCATGATTTGTAGAAGGAGTATATGGTGTGGTAAACTTAGGTTACCACATAAAAGGTGCTGACATATTGTCTACCAAGTTTCGGTTTTCAGTATTTTTTTATGACTGGAGTGCCGGCTCACCCCGCAAGTATCTTAGGACATCGGCGTCCTGCGGGTGCACCTTTGGAGTGCACCCGCCAATATATCTCCCTGCATTTTTCTTATGCCAGTCCCCTGCCTTTTCCAGGCATATATAATTAGTTGAAAGTATTTACACAAATAGAGACACACCCATGAGCAGACCACCCAACCAGAACACTGGTCACACCTCCCACATTATTAGGTGCTGGCCGCAACCCCTATTATTGCGCATAATAGGCCCTTGATCATTTTCAGCTCCAGGCCCATTTAGACCTTAATCTGGCTCTGTGGATCGGCATCGAACGAATACAGTGAGTTACTGATTAGTCTTCAAATATCGACGTATAGGAGGACACATTTCAAGGGAGGACAGAACTTACAAAAGAAGGACTGTCCTCCCTAAAGGAGGACGATTGGTCACCTTAATATAACGTACCAGCCAATGAGTTCCAAATTGTTCTTTTTCTAACACAGCCTATAACATGGCAGTTAGGAGTTGATTGGCTGGTACTTTTGCGCCGTCCACTATATCTCTCTCTAAATCTTAGTACATCTCCCTCAAAGCTGATAATTCTGCTGAATGCAGTGTGCAACGTGATATACTGTAACTGCATTTGCATGGATTTGGGGATGCTCGTCCCCACCGACACTTTTTTAAGGAAAGAAGATGAAGTGATCTCATACTGTGTAATGGAAAATAAATGCTTATTATGCTATAAGTATGTTTACACAGCAGTTAACATAACATAAAATATACTGTTTAACTTTCCCACTGTTAACTGATCCCTTTGTGACTGGCTGCCAGCTCTGGGTAGGCATTTTGGCGTAAAAAGAAGTTGTTCTAGCTCACACACTTCACAGCGTACTTGTTATTAATAAAGGTATCCATCTTGAACTCAGTCCAGAGAACCCAAGGACGTTCCAAGTAACAGCACTTCCTGCTGCTCGCTCCGTTATTAAATAATTCATTTGTTTTTCATTCAACAAATCAATAAGCCAGACCCGTAAAACAAAGGTTCAGATTGCAGCTGTAGGGGCTGATTCAACATCAATCATCCCGCAGCGAATTCGCTGCGTGGACCGATGGTGTGGCTCTGCACATTGGCAAATATTCGCATGTGCAGGGCTGTCATGCGAATGCCTTCAGAGACTATCACAGTCGCCAAGGCATTTGTAGGGGGGGCGTGCAGTGGGCGAATAATGGGCTGGCGCATGGGGATGCACAGAATTTCCTGGGCATGCCCACAAAAACGCTGGGTTTGCCCAGAAAAACACTGGGCGTCCCCATGCGAGCGCAGGCTCTTGGCTATGTTTTCCGTATTATGTTTAGAATAAAGAGTGTGACATCTATGGTCTGCTAGGAGGAGGGGACAGCCACAGAAGCCATATCAATGGCTTTCAATTAGCTAATTCAAACTCACAGGGGAGGAGAGGTGCCCCCTTGGGAGCAGGAGCCCGGAGGCAGATGACTCCATTGCCTCCCAGAGTTGTGCCTCTGCTGAGCAGTTAATGTATGCTGCATGCTGTATGCTTCTTTGTTTGGCTTTCCAGGCCTTCTCAGGTATTGATTTACTTTTATGGAGGTCTCGTGGGCATTCTAACGGGGCAATTCCATTAATGGCTTACGTGACTTTGGAAGGGTATGGTAATTCTGGTACAGGCGGAACTTCGCAGACACATTGTACATAGGGATGTGTAGTAGAATGAGCAACGTTCTCCCACAATTACCTGTGATGTACACAGCTGCTGCACATGCTAGCTAATTGAATGGGTTATAGCACCATTTCGCTCCCTTATATGGACACGAGTGTCTACAAACACTATTGCTATTGCTGCTGCTTATAGTACATAAAAACAGCAGCAATGGCAATATCATAACAAAAAACTTGGTGCCCCCCCACTCCCCCCAACCCTGATACACCCTTCCGTCTTCTGCTGCCGAGTCTGTAGCTGGGACCTGCAGGTCTATTTGTCTCTGCGGTCCTGGTGCTCATCCTTCTACCATAAAAAATGTCTCTTGCAAAATGGCCGCTGCCTCACAGCAGACAGTTATTAAGGATGCTAGAGGAGGTTGCTGCCTCCTCTATCTTCCTCAATAACTGTCTGTTGTGAGGGGGGGGGGGCTGCAAATTTTATGAGGGGAAATTTTAATGGCAGCAGGAGGAGCACAGGGACCGCAGACAAGCAGATCTGCAAGTCTAGGCAGTGGAGCAGCAATAGCCCTCACAGACCCCTTGCACCCACACTTACCCTGTGCCTCCAAGCCCCCCGCATGATCTGCGGGGCCACTGAGTGATAGCTCTAATCTATAAGGTTGTGCAAACCAGCCCCTGCAGCTATGGCCAAGAGGCCAGGAGTTCAGGTCATATGACAGAGATCCTGGTCTCCTCTCAATTACCATTGATAAGGTTTCTATGTTGTTGTTTTTTTACCATGATGGAGAGTCTAGAGGAAGCTTCCTGAGGAATCTCATCAAGGAACCAAAAAGGAATGTTCTATATGTCTAATACTAACAGCACTTGTGGACCATCCACACTGTACATCTTGATTGCTTTTCAAGTTCTGATTCTGTCCAGCATACTGGGTCTCATCACTGATGATGATGAGTCAAAGTATAGTTTGGAAGTATCTAAATTGGGGTCATGGAGCGGGAAGAATTGTCTGATTCTGAATGTGAGCAAGACTAAAGAGACTAAAGAGTGTTGGGACCAAGCAGTAGTAAGGGGGTGCTAATTACTCTGGAGTTTATGTACTAAGATGGGAGTTCTACAGTATTTAAGATGGGAGGTTGCTATGGGGAGCCAATCCGATTATATCTTAAATATCTAGAAGGTGCTAAATAAATAAAGGTGCATACACACTGTACAATTATTTTGACCAATTTTGTTCATTTTGGCCCATCTGAACGATATTGATCAAAATATCTTTCAGTGTGTATGCGATGAACTACGAATGATGATGCGCATACCCGCCAGTTGTTCATCAAGGTTGTTCGTCAACTGTGCATGCAGCTCAATTTGGATATCTTAAAAAAAAAGCCTACAGACTGTAGCTAGATCGTTTGTCTTTGTCAACAGAAGGGTCGTTCAGAAGGGTCAATCAAAATTAATGAAATTGGTCAAAAAAATTGTACAGTGTGTACGCACCTTTATATAGAACTCCCTTCTTAGTAAATTAAAAACCTCCATGTTTGTTCATACTTTGTAACTTCTCCACTCTTTTCACTGCATCATACATCTACCCAATGGTGAGGCAATATAGCAGGTTTTGACCATAGCTTATACGGACACATCGGGAGTCACATTGCCGCACAGTCTCAGTGTTTTCAAATATTTGTCTTAGACAATATTCGCCATTCTGAAAGATCTCTCCTTTCCTGTAAGGCGACAGCCTTGTTTTAAACCCAATAATTTTTCAGACATATTGTTCTTTTTTAAATGTGAAGTTTTCAACAAGTGAAAAATGATGAATCAGTTTTCCGCCCCAGACAGTATTGGAATGAAAACAGATTAACAAGAATTCAAATAAAATATACAGTTACTTAAAATATCAAAAATAATTTGGGTTTAGGACCTCGGAAGAATGTACAGTATGTGTGTGGTGTGACAACCATTGTGGGGAGAAAAATCAAGGCGGTTTATTATGGCTTGCAGAAAAATGAAAATAAAGTATTAAATTGTTTCCATTTTACATGTCCATGTCCAAGCAAAAGACCCAAATCCCGTCCAGATCTATTCACAGACTTAATTCCATATTATTTTTGGACTCTTGTGTTTCCTCGGTCTGATGAGTAAAGTAGAGGGGATCATTTTCGAATACTTGTAAAGGCAGATTGCATTAATAAAAGGTAAAACATAAACGGTTAAGGGAAAATAATGAGTCCACTTACGAGTTCGAGAGGTCGCTGTAAACCTTCTTTGTATGTTGGTGTGTCCTCAGTGACATTTATTTGGTGATGCCCTAAGGTCAACCAACATCTGAAGCCCAGTCTCCGAGGTCCAAGGATAACTCTGGTTAAGGTTCGTACACGAGGCACAGCTGCTTGCAATTCTGTCTAATTAAAATCCTAATTCAGCAGGAGTCGTCTGTAGAGGAAATACCCCCCCCCCCCAGTTAGCACTAGTTAGGACTTTAGTGATATGTCCCCAGATCACCATCAGTAGGCCATACAGTACTTGCCTACCCTCCTAGAACACCCAGGAGGCTCACGAAAATCTTATGGCCTAGCATCCCCCCTGACCTCCGTACTCCCACTTAGCTGCCACTTACAGGTCACAAGTGGACAGACCGACGGGGACCTGTTGATGTGATTTTCGCTGAATCGAGTCATCTTAGCTTCGCTATACAATGCATGTATTTATGGCATGTTTCACCGGATGTCAGGTGCCCGCCCACTTCCTCCCAAGGGTGCACGCAAATCTAAGTGACCTGAGAGTCACTTATACCCCTTTTACAACAAAAACGCTGGGTCGCACCCGGTTTTTTGATCCCCGCTTCAAGCCGGGTGCGACCCAGCGTTTGCTCCCTTTTACACCGCCGCATCCTCCAGCCGCCGCTTGGACATGACGTCATCTCCAAGCGCCGATCGCTGCCGCGGGGCCTGGGTAGAAGTCCCAAGTAAAGGGAAACGGCGTGACCCATTTACACCGCCGCTGACCTGGGCATGACCTGCCGATGACCCGGGTTTTTGCGGCGGTGTAAAAGGGGTATTAGATATGTGTGCACTTTCCACATGATTCGATGGTCAGCGAATCATGTGGAACGTGCACACATATCTAATACCCCTTTTACACCGCCGAAAAAACCTGGGTCATCGGCAGGTCAGACCCGGGTCAGCGGCGGTTTAACATAAACTTCCATTTGCAGGCCCTGCATGCGAACACACGCTGCGAGGGGGTTGGCGGGCGCTCCGGCAGCCTTGCAAATCAACCAGCATAACCCCCTATGTCTGTAGTCTATTTACATCTATGGGCTCCACTACACTCCAATGAAGCAAACAGTTAAATAAAGGGATGTGTAATTACTTGGCAATTAGCTGTGTGCAGACTGAGGCAATTGCAGGGTGGAGAAGGGAATATATATACTAGCAGCCTGACTGTCTGATGTCAATTGCCAATTAGTTTATTGTCTGACAGACCGCTGCCAAATGACTACTTATATTTCTAACTGACTAGTGTTAAGTAAGCTGTTTGTTTAGCCATAATTTAAACTAGATTAAGTACCTGACAGTGCGTTAGTAATTGACTAACTGATTATTTATATACAACTGACAATATGTTAATGGACACAGTGCTGGGATCAGGAAGCGGACTGCCAGGAGTGGACAGAGGGGGGGGTGGGGGGCACCCCTGGCACCAACCGCCGATAACTGGAGAGCTGCACCTGACTGCTCAACAATAGCCAGCGATGCACAGGAAGGACGTTTAAAAACCCACCATCCCTATGTATCAGTAAATCGTTCCTGTGGGTATAGGTGGCAATTTATGTTTTTTGTTGGTGGGTGCTCAAGCCAAAAAATATAGGGGTGTGTCTTCATGGGGAAAGGGTGTGGTCACAAAATAATCCCAATTTATATTATGCAGCACAGTTGTCTCCAATATTCAAATTACAGCATCAGTGCCAAATACATAAATGCCCCCACAGTGCCAAGTACATAAATGCCCTCACAGTGCCAAGTACATAAATGCCCCCACAATGCAGGTACATAAATGCCCCCACAGTGCAGGTACATAAATGCCCCCACAGTGCAGGTACATAAATGCCCCCACAGTACCTGTGCCGACGACGAGGGAGGGGTAGTGCGGTGGGACATTGCTGAGCTACTCAGTCAATGCGCGATGCTGTCATCTGACATCAGACACCACCGCTGTGCAGCAGGCACAGAGCACGCACAGGCTAGCCCGCCCCATGTCCGCATATTACTCCGTGTCACACCAGGGGTCTGAGTCGACGAGACTGAGACCTCTGGTGGGGACCTGGACCGGTACCTGAACCGGGGAGGTTGGAGAGGACCCTTGCGCATGGGATGCGCGACAGTGCACCCGAAGCCAATAAACAGTCAGTGGTAAAATACAACCGAGTTTTATTTAGCAGATGGTTGTATATATAAACAGGCAGTAAAGTATGCAGGAGATGTTATACAGTCTGTACAGATAGCAATACTTTACAGATGGATGATGTGGAATCGATGGTGGAACATCGGATACGGAATGGTAGACTGTGGGTCCGGAATGACGGACGGAAGCTTGGAAGCTGGAGATCCGGAGTATCGGACTTACAGATGATGTCGGAGCATCGATGGTGGGCGATGTTAGAACATCGGAAGGACCAGAGTCCCGGAGCTAGGCTTGATCGCTGGGATGTCGAAGCAGGAACACAGGTGATGTAATAACCTGGACTTCACAGGAGATGGAATGCCTGGAATATACTGCAGCAGAGAAGACAACACCAGCAGGAAATACACTTGCACGGAGACAAGGACAGCTGACCATACACTGGAGACAACTGAAGCACTAGCAATGGTTCTGAGAGCTCCCAGCATACTTATCCCCACTGGGTGGCCAGGATTGGCCGAGGAAGTATGACAGGGAGATCAGAACCAACAGGATTGGACAGCACAGACATGTGACTGGAAAGAACATGGCAGCCCCCATGTCTGCTATGGCGGGAAAGTGTGTTTGTGCACACCATGCTGGATACTGGGAGCAATGGCGGCGGACAGGTGGATTGCCGTGCACTGGGGACTGTCACTGGGAGACACAGGACGCCGGCAGAGATGATGTCTGGACCGCAAGCTGAACCTGCGGAGGCACTTAGCCGGTAAGAAAGTCTGTCTGACAGCTCGGATCGTGACACTCCGCGGACGGAATACACTCTTCCCGCCATCCTGTTTCCCAGGCGGAGGGTCCGGCGATGCGGGTGCTGCAGCCGCAAATTATCAAGTTAATACGGACTCGGACCCATGGGTGCTCATCAAATTTCTGTGGGTGCTCGGGCTCTTGAGCACCCTCAGAATCGGCACCTATGCCTGCAGGCGCTCCATCTATATGTGACATTTTGGGCCTTATTCTAGTTCAATCCTTCTTAGATGGACAAAACCATGTGCACTGCAGGGGGGCAGATGTTACTTGTGCAGAGAGATTAGAATCAAAGTGAGATCTATATTGCAGTGTAAAAATAAAGCAGCCAGTATTTACCCTGCACAGTAACAAAATAACTCACCCAAATCTAATTCTCTCTGCACATTTTACATCTGCCCCCCCTGCAGTGCACATGGTTTTGTCCATCTAAGAAGGATTTTGTCTAGAATAAGGCCCTTTGTCCCAGGCTTCACAATTTCTGATGGCAGCCCTTAGTGGATTACCAGGGCAGGTTAAGGGAGTACACCGCTGACCAAACTACTCTGAGATTATCATTCAGTATATGGATCTGAAAAATGATTGTTCCCCACTGAACATGGCAGAAAAAGTCTGTCCAATCCAATCCAGCATCATTCATCTGACTTCGTTCTGGGAATGGATATGACATCCAAACATTGTGCAGCGTCACAGAGGCCCTCCAATTATCATAAAGTCACCCAGTTTTCTTCATATATGGTGGTTGCACTGTCATCCTCCTCGACCCCTACCAAGTTCACAATAATCAACACAGGGAGTGGCAGGTTGAGACAGAGGGCGGTATTCAATGATGATTTTGGCGATGTGCAGCGAATCCTGTTTAGGATTCGCTGCACATTCGCCACTGGTCGCCGCGTTCCAGAGCCTCGCCGGCTCCAGTATTCAACGAGTCAGGGGCTCGCTGCCCCTGACCGGCGAATTTTAACTCCTGCGGCGATGCCGCAGGGAGCCTGAGGACGGTGGCAGGCAGGGAGATGGAAATCTCCTTGCCTGCCCCAGAACGTTTGTGGGGGGGAGTTGGGCTCCCCGGGCACCAGGCATCACAGGCTGCCCCCCGGGGGTGCCAGCAGGGGACCGGGTATATTCACTACACCCGATCATGAATATGTAATGATCGGGTGAAGTGAATATATGAAATATCTAATGAGCGGCTCGGCTGGTCTGTGTAAAAAAATTTTTTTTTTTTTAAATTAAATATATATTCATGTGCTTACAGCACATGAATAAAAATAGCATGCCCCTCCTCAGAATAAAATTCCTGATTTTTTTACACCAAATGTAAAAAACAAAACACTTTATTTTAAAAGTTCACATTTCACTTCACCATAAAAAGATAGCGATTGCTACTCGGTGAATCATGGAGAAAAAAACCTTGAAATGTATTCGCCATCTGGTCATTGAATAGGGTGATTCACCGTTTTAGTCAGAAATTCGCCTTACAGCACAAAATCGCCATAAAAACCTGGCGAATCAGCCTCATTGAATACCGCCCAGAGTGTGACAGTGAAAACAGTGGGTGACCGGAAGAGGCAGGAAGTTACAGAGAGAGGCAGCGTAAGGTAGAGTGTGACAGGGAAAACCAGTGGGTGACAAGAAGAGGGTGACAGGGGCAGCAGTGGGCCACTTAGTCCTTAGGGGCCCCAGTGCACTTCACCTGCTGCATCAATGGTAGTTCAGCCACTGATGGAGGCTATCGTATAGCCAACTGTAATCACTTACTGACTAGGTAATGGTCTTGATTTTACTGTAGGGAAACATGTTAGTAACTGTCTGATATACTGATTATTTATATTTTACTGACCTACTGCCAAGTGACAACATGTTAGTAAGTGAATGACTATTCTTTACTGGCTGATTATAGTAACTAACAGTCTATTTAATGCAGGCATACCCAAGCTGTAAAACTACACATCCCAGCATGCCTTGCCATCGTTTTAGCATTCCCTAATAGCAAAACTGTGGCAAGGCATGATGGGACGTGTAGTTTCACAACAGCTGGAGCGCCATCGTTTAGACATGACTGATTTATAGTTACTCTCTGTATTAATGAAAGTTAGCAAGTGTTTCAGGTAATCACCTCCATGAATAAATCTCTTATTAACCATATGAGGTCACACACACACACACACACACACATATATATATATATATCTCCTATATATTTGGCTACATCTGTCACTCAAAGTGGGTGTCTGTGTCTATAACGCTCTGTTCCTGGACTTTCCTCTTAATGTGTGATTGCCTTCATCTGTGCTGAACACCTTTCTGAGAAATTAACCTGTTTAAAACAGGTGATGGCAATCATACATTAAGGGGAAGTCTAGAAACAGAGCATTGTGTCCCTCCTCCCCCCGCGACCTCCCCTTGCACGATTGGCGGCACCCCCCCTGCGACCCCCCTCCCGCGATTCGCGGCACCCCCCCCGCAATTTGCAGCAGCCCCAGGATTAAATGGCACATGCAAAACACTGACATGGCTATGGTCGACAATGAAAAAGGTTGACATGAGTTTTTGAAGATTTATTTTAAATTTTTTTAATTTTTTCATATTCATTGTCATGTGTCGACATGGACACCAATGAAGTGGCACACTTATGTCAACATTTACATGTGTTGACCTTTCTGTGTTGATTTTTTCTTGTGGCGATTCGCGTCACACCCCCCCCACTCCCGCGATTCACGGCACACACACACACACCTCCCCCGCGATTCTCGGCACCCCACCCCGTGACCCCCCCCTCCCGTGATTCACGGCACCCCCCGTGACCCCCCACCTCCCGCAATTCGCGGCAACCCCCCACCGGAACCCCTGTGAACCCCGCCCTCCCGCGATTCGCGGCACCCACCCCCCGCAACCCCCCCCCTCCCGCAAATCGCGGCACCCCCCGCGATTCGCGGCAGCCCCAGGATTAAATGGCACATGCAAAACACTGGCACGGCTATGGTCGACAATGAAAAAGGTTGACATGAGTTTTTGAAGATTTATTTCATTTTTTGAATGTTTTCATATTCATTGTCATGTGTCAACATGGACACCAATGAAGTGGCACACTTATGTCAACATTTACATGTGTTGACCTTTCTGTGTTGATTTTTTCTTGTGGCGATTCGCGTCACACCCCCCGCAACCCCCCCTCCCGCGATTCGCGGCACCCCCCGTGACCCCCCACCTCCCGCAATTCGCGGCAACCCCCCACCGGAACCCCTGTGAACCCCGCCCTCCCGCGATTCGCGGCACCCAACCCCGCGACCCCCCCCTCCCGCAATTCGCGGCACCCCCCGTGATTCGCGGCAGCTCCAGAATTAAATTGCACATGGAAAACACTGACATGGCTATGGTCGACAATGAAAAAGGTTGACATGAGTTTTTGAAGTTTTTGTTTTCATTTTTTGAATATTTTCATATTCATTCTCATGTGTCGACATGGACACCAATGAAGTGCCACACTTATGTCAACATTTACATGTGTTGACCTTTCTGTGTTGATTTTTTTCTCCCGCAACCCCCACCCCCGCGATTCTCGACACCCCACCCCGTGACCCCCCCTCCCGTGATTCACGGCACACCCCCCGCGACCCCCCCTACCATGATTCGCCGCAACCCCCGCCCCCGTAACCCCCCTCCCGCGATTTGCGGCAACCCACCCCGCGACCCCCCTCCAGCGATTCTCTGCAATCCCTTTTTTTTTTTCATTTTTTGAATATTTTCATATTCATTCTCATGTGTCGACATGGACACCAATGAAGTGCCACACTTATGTCAACATTTACATGTGTTGACCTTTCTGTGTTGATTTTTTTCTCCCGCAACCCCCACTCCCGCGATTCACGGCACACACACACCCCCCCGCGATTCTCGACACCCCACCCCGTGACCCCCCCTCCCGTGATTCACGGCACACCCCCCGCGACCCCCCCTACCATGATTCGCCGCAACCCCCGCCCCCGTAACCCCCCTCCCGCGATTTGCGGCAACCCACCCCGCGACCCCCCTCCAGCGATTCTCTGCAATCCCTCCCCTCCCGCGATTCGCAGCATCCACCCGCCCACAACCCCCCCTCCTGCAATTCGCGGCACCCCCCGCGACCCCCCCTCCTGCAATTCGCGGCACCCTCCGCGACCCCCCCTCCCGCGATTCGCGGACACCTAAGTTGCAATACAGGGCATCTTTCATACAATTCTAACCATATTTCTCATATACAAACGTTCACAAATTAAGGGGGCGCAGCCCCTTACGACGGTGTGAAGAGCGATGAATCACCTAGTATATATATATATATAGAGAGAGAGAGAGAGAGAGAGAGAGAGAGAGAGAGAGAGAGAGAGAGAGAGAGAGAGAGAGAGAGAGAGAGAGAGAGAAACATGAATTACCAAAGTAAAAGAAGGCTTCCAGCACAGTCGCATACATGAATCACAATGACTATAAATAGGATACGTAACTGAGAACATAGATAACACGAAGGGCGCTGAGTGAAGGAGGGCGTGCCAAGGTGTGAATGAGGTAAAACATCAGTTAACACAGCAACCTATTAATTAAATTCACATGTTACCCTGTGATAGATGTGTTTCCTGTGGCGTGCATACATGGTTTAAGGCCATTGTATTATATAGATAGAGCTCAGAGTAAAAAAAAAGACGAAAATCACCTGGCACCAGGTGTGAATCACAATGACGCTACATGCAATCTGTCCCATCACAGAGGAGGATGTCCCCATCTCTACAATCTATTATCTCTGGCTGGAATTCCAGACCCCACACAGGCACAGATCATTTTGTCACGTTAGGCAGCGACTTAGTAAGTTATACTAGGTGTGTGGGTTAGGTCAATAACTTTAAAGTAACTTCGTATTCTAGATTGCAGCTCTAAGGATACATTGTGCTTCCTATTGAGAATTTTTACGATAAGTTATACTGTTTAATACTCTCCAACATCTGAAGGGCAGAAATCGGTACAAATTCAGAAAGGAGGCGTGGCCACTGTTAATGGAGGCATGGTCATGCCAAGGCGTAACAATAGCGCTGCAGACCCCGAGGTGGCAGGGAGGCGCTGAGTAAGTGTGGGTGCCGGGTGTCTGTAGGGCTATTGTTAAGCTGCCGCCTGCCAGGACCTTCTTTACCCCCCGCTGCATTTGTGGCCAGGAGTCGAGACCTGCAGATATACTTGTCTGCATCCCGATTCTCCTCCTGGCTCCTTATGAAAAAATGTCCCTCAGAAAATGGCAGCCCCCTTACAGCAGCCAGTTTTTGAGGATGCAAGAGGAGCCCGTGCTCCTCTAGCATCCTTAAAAATGGTCTGCTGTAAGGGGGCCGCCATTTTTTGAGGGACATTTTTTTCATAAGGAGCCAGGAGGAGCGCTGGGACGCAGACAAGCAGATCTGTGGGTCCCAATCACAGATGCAGAAAGGGTAAGGCAGGGTGGGGGGTGACTTAACTGGAGGAGGGGGCGCCAAAATCTTCCATCATAGGGGCGCAAAATTTGTCATTATGCCATTCGTCACACCCCCTTTCCTATACTTTCAATAGACAGTTGGAGACCCAAAAACCTGGTATAAAGCCCTTTTTGGCCAGTGCAGGCCATATAAAAGGTACTGTACTGGCCATAATAGAACAGTTGGAGGATATGCTGATTTCAACGTCATCCCTACCTTTATTAACACATGGTGCAGTCTCTTCAGTTGAAAGACACATCATGCTTACTTTCCTTTGAAATCGTAAGATGTCCAGCAGGGCCATCAGCTCAGAACTGACAGAAACCAGTAGGACTCAGGTACGCCCATATACTGTTTTGAGAAGTCTGGCCAGGAGAGGTATTCAAGGAAGAATTGCAGCCAAAAAGCCACAACCTTGATGTGGACACAAGGCCACACAAACATGGACACTTGAGTGAAGAAAAATTATTTGGTTTTACCAGAAGACCGTTTGTTCTCCGAAGGGATAGAAAGTACATTTAGTAGTGTCTGCAGGCAGGTGTATAACACATGGTGGCGGTTCCTTGAAAGTTTGGGGTTGCATTTCAGGAAATGAAGTTGGGGATTTGGTCAAGGTTAATGGTGTCCTCAAGGCTGAGAAATGCAGGCAGGTACTTATCCATCATGCAGTACCATTAGGAAGATGTCCTGTTAGGGTAAGGCCTAAGGTGTAGGTGTGTGGGTTAGGCACTTAGAAGGGAACGTCAAGGTTAGGACAGTGAATTGGCATAAAATTTGGGGATTTTGGATTACGCACTAGCAGGGAGGATTAGGATTAGGCTGTGGGGAGGGAGGGTTAGGGGGACAGTCGTGATTCCCTTCATCAGGATGCCAATATCGGTATTAAGACCACCAGAATCTCCACCTCCGACCTCCTTGCTGATTTCCTACAAAAACTGTGTCTCAGGGACCTTTTTACATTGGTTTCAATGTAAAAATCGCATTGATCGCGTCCATCGCATCGCATGTGATTTGGTTTCATGCGATGGACGCGATTTTTTTGGACCCGATGGATACAATCAAAATCGCAGGCGCCGTGCTAGGAAACAAGTACCCTTTATTCTGTGACGAATGTAAAGGATAGTCACTCCCAATACAGATGGAGCGCCTCTCATACCGGCGCTCCATCTGACTGGGATGCGCGAGCGTCTCACACGCACACGCGTCCCAGTCACCCGGCGGCGGGGAGCGGAAACCCTGCCTGTCTCTGCTTCAGGGAGACGGCCAGGATTAGGGGGGGTGCGGGGAGGTGGCAGGGAGGTGACCAGAGGCGACGGAGAGCTCCTTCCGGTGGATAGAATCGCCAGCTGCCGGCCTCCACCAACCCACCGGCTGAATGACAGCGGCTCTATCTGTACTGATGTTATTTATATTCTTCTGTTCATTTGCTTTGCATCCGCTATCAGCCGAAGACGGGGCCGGCGCTGACGTCATGTGACATCAGCTGCCCGCCCTGAGCAGGGAACGCCAAGCCTACGTTCCCAGGGGCACTCCAAGCATTTTTATGGGGATGCCCATAAAACGCTGGGTGTTCCCCTCCAGCCGCCTCCTGACCACCCCCTCCCTCCCCTTCCCAAATACGCACATGCACAGACTCCCTCCCATCGGTACAGGACCGAATTTGGCCCCTTCCGAGTGGTTCTTAATTAGGCCCATAGACTGAAAGAAGTCATTCTCATTCATGCAAGGAATGCTCGCTACAGCTTTGTGCTACAACTAGTCAGCACTAGCCTGCCGGAGCCTCTTTCTGCTACACACCCTCCATGTAAACCTTTTCAACACTCGCTCAATTTGTTGTTAGCGGATTAATAGTCAGTGTAATTCTTAGGATCACATTTGTTTAGGATAGTGTCATAGACAAGCTTAGTGATCAGCAAATATCGCCAGATTGATAGATAGTTGCTGGCAACGTGATAAGCGCCTGACTCATCTTCTGCTGTGGAGACAGATAACTCCCTGGGAACCTGACACAACAAACAGATCTTCTTCTCACACAATGATGCCTATAAGGAATCATGATAAATAGGAGAAAACTACCACCTTTGTGTTGATAGATTCCCGGACAGTGGCCCACCCCTGGACCCACCCACAGCCCAACCATTGACCCTCCCCCAGCCCACCCCTTGACCTGTCTTATTATGGTTTTTTTTAACCTTTGCTTCATTTATATTCTTGACCATAATGGCCATTACACATTATGCCACACACAGTGATGCCCATTAAACATTGTGCCTCACACCATGATGCCCATTACACATTATGCCATGCATCATGATGCCCATTATATATTATGCCATACATTTTGATGCCCATTACATATTATGCCTCTCACCGTAATGCCCATTGCACATTGGCTCTAATTCTGATTGAGTCGGGCGGCTGCGTGTGTGGACGGACGGCTGGTCGATGTTTTGTGTGTGCACATGTGCAGAGGCGCTTCTGCACATGTGCGTACGGCTCGCACATCAGAACACGGTGTGAATTCCGTACGGAAAACGATCGTATGGAACCATCTGAGCAAGGGGTGGAGAGGGGCGTGAAGGGCTGTTTGGGCTCATTACCATATGCGTACGCCCCTCATTTCATGGGCGTTCCCATGAAAACGCTGGGCGTGCGTATGGAAATCCAACCGTGATGCATGTGTGGGGGTGCGGACAGCTAACATAGCCAGATATCAGCTGCCCGCCCATATCCCTGCTTTCACACGGATAACTGTCCAAGTGGTCTGGAGCACTCATGGCTGCCTGACTGCTTAGTCCATCATTCGATGGTTGGTGACCATCGGAGGATGGGGGAGGTTCCAACAGGCCAGCAAGTGGGTTTTCACATGAAACATCCACTCGCGGTCTATTCGATTGGCGTCCTACCGCATTCAGACGGCATGAGCGATCCGTACGATAGGCGGGGTTAAGAACACTCGGTGCTCCTGAAAAATTCGTAACCGTCCCACTCAATCAGAATAAGGGCCATTATGCCATACATCATGATACCCATTACACATTATGGGGGAAATTTACTAAAGGAAATTTGTAAAAAATAGGTGTATTTGTATCCAGAAATACACTTATTTTTGACACTTACAATCCCGAAAATACGGCAATTCGTATTCGTATTGATAGCACATCAATACGACTACGAATTGCCATATTTTAGGCATAGTAAATGTAAAAAATAAGTGTATTTCTGGATACAAATACACCTATTTTTTACAAATTTCCTTTAGTAAATTCCCCCCTATGCTACACACAGTGATGCCCATTACATATTATACAACACACTGTAATGGCTATTACATATTATGCTACATAAGTGCCACTTACCTACATGTTACTTTCTATGTTGCTAGAGGTTTCATGGGCAATGCCAGGGTTTCATGCACGATGCCAGGGCCTTCATGCTTGATGCCAATGGGGATTACATGCTCATAGCGGAGGGCTCAGGTCCCAGGCAGGGCCAGTCAGGACTCACTCAGAGCAGCAGCTACAGGACATGACACCGGAGGGCTCCTTGACTCAGAGTCAAAACGAACATCAATATCTTTGTTTCTCCTTTGATTAATGAGACCCTTTAGCAAAAATTTACTAAGATCGGATGGGTGTGAATGCACCCATTCATACCCATTTGATCCTACTTGTGGTTGCAACCTGGCAACTGGCAATCCGATTTGCGATTTTTACGTACATCAGGTTCAATGAGTAGATCATCGATAGAACTCAGCCACAAATGGCCATAGAGTTCTATCAGATCGTCTAATTTCCAATAATTTGTATGGCTGAATTCGCCTAAAATTCAAACACACACAAGTATAACTAGCCCTGGGCTGTTTGAGCCGGTGCTGGTTCCAGAAATACAGGGGGGGAAACAACTGGGGTTCCACTGTTTTTCAGAAACCAGCACCGGCCTTTTGGATCGGTCCTGATTATAAAAATACGGGGGACGGGGACGGGGACGGGGGGGGACGGGGACGGACAAAAAGAGTAAGGGCCCTCATATTTTTATAACCAGACCGAGCTCCAGCAGCCAGGAAGCACTTTTTTTTAAAGTCCCACGGCTGATCAGCCTTGGCCGGGTCTCTTGGGGAGTGGGGACCCAACCAATAAAAGATGTCCCCCCCTACACCAACCCTGGCCAGTGCTGAAGTCCAGGGATATCCCCAGCCCTCCTGGGCAGTGGGTGCTGGGTTCAAAGTCCATTTAAGAGTTAAAAAAGATTTAAAGGTAAAGTATTGAGTTCTGCTGTGGACTTGGAGAACCACAAGTCCCAGTATACAGGGCAATAAAGGGCCCACTGGGACTTGTAGTTCTACAGCAGGACCAATACTCAAATAAACACACTGACATAGAACATAGAATAAAATATAACTTGTTTACATACATACATCATCCATACTGTACATACATACACCATCCATACTGTACATACATACATACACCGTCCATACTGTACATACTCCCCTTTTTTGAGCCCACAGGTTTGGTCCTCTGCAAAATCCAATCGATGAATAACAGGCATGAGAAACTCTCACATAATAATGCATTGACCCTTATGTGTGAGCTACATAAATAAATACATAAATTTATAATAATAATAATAATAATAATAATAATAATAATAATAATAATAATGTTACAGGTATTTTAAGATGTTGCAGCTTGGGAGTTAATAGTCATTAGTTCCACTTAGTATAAGATATTACAAATTCCATCCATATTTTTTCTACCTTCCTTCTACAAATGTCCTTGTGATATAACAGGAAGAACAACATGAAACGTACCTTTTAACTTCTCAATTCTTTCTAAATTTCATTAAACATATAGGCCATATTGCTGACTCCGAAACTTCAAAGGTGGATTCAGGCTCAACAAAAATCTTAGCATTTCATAAAATATGCATGCGGAATTTGTGCCCATTACGGTAATTATTCATGTTTTAATTATTTTAAAATTCCATTTTCAGGTTACTTGGAAGCAGGTTGGGAATTTTTTTTTTTTTTTACACTCGTAGCTTCGGTAGGACCATTGTCCTTTGAAAATTGCACCTGGGGAAAAAGTTACTAAATGCAATGCAAAATCTACTACATACTTGCCCCCTCCCACGCTACATGCTGCTAGTGACGCAATCTTTCCTGCAATGTTTTCTTATGGCAAGGGCGGCACTGCTGTTTTTGCTGTCTCCAGTGCTGGTGCCATATTTCTGAAGATCTCAGCCAAAAGGAAATGCAGACTGTATAATGTATGCATCACATCCCAAACTCCACAGTTAAGGCCATGGTGGGAATCGAACCCATGACCTCAGTGATGTGAGGCAGTAATGCTAACCATTACACTAGTGGCGTAACTATAGCTCCCCAGACCCCGCTGTGGCTTGGAGACGCTGGGTAAGTTTGGGCACCGCGGGGTCTGCAGAAGCTATTGCCGCTAATGGGGCTGCCGAGATTCTTGCTGCCGACTTGCCGGGACCAGCAGAGCTTCCTGTCTACAGTCCTGGCGCAAATACCCATCACAAAAGGGCTGCCCACCTCACAGCAGACTGTTATTAGGTAGCCTCCTCTTGCAGCCTAAATAACTGTCTGCTGTAAGGTGGCAGCCATTTTGTGAGTGGTATTTTAAATGTAACAGTGAGATACAGGAGAAGCACCGGGACTGGACCGCGCAGACTGGAGGATCTGCTGGTCCCGGCGGGCCAGCGGCGGCAGATGCAGCAGTGAGTGGGTAAGAGGGGGGGGGGGGGGGGAGTAAGAGGTGAGGCACACAAGTTTTAGTGGTGGGTGGGGCGCAAAAATGTTAGTTACGCCACTGAATTACACTTACACTGTCCGTGCTGCGATAGGAACCCCCTTGCACCGTATTATAATTTGCTAGTTTTTTAAATCTTTTTTTAAATTAAGGTTTTAACATGAAATGTTCATCAGTAAGGATGACAGGTTTGTTGCTATGGATATATATATTGGAAAGGATGACTTGAACAGTTGACATTTTCAGCTGTGCAAACAATTCCGCTGAGCAGGTAGTAATCTATGGTGACAATATGTGGGGATTAGAGGAAGTTAATGCTGCGCATAAATCATGTTTGCATTTCTAATACATGAACAAGGCAATTAAAGGGAGAAGGAATGTGCTTCACTCCTAGCTGTTAAGTGAAAATCTGTTAAGTATAACTTAGCAAGGTCATATGAAATAAACCAGGGCAAATACACAGAGGTCCCTTAGTGAATTAAGCTCGTAGAAAACCTTTTAGTTTAATGCATTATGGCTATAAATGTATGTTTTTGTCTCTGACTTTAAGAGTTTTCAAATGAAAACGTGAAAGAACACAGATCACGGTGAGAAGCGCAGTAAGCCATATATCACAACTCTTATATAAGGGCAAAATGACATTTCTCTTATACTTTAATCAGTGCAGTCTTTGTCTGAAATCTTTAACGGTGTTTTGATAAAAACTGGACTACTGCAGTAATGGAGGAAAATCGTATTTAATATAAAATAAACTGAAAGATAAAAAGCAAAAGCTTTTGATTCAAACATTTATGCGCATGTGCAAGCTCTGTTGGCGAACGGATGCATAGTCGCCGGCCCGTTCGCTCGGAGCAGTGCGGGTGGGGGGCGTGGAGAGCGGTGGGCACGGGTCTCGACCATGGGAACGGCCAGCGTTTCATGGACGTTCCCATGCAAACACTGGGCGTTCACATGCAAATGATGACGCAGGTGCCGGGGGTGGGCAGCTGACATCACCGGTTGTCAGCTGCCCGTCCTGCTCACATAGCTGGGCGCTGCATATCTGAGCCGACAGAGAGTGACTTAGATTTGCGGTCGGCGACCATCGACTTATTTCAGCCTCGCACAGAATTTTGCGAATGGATGTTTATGCAAAACATTCAATCACATGCCAGCGGGGAAAATCAGCGTGCAAGCTGGGGGCAGGCATTCCTTCAGGCAGCATTTAGTTGTCTTGCAAAGTTGTGAAATTCGAATGACCTCCTTAGTGTATCTTTCTGCTGTTCATGCTCCCCAATACCCACTGCTTCTTTCTGTCACCAACTGCCTCTCCCTGTCACCATCTACCTCTCACCTACTGCTTCTCCCCTTTACCTACTGCCTCTCCCTGTCACCATCTACCTCTCACCTACTGCTTCTCCCTGTCACTACCACCTTCTCCACATCACCCGCTGCTTCTCCACATCACCCGCTGCTTCTCCCCATCACCCTGCTGCTTCTCCTGCTTCACCCTGCTGCTTCTTCGTTACAATTGTAAAGCGCAACGGAATCTGCTGCGCTACATAAGAACCTGTAAATAAATAATACTAACTGCCTCTCCCTGTTACCCACAGCTTCTTGTCACCCACAGCTTCTCCCCATTACCTGCTGCTTCTCCTTATTATCCCCATTGATTCTCTCTGTTACCCAATGCCCTCCCCATCATCCTCTACCTTTCTCTGCTGTCACCCATTACTTCTCATTACCCGCAGGTTCTCTCCTTCACCCGCTGCTTTTGAATAACCTGAGTAGCATGGAATTGTGTGAGCATTATGCGCTTTCTACGTCTTTATGCAAATGGTGATATGTGAAAGGGGTGCTTGGATTGTGCTTCTCTGTGGCCCAGTCTATAAGGTAATAGGGGACAGTGGTGTAGAATGAAGCTGTATAGGAGGTTACTGATACCCAAACTCTGTGGGGTAGTCTACTGAGCAGAGAGATAAATACCTAGCGCCAGTGGCGGAACTTGTGGGTTGTGGGCCCAGGTGCACATATATAATCTGGGCCCCCTCCTCCACCCCAACCCAGGTTCACCATAACTCATTGATGGTTTTATGCAGCAGTGGGCCCCTTGGTTGTCAGGGGCCCCGGTGCAATGCACCTGCTGCACCAATGGTAGTTCCGCCTCTGCCTAGCGCTCCTCCGCAGAATGTGTGCCAATAGTGGTGGGGGGGGGGGAGGGGGGGGGGCTGGTGGATGTGCATCAAGGTGGATGATACATTTTCATGTGGAGCGTGGACTGTAATATGCTTGATGGTAATATATGAGTGTGTGTGAATATGGTCAGTGAGTGTTCCTCAAGGAAATGTATGCTATGGTATTTAGCTATATGCCATCGACTGTGAGTGCAGCAAACTTGTGTCAGTCATTGGTTATATGGGAGACTGTTTATAGGGGGTGCAGGTGGTGTAGGGTCGCAATATGTGCTGTTGGGGGGTCATGATGGCAGCAGTGTTGGGGTTGGTGCCTTATGTGGCACTGGTGTTCTTATAGCTCAAAGATCTGGATTCTTATAGTCAGAATATAAATTCAGATGTAGGATCATCAAAAGAACAGCCAGTGCCAGCAGGGCAGAGACAGTGGTGCTACTTTGGTTGATATATTTTTGTGGTGCTAGTTCTTTACAGCTGGAAGATCCAAGTCATGAGTGGGAACCCCACAGGTAGATCCTGTGGGGTTCAAATGGAGCTTGCCATTGTTGGTGACCATTTAGGTTACAGATTCTTGAAACTTGACCCTTCAGGTGTCAGGACACTGAGGGGCTTTTTTTTATCAAATATTTTCAGGGTACTTGTGTATTTTGGCGGCGCCCGATTTCAGCATCGTGCGATGAACGCATCGCATCGCATGCCATGTACCCGATGGCATGCGATGCGATTCAATTTTGACCCCCTATGCAATGAAAAATCGTATAAGCACCCTAAAGGGTGCTTTTGAGCACCCTAATGGGTGCTTACAATGTTAAATGCACCCCCACGCCACCCCCCCACTATAAACGTGAACCCGAAGCGTGGCGAGCGGCGGCGGTACGCGTCCTACGACCTTTTCATACCCCCACTATCCACGTCGGCGTGGAGTTGAGAATAGAAAGTGTGGCGAGCGCAGCGAGCCACCGAGCCCGAAGCCTGGCGAGCGCAGCGAGCCCCGCGAGGGGACGCGGATACCTTCACAGGTATACGCGTCCCCTGGCGGGCTTCACAGGTGTCCGCGTCCCCTCGCGTGGCTCGCCACGCGGACACCTGTGAAGCCCGCCAGGGGACGCGGAAACCTGTGAAGGTATCCGCGTCCCCTCGCCACGCTTCGGGCTCGGTGGCTCGCTGCGCTCGCCACACTTTCTATTCTCAACTCCACGCCGACGTGTATAGTGGGGGTATGAAAAGGTCGTAGGACGCGTACCGCCGCCCCTCGCCACGCTTCGGGTTCACGTTTATAGTGGGGGGGTGGCGTGGGGGTGCATTTAACATTGTAAGCACCCATTAGGGTGCTTAACATTGTATAAGCACCCATTAGGGTGCTTATACAATGTTTCATCGCATCGCATCGTATGGCATTGTATGCCATGTACAATGGCATACAATTTGAAAATTGTATGCCATCGCACACTATGGCACGAAATCGCATCGCATCGCATAACATTGCATGCGTTATGGTATGCGATGCGATGGGCGCCGCCATAATACACAAGTACCATTTTCAGAATACCCCGCCTCCCATTCATCACCAGTAACCCGCCTCCCATTCATCACCAGTAACCCGCCTCCCAATCATCACCAGTAACCCGCCTTACATTCATCACCAGTAACCCGCCTCCCAATCATCACCAGTAACCCGCCTACCATTCATCACCAGTAACCTGCCTACCATTCATCACCAGTAACCCGCCTCCCATTCATCACCAGTAACCCGCCTCCCAATCATCACCAGTAACCCGCCTACCATTCATCACCAGTAACCTGCCTACCATTCATCACCAGTAACCCACCTCCCATTCATCACCAGTAACCCGCCTTACATTCATCACCAGTAACCCGCCTCCCATTCATCACCAGTAACCCGCCTTACATTCATCACCAGTAACCCGCCTCCCATTCATCACCAGTAACCCGCCTTACATTCATCACCAGTAACCCGCCTTACATTCATCACCAGTAACCTGCCTCACATTCATCACCAGTAACCCGCCTCCCATTCATCACCAGTAACCCACCTCCCATTCATCACCAGTAACCCGCCTTACATTCATCACCAGTAACCCGCCTCCCATTCATCACCAGTAACCCGCCTTACATTCATCACCAGTAACCCGCCTCCCATTCATCACCAGTAACCCGCCTTACATTCATCACCAGTAACCCGCCTTACATTCATCACCAGTAACCTGCCTACCATTCATCACCAGTAACCCGCCTCCCATTCATCACCAGTAACCCGCCTTACATTCATCACCAGTAACCCGCCTCCCATTCATCACCAGTAACCCGCCTTACATTCATCACCAGTAACCCGCCTCCCATTCATCACCAGTAACCCGCCTCCCATTCATCACCAGTAACCCGCCTTACATTCATCACCAGTAACCCGCCTTACATTCATCACCAGTAACCCGCCTTACATTCATCACCAGTAACCCGCCTCCCATTCATCACCAGTAACCCGCCTTACATTCATCACCAGTAACCCACCTTACATTCATCACCAGTAACCCGCCTTACATTCATCACCAGTAACCCGCCTTACATTCATCACCAGTAACCTGCCTCACATTCATCACCAGTAACCCGCCTTACATTCATCACCAGTAACCCGCCTCCCATTCATCACCAGTAACCCGCATTATATTCATCACCAGTAACCCGCCTTACATTCATCACCAGTAACCCGCCTCCCATTCATCACCAGTAACCCGCCTTACATTCATCACCAGTAACCCGCCTCCCATTCATCACCAGTAACCCGCCTCCCATTCATCACCAGTAACCCGCCTCCCATTCATCACCAGTAACCCGCCTCCCATTCATCACCAGTAACCCGCCTCCCAATCATCACCAGTAACCCGCCTCTCAATCATCACCAGTAACCCGCCTCCCATTCATCACCAGTAACCCGCCTCACATTCATCACCAGTAACCCGCCTCCCATTCATCACCAGTAACCCGCCTCCCATTCATCACCAGTAACCCGCCTCACATTCATCACCAGTAACCCGCCTCCCATTCATCACCAGTAACCCGCCTCCCATTCATCACCAGTAACCCGCCTCCCATTCATCACCAGTAACCCGCCTCCCATTCATCACCAGTAACCCGCCTTACATTCATCACCAGTAACCCGCCTCCCATTCATCACCAGTAACCCGCCTCACATTCATCACCAGTAACCCGCCTTACATTCATCACCAGTAACCCGCCTTACATTCATCGCCAGTAACCCGCCTTACATTCATCACCAGTAACCCGCCTCCCATTCATCACCAGTAACCTGCCTCCCATTCATCACCAGTAACCCACCTTACATTCATCACCAGTAACCCGCCTCCCATTCATCACCAGTAACCCGCCTCCCATTCATCACCAGTAACCCGCCTCCCATTCATCACCAGTAACCCGCCTTACATTCATCACCAGTAACCCGCCTTACATTCATCACCAGTAACCCGCCTCTCAATCATCACCAGTAACCCGCCTCCCAATCATCACCAGTAACCCGCCTTACATTCATCACCAGTAACCCGCCTCTCAATCATCACCAGTAACCCGCCTCCCATTCATCACCAGTAACCCGCCTCACATTCATCACCAGTAACCCGCCTTACATTCATCACCAGTAACCCACCTTACATTCATCACCAGTAACCCGCCTCCCATTCATCACCAGTAACCCGCCTCCCATTCATCACCAGTAACCCGCCTCCCATTCATCACCAGTAACCCGCCTCCCATTCATCACCAGTAACCCGCCTCCCATTCATCACCAGTAACCCGCCTTACATTCATCACCAGTAACCCGCCTTACATTCATCACCAGTAACCCACCTTACATTCATCACCAGTAACCCGCCTTACATTCATCACCAGTAACCCGCCTTACAGTACATTCATACTGCCTATAATTGCCCTAAAAACTCCATTGCCTTTTAAGTTAAAGACCCATCAATGCTCTTATCAATTATGAAAGGGAACACGTGTGCACCTCTAAGTGTAAGTGGAGCAAATTATTGCCTGAGAAGAATTCTACATTAACACTGCCCCACACAGACACATTCCAACACCAGACATTCTAACACCAGAGACGTTTCAAGTTTTCTTATGTCAGTCTTGTGCCAAATACAACTCTGCAACATGTGAGGCCCCATAAATGCACCTCATTTATATCATAATAAACAGAGGTTTCCTGTGCCGTCCGTAGCTGCTCTGCTCAGCCATCTGGGCCATCTCTAAAACGGTGTTATTGGGGATATCATTTGTTTTATTCTGTGAAAGAGACATGGAAAAGTGTAAGTGTTCTACTTATTACCCTTTACCCTAACACAAATCACAGAGGAGAGATAGATGGCGGACAAAGACCAGTGAACATCTTACGCCTTTGAGGGACATTACTTTGGCTGTGCGTAGCGAATTGTCAACATTTTGACAGTACTTAAGAATTACCAGCGGGTAACGGTAAAGCGTAACGTTTGTGTAATACCGGTTCTGGGAGAGCATGACAACACTGACATTCCAGAATTGAAACCCTGATGAGTTGATTTAAATAAAATGATTTGGTTTCTTTGTGGGGTATTATTGATCCCATGTAGCGGGGTCTGCACCCTATTACATTTACCCCCTAATATGCAAATGCAGAGGGGTTTCCGGTTGCCCGGAAACCCCCTCTTCTTGTCAAGTGTCTGAAATGATGGCAATAGCAATGGTATATACTGTAATACTATTACCAGAGCTGCCGCCACATCATGCAGTGTAAGGAACAGAGTGGAGCTGCTGCACATGCCCAGTGGTAGCAGCGTCTTCTACCAAGTTTGCTGTGTTTGTGGATCTGAGTCCTCAGTCATTGCACTGGACCAGAGAGTATCTACAGAGAAGAAGAGACAGGAGCCTCACCATGAGGTGGGAGGATGTGTGCTTAGAAAGTGCAGCACTGGTTCTATTATGTTTTTTGTATTTATTATGGTATGTTTAACCTTTTCCTGACCACTTATTTAAATTATTTAAATGATTACTACAGTCGATACTATAGACCAGTGGCCGCCAACCCGTCGCTCGATCCGGGTGGCTAGACCACTCTACAGCCGCCCGCCCGTCCCTCCATTGCCTACCGCTTTCCTTCAGTCACAGAGAAGTGAGGGGAAGGAAGGACGCGTGATATGCTGTGCTCTCCTCACCTCAGAAGGGAATCGGTGGAGGTAGCGGCTACAGAGGAGGAGCAGGAGACAGACTGACAACCAGAAGGGAGACACTGGGCGGTATTCAATGTGAATACCGGCGAGTTGCAGCGAATCCTGTTTAGGATTCGCTGCACATTCGCCACGTTCCGGAGCCTCGCCGGCTCCGGTATTCAACGAGTCAGGGGCTCGCTGCCCCTGACCGGCGAATATGAGCTCCTGTGGCAAACGCCGCAGGGAGCCTGAGGACGATGGCAGGCAGGGAGATGGAAGTCTCTCTGCCTTCCCCAGAGCGTATGTGGGGGGGAGGTGGGCTCCCCGGGTGCCAGGCAGCACAGGCTGACTCCCGGGGGTGCCAGCAGGGGACCGGGTATATTCACTACACCCGATCGTGCAAATGTAACGATCGGGTGCAGTGAATATATGAATATCTAATGAGCGGCTCGGCTCCGGCGCCCCCTGCTGGCTGCTGTGTAAAAAAAAAAAAAATTTTTTTTTAATTAAATATATATTCATGTGCTTACAGCACATGAATAAAAATAGCATGCCCCTCCTCAGAATAAAATTCCTGATTTTTTTACACCAAATGTAAAAAACAAAACACTTTATTTTAAAAGTTCACATTCCACTTCTCCATAAAAAGATAGCGATTGCTACTCGGTGAATCATGGCGAAAAAAAACTTCAAATGTATTTGCCATCTGGTCATTGAATAGGGTGATTTACCGTTTTAGTCAAAAATTCGCCAAACAGCACAAATTCGCCATAAAAACATGGCGAATCAGGCTCATTGAATACCGCCCACTGACTCTCCGCTCCCCGTCAGCTGGAGGAGCAACAATGGTGAGTTGTGCTGCAGCTGGGAAATTCTGGCACATTGGGGGCATATGTGGTTCTTGCACCATGGAGGCATACCTGGCACCGTGGGGGCATACCTGTTTCTGGCACTGTGAGGTTACACCTGGCACTATTGTGCATATCTGGCACCATGGGAGCATATGTGTATCTGGCACTATTGGGGGCATATGTGTCTCTTGCACTATTGGGGGAGCAGTAGTTACTTGTCGACACTCAGTATCTGAATAGTATGCTATGCATGGAAGATTGCCAATGCTGTTAAGTTTTAACAGTGTGTCACATGACTTCCCCTAAAACACCTGTGCACAGTACATCTTCAATTTCCCCGTCACTCCCAGAAAACGGACAGTTACTACCCACAAACGCCGGCTTTCTGTCAATCAACTCGCGAATAGCCAGCGATCAAAAAAGTAGCAGGATTTTATCGCAGGGTGGCCTTGCGCATGCGTACTATCGATGATCCCCAGCCGTGCAATCAGGTCTGAATTAGGCCCTTTTGTAACGCTCCTGCAGAACAGTCTTGTGTATGAGAAAAGAGAACAGTCTGTAATCCAGTATCTCACACTAATGAAAAGTGCGTTTCTTTGTTATAGAAATGTTATAATAATGTGCAAGTCATAATTTAATTTGTTTTTAAACAATCGCCGCACAACAAAAAGTCATTGACTGTATTCTCCCAGTTGGGTGAAGTTTGGGATAAGTGACGAGCGATAAGACATTTGTTTTTTAATTAACTAAGCGCGCTTGTCTTATCTTGCATTTAAATGAGACATTACCGCGCCGGAGATTTCTATGCACACACTGAAGATTTAGGATATTTTTCTTCTTCATTTGTTCAAGTTCATGATGAATTTGGCTGGTATGGGTCATTGTGTCGACCCAATTTAGGTTGACATATATTGTGTCAACCATTGAAGGTCGACAGGCCTTAGGTTGACACCTGAAATCGTTCGACTTGGCTAAGGTCGCCAGGGTTGGAATGTTGACAAAAGTTAGGCAAGGTCGAGAGTCAAAATGTTGACATGAGTTGAAAAAAGATTCCTCTGCTGCCCGCCGGGGTTTGACTGGTGATGTTCTAAGTCCAAGTAGAGTTCTGGCTGAGTAACGTCACATATCAGTGTGAGAAATAATGCGATGGATAATAGTAACAGGCATTGATTGGCCTTGTTCTCTCCTGGGCATGAAGATCTGTAGTGTATCAGATCGTTCTTGTTGGGAAGTCTGGGAGTAATCAATCACCAGGTGCATTTGGCATGTCTGAGGCAGACCAGACCCTGGTACAATAATAGTGGTCTCATGGTAACTTCACTGTTCTCACATTGAGTTACAGCACATACATGAAACATTTCGGTACTTGTTTCCTAGCACGGCGTCGTGGGTCAACGCATACCTTAACTTAAGGTATGCGATGCGACCAACGCGACCGAGGCGATTTAACATTGAATGCATTGTATTCAATGTTAAATTCCTATGTAAAATCGGGTCCATTTTATGCCACTATAATGGCATACAATGTGACCGATGCGATGGACCCGATTTTACATAGGGAACAATGTTAAATGGCCCAATGTACCTGATTTTTTATTTTATACCCACCCTGATGAGTAATTTGTATGTCAAATGCCCCCCCCCCCCATTGTTAATGCCACCCCATGATGAACGCCAACCCGAAGCGTGGCGAGCCCGCGAGGGGCGGCGGTACGCGTCCTCCGACCTTTTCCTACCCCCACTATCCACGTCGGCGTGGAGTTGATTTTATATAGCAGCGAGCCACCGAGCCCGAAGCATGGCGAGGGGACGCGTAATACCTGTGAAGTAATGCGCGTCCCCTCGGGGGGTTCTCTGCGCTCGCCACGCTTCAGGCTAGGATATATAAAATCAACTCCACGCCGATGTGGATAGTGGGGGTATGAAAAAGTTGCTATACACATCGCTCGCCACGCTTTGGGTTGGCGTTCATCGTGGGGTGGCGTTAACAATGGGGGGGCGTTTGACCCATCAGGGTGGGGATACAATGAAAATTGGGGTCTGGGGGGCATTTAACATTGGGGCCAATGTTAAATCAGGTCGATCGCGTCGATCGCATCGCATGCGATTTGGTTGCATGCGATGCGATCGACGCGATTTTTTAGGGCCCAATGGATACAATTTTTATCGCTGGCACCGTGCTAGGGAACAATTACCACCGTTTCATAGAGCAAAGCAAAGTCTGTAACTGTAGCTTCCAAACCCTATGGGGGGTATTCAATGTTGGGTAATGGCTGTCGAGCTGGCCCGACAGCCGTGATCCTGTCCTCGCTGTGCTCGACCGAGAATTTGCAGGCAGGATTCAATGTCTCACCTGCGGCGGGACGAGAAGGGGGCGTGGCTGTGAGCTGCGGCCGGGAAGAGGTGAGCTGCGGCCGGGAGCTCGTCAATTCCCGGCCGTTCTTGCCAAAATGAGCCCAACTGCTTGTGACAGCAGTTACCTATGCCTGATGCCTACCTTCACAGGCAAGTCCATATTTACTGAAGCATGTGTCCAGTCTACCTTGGCTGAACGTCTGGATCACGTCACATCCCCTGTTACTGAGGTACTGGCTGTTACTATTATACTGTAACAGGACGAATTAGCCATAGAACCCATTGGGATATACTTCTCACAGCTTGCGACACCAGGTGATGTAATAATTTAATGTCTATAATTCAAAATATTTTATATGAAACTAAATAATTTTTTATGGGCAAATTATATTGAGTGTTCAAAGAAAGTCCAGCTCCTGTTAGACCTCCGAATGGTAGCTCAACTCTGTGCTATCCCAAAAAAGCAATATTATATCCGAAACATCAGAGATATATCACAGCGCTGAACTCAAAATTTGAAAATCATTTGGAACTTTGCGTTAAATTGTATATAATCCCAATAGGCCTTAAAGCATATTGGGCGGGATTCTCTAACATCCGCGCCCCCCGCACACCGCCAGCTACCACTGACATAATTATCGCATATGCTCTAACATATGCGATAATTATTGCAAAGGACAGCTCTTGCGTTAAAAACTGACCTTTGCGGTGAGCCAGCAATGTGCAGCGGGTCCCGGCGGCTCCCCCCTTCCCTTACCCGGCTTATGCGCTGCTGCTGCGGGCGGGTGGGCTCTCCTCCTCCCTGCACCCGGAAGAGGATTTACAGTGCAGGGAGGAGGAGGTCACATCGCTGTGCTGCCCGGACACAGGTGAGGGGGGGGGGGGTGTCATTGGGGGTCCATGCCGGGTGGCGGGGGTCCGTTTGGGGTGGTGGTGGTTCGCGTTAGAAGCCCATAGGGTTCTATACACCCTCCGCAGCGCTGCCCCGATGGAGGACCTTTAGATTATATGAAAATGCGGTATAAACCCTGTTAACGGGTTTTTACCGCATTTTCAGTTTTTCTTGCATTTTTGGCTAAGAGCACTCAGCCCAGTTAGTGAAACCAAGAGCTGGATGCAATGCTGCCTGAGTTCCGCAGCTGTGCGGGATGCCGGCTGAACTCAGACTCTTTTCTAAAGGGGCAATCATTCGTACAAGGTATGATTCTCAATAAACTTTGAAAAAAAATGCTGATACTCTATGGCAGGGGTCGGGAACCAATGGCTCGCGAGCCAGGTGTGGCTCTTTTGATGATTTCATATGGCTCGCCCATTATTTTAATTGAGCGGAGGCGTGGCCTGGCTGGCGCTCGGACCGGACGCGGCTGAGAGGAGCTCCCGTCCTAGACCCTGGTAATCAGCCCTGAACCTGCCCTGATACCCACCCTTCTCGACCTCCCAAGGCCACCTACCACCATCCCGAATCCACCGACCCGAGCCGCGGAGCCGGAGTGCACTTTTAAGTGCGCTTGCAGGTTGTGGCCTGGTCCGGTGGTGGAAGCCGGGAGCTCAATTAGGAGAGGAGCCCGGCGGCATCTGTGTCCCCGCCCGGCGGTTCTACCGCCGGAAGATTCTCAACGGCCTCACTCTCTGTGCCCTCACCTCCACCTTGTGGCCCCAAGAGACGCGGGGGAACCCGGCGGGGACCCGGAGTTGGTTTGCTGTGGCGTGGCTGACGCGCTGCGGACCGTTAGTGTGCTGGTGAGAAGGGGACTGGCGGGGACCCTGATAGGCAGCCAGTTCACTGGAGCTCCCTATACCCCTTTATCCAAGCCCCTCCTGACTCCTTGCTGCTGTCAGATAGGGACAACAGACAGACTCCCTAAGGGGGTAGCTGCAGCAGCTAATGCCCACCTCAAACCTACACTGGGATATGCCCTCTCTTATTTAAGATTTTGGGCCCGGCTTAATCAATCAGAGGAGACCCCTTTCTCTTCAGGTCCTGCGGTTGAAGAAAGCCTGGGTAGGGGCAACCATCCACAGCACCACCCCCCTACACTCTCAGCAGTTATAATCTACCACCGCTCACAGGGCCGCCCACAAGATGGCGAAAAGAAAAAAAGATGACGAGTATCGTACATTTCAGGACGAATGGACCGAAGAATTTGCCTTTGTGGAGAGAGCAGGTTCTGCGGTGTGTCTAATTTGCAATGACAAAATTGCATCGATGAAACGGTCAAATGTAAAGCGGCACTTCGACACGCGCCATGCTACCTTTGCATCAAAATACCCTGCGGGAGACAGCAGAAAGAAAGCGTGCCAAGAGCTACTGAGCAGGGTGCAAGCTAGCCAGCAGCAACTCCGCGTATGGTCCCGGCAAGGTGACTATAATTCCGCTAGCTTTGCTGGATCTTTAGCAATAGTGAGGAACGGAAAACCATTCACAGATGGCGAGTATGCTAAAAAGTTCATGCTGGATGTAGCCAATGAACTTTTTGATGATCTTCCGAACAAAAACAAGATAATCAAACGGATACAAGACATGCCTCTGTCGGCAAGAACTGTTCATGATCGTACCATCATGATGGCAAACAAAGTGGAGGAAACGCAAGTGAAGGACATAAATGCAGCGCCGTTCTTTTCCCTGGCTTTGGATGAGTCAACAGATGTGAGCCATTTGTCACAGTTCAGCGTGATTGCAAGATATGCTGTTGGTGACACACTGCGCGAAGAAAGTCTTGCTGTTCTGGCAATAAAAGGGTCCACAAGAGGTGAGGATTTATTCAAGTCTTTCATGGAGTTTGCTCAAGAAAAAAATCTACCTATGGATAGACTTCTCTCAGTGTGTACTGATGGTGCTCCGTGTATGGTGGGGAAAAACAAAGGATTTGTGGCGCTTCTTCGTGAACATGAAAATAGACCCATCCTAAGTTTCCATTGCATTCTACACCAGGAGGCACTTTGTGCTCAGATGTGTGACGGGCAGTTTGGCGAAGTGATGTCGCTGGTCATTCGTGTGATCAACTTTATTGTTGCCCGAGCCTTAAATGATCGCCAGTTTAAAACACTGCTGGATGAAGTTGGAAATAACTATCCTGGTCTGCTTTTGCACAGCAATGTGCGTTGGTTGTCAAGAGGGAAGGTGCTTAGCCGTTTTGCGGCTTGCCTGAACGAAATCCAGACTTTCCTTCAAATGAAAGGCATCGAGCATCCTGAGCTAGCCGATACTGAGTGGCTCCTCAAGTTTTACTATCTCGTAGATATGACTGAACATCTGAACCAGCTCAACGTGAAAATGCAAGTCATTGGAAATACAGTGTTATCCCTTCAACAAGCTGTGTTTGCTTTTGAAAACAAGCTAGAGCTCTTTATTATGGATCTTGAAACAGGTCGTTTACTACATTTTGAAAAACTGAGCCAGTTTAAAGATGCATGCACAGCAAGTGATCCCATTCAAAACTTGGATCTCCACCAGCTAGCTGGCTTCACATCCAGTCTCCTACAGTCCTTCAAAGCGCGCTTTGGAGAATTTCGTGAGCACGCTCGTCTTTTTAAGTTCATCACCCATCCAACCGAGTGTTCACTAAACACAGCCGAGCTGAGTTACATTGCTGGTGTCTCCATCAGAGATTTTGAAGCAGAAGTGGCTGACCTGAAGGCCTCAGACATGTGGGTGAACAAGTTCAAGTCACTGAATGAAGATTTGGAAAGAATCACACGACAGAAAGCGGAGTTGGCGAGCAAGCACATGTGGACAGAAATGAAAAAACTTCAACCCGAAGACCAGCTGATTCTCAAAACTTGGAACGCGCTTCCTGTCACATACCACACACTGCAGCGTGTGAGTATTGCTGTGTTGACCATGTTTGGATCTACGTATGCATGTGAGCAGTCATTCTCACATCTTAAAAACATCAAGTCCAATCTACGATCACGTTTAACGGATGAAAGTCTCAACGCTTGCATGAAGCTTAACCTCACCAAGTACCAACCAGACTACAAAGACATCAGCAAATCCATGCAGCACCAGAAGTCGCATTAATGGTGAGTATTATAACAACATTATTTAAATTTTAATGTCAGTATAAAACGCCTCTGAATTTATTCTTTTAAATTTTAAAAGAATAAATTCAGAGGCGTTTTATACTGACATTTAGTTGAATTCACTTTTAAAATATATTATATGGCTCTCACTGAAATAAATTTCCAAATATTTTGCTTTCATGGCTCTCTTAGTCAAAAAGGTTCCTGACCCCTGCTCTATGGCCACGTAATTAATAAAAGTTTGGGTACCCCTGGAATAAGGGGTACTTCTGTGTGGTATAATGTGAATAAAGGGGCAGTATTGTCTGGCACAATGTGCATAAGGGGCACTACAGTACAGTATTGTGAATAAAGGACACTACTGTGTGGCATTATGTGAATTCGGCATTATTATATAGCATAATGTGAATTTTGTGAACTATGTGTGGAATAATTTGAATTGGGGCATTATATTACAGCAGGGGTTCTCAAATTCGGTCCTCAGAACTCCACACAGTCCACATTTTCCAGGTCACCCGGCAGGTGCACAGGTGCATTCGTTACTCACTGAAACATATTTTCCAAGGGATCAGATTTTATTTAGAAAGATCCACAGGTGGAGCTAATTATTTTTACTTGTGATTCTGTGAGGAGACCTGCAAAACATGCACGGTCCTGAGGACCGACTTTGCGCAACTTGGCGAGCGCCGCGAGCCAGCAAGGGCCTTCATTGCGCTCCCCCCGCTGTCTGAGTCCAGTCATCGGGCTAATGACTGTCGGGATCCTATAGCACACACCCCCCTGTATGTACCACTGTAGATAAAGGATAACTCCACCTAATTCTAAAAAGGCAATAATAAAAACGTACAGGAATTTATCCGATTGGTGTAACATTTTAGACTGCACTGATGATGCTGATAATGATTATTATAATGATTATAATTATTATTATGGGCCAATAGGTTGCAAATAACACTTTCCATTGGTAGGCAGGGTGAATGGTAGAAAGCACCTGGAAAGTAAGTAATCCTTCAGATTAAAGTGTATTTTATATTATTGCTTTTAACTATGTGTGAGGTTCCGTGCAATACAATAACTTCAATATTTCACATTCTAGGGAACAGAAAAATAAGAAAATACCCAGATGAACTTTTGCAGACAAACCTGAGGCCGCCGGTATTAGCTTAAAGTAACACAATGAAGGATTTAGCATATTAGCACAAGTCTACAGGAAGATCTGTAACAGATGTGTGAGTGGTACACGACGATACCTTGGTGATGAAGGGCTGATGGAATCACAAGAGGAAACTGAAGCTCCCTCTGCATAATTAGCAGGTGGCAGATAGAACTCACAGACAGATGGCAGAAAGGAATATATTGTGTTGATTTGTACCACACACGTTCTGGCCTCTTGCATTCAGCTCAGGGGAGCCATGTCTTCACTTCCTCCGGCTGCTCTGGAACATTACCGCCAATCATTGCCCTGGTCACCTCCCAGTGCACACAGCTTGACACGGAAACTCCCCAAAGAAATAAAATTCTGTTTTTATGAGAAATGGTCACACCGAGGGACTTCTATCCTGGTTGGTCCTGTGAGGTCCAATGGGAGTGTAGCATAAACTGGTGTTCATCATGATTGGCACATTCAGGGCCTGATACAAGTTTAGGAGCCAATCAAAGAAAGGAGAGGAAAAAGAAGAGAAATTTGCACCTTGGCCAAACCATGTCGCACTGACGGCAGGGCAGATTTATAAACTAATATTCTAAAGTTGGCAAGTATTGTGTCCTCGCTTTATGCTAAATTGCAGTGTAAAATGTACACAACTGACCAGCGTTGTGGGCTACATGCAAAACAGCCAACAAACGTTTGACTGCAGTGTTTGTCCTGTGCGAGAGGCCATCATACCCACTGCCGCTATACTGTAAGGACACTACCGCCCTGCCTGCAGTCCACGCCCTGCGCAGTGTGCACTCTTGCGCGCCCTCACTCTCACTAGCCGGGCGCCAGCAACAACCTCCCCCTTACTTTAGCAACAGTTATCTGTGCATCATTTCTCATCCTGAGCCTCAGGATGAGAAATGATGCACAGTTAACTGTTGCTAAAGATATTTTTGTTCCATGGAAGCTGGCTTTATTAGTCCGGGGGAGCAGCCGGTGGGGTCCTGTTATTATTATTATACAGGGGGAGCAACCTGTTGTGTGCTGTTATTATACAGGGGATCAGCCTGTGGGGCCTAGTTATTATTATTATAATACAGGAGGAGCAGCCTGTGGGGTCCATATTGTGTCATATTCTGTAACGGGCATTATGGTGTGTTCCATAATGTGTAATGCCTCCTTTTTCTGATGACACGACTCCTTTCCATGAGACCACGCCCCCTCTTCGTCGCGCTGCTTCGCCGTGCAAGGGTCCCGTCTGCTGCAAGTGGGCCTGTGTGCTCAAAATGCCAGGGCCGATTTCTGGTCCCAGTCCGGCCCTAGCACTTCTGCAGCTACAGCTAGGACCCGTTACCTGTCCCTGTATAACCACACATATCCCACTGCTAAAGTGAATGAAAAAAAAATGGGTTATTAAATAGGCTAGACAGTGCTAATGTCATCATGTAACCATGGACCCTGCTATTCACAGATAATATGCAATAATCCTTGGAAAATATGAGGTGACTCGACCTGAAATCTGTGCATACTTTTAAGAAATGAGCTAATTTTGTCTGGTTCATATCCTTTACCGTGCACCTGCAAATATCTTCTGCAGACGCGAGAGGCATTTTAATTGCCTGGAGACCTGTCAGACTGTTTGCAAGTGAGGTATCACTTTATAACGAAGTGTGAATACAAAATACACGCACGTACATTCATTACAGACTGAAAGGAGAGTTTCATAAGTCAGAACTTTTGGCTGTGCCTTGAATACGCTTCTCAGGGATGGGAACGGATGGCTCGTTCCTCACACTGTAATGCAGATCACATCTGATTCCGACTGGGCTCTCTGCATTCTGCATTATTGCGAGGCTAGGGCACACAAGTGCCGCTAGTCTGACAATCTGGAAGGTCTTTCCAAATGGCTTTTGGTGTAAGGTATTTGCGTCATATGCGACAGACTTTCCGCAACATTTGTACAAGAAAACACCTGAATATGCCAGAAGTGGAAGCTCCTACTTTTCTGATTGTTATAGAGAGAAGTTGGATTTGGTCTCTTTTGTTAACATGGAGCATTATACATGGCGTTTAGCAGATAGCTAATGCTGGGTGCAGATGGAAGGGTTAAAAAACATATTGGTCCCTGAGACATTGGCCAGTGCTTGCCAACTTCCTGGAATGTCCAGAGGGGCCACCTTCCCTGTTACAGTTATATATGTTATATTTAGGGGTGTAGCTGCCATAGGTGCAGGGAGTGCAGCTGCTATGGGCCCAGAGCTGAGAGGGGCCACCTTCCCTGTTACACGAACATACTGTATGATATATATACAGGGTGTAGCTGCCATAGGTGCAGGGAGAGCAGCTGCTATGGGGCCCAGAGCTGAGAGGGGCCACCTTCCCTGTTACAGGGACGTGCAGTCAGGGGAGGCAGGGGAGGCAGTGCCTCCCCTGTCATCAAAGATTAAAATAATACAAAGAATATACTTATGATATATATTCTGTCATAAGTATCTTCCTTATATTAATCTAATCATTTTTATTGCTGCATATCGAATTGAAATAGATTTTGTAGGCACCGAAAGTGGTGAATCCAGCTTCCCATTAGAAAATCTGGAAGCAGGGGGTGGGCAGGGGGTGCGGACAAGCAGATATCTGTGAAAGTGCATTAAAAAACCTATGAGAAGCGGCACCGTCACAAGTGCCTCAGGGACAGGAGAGTGCTTTCAGCCAATATGAAAGCAACCCCTGTCACCGAAGCTGATGTGATTGGGCCAGAGGATCTATACTGTGCACCCTGCCTAGCAGATGCCTACGGCTGCCATGGTGAAGGGGACTCCGAGTCCCCAGGCCAGTCGCACACCCTCAGAGACCCTGCTCCGGGGATGGGGTACCTGCTGTAGCTCCGGGTTATGCCAGTTCGCAAACTGGTCCTGCAAGGCAGGAACCTTGCTTGCCCGCTGCCTGGTCTGGCGAGGCTTTGACACTACTCACCATGCTGCTGGACTGGCGGCTCAGCCTCGGATGTCAGGGCTGCAGCTGGTTCCGTTGTCTGCTCTTTTTATGAGCTGTGTAAGCTCCTCCACCTGCCACTACGTGCCTTCTCCGGCACCGCTCCCTGAGCCCCGTCACTAATTGCATCCTCCAGGACCGCTCCCTGAGCCCCGCTGCTGAAGCCTGTCCCTCCGTGAGTACCGCACCCGCTCGCAGATCATGCTGTCTCTCGAGGTTTGCTGCCCTGGTGCTCACCACCTCTGGCAGGGTCAGACACTCATGCCCCGGCCTTCTGGATAGGCTTCTCAGTGAGTAACCTGTAACTTCACCTCACCCATTACCAGTTGCATGCCCTGTTAGAATGTGATGCCATATAAGGATGCTAATAGGACCTGGGCACCATCCACATGTGTATAGTCAAGTGTGGTACTATACTACAGGGCAGCACCAGCCCAGGCACAATATTCCATGCCCACTGCACATGCACTGTACACCTCCCTAGTAAATGTACCAGCTATGGGGAATATGAGATGACAACCCACGCCAGTACTACCCTGTGACATTTGCAGATGCCCCTTATTTTTTATTGTGTGCTTAAATACTATACAGTAGATATAATAGGTCACTATAGGGTGTGATATAGGTCATGCCATACTGTACAATATGTATTAACACATATTGGAATATTACTTACAGGCCAGGGGGAAGAGAGCGGCGGTGGCAGGACTTCAGCGGTGGGATTTGCCTCACCAGTCACTGACCTCACTGCACGTCACTGCCCTGTTACACTTACATATGAAATATATAGGGGTGTAGCTGCCATAGGTGCAGGGAGTGCAGCTGCTGTGGGTCCCAGAGCTGGGAGGGGCCACCTTCCCTGTCACAGTTACATGTGTTATATACAGGGGTGTAGCTACCATAGGTGCAGGGAGTGCAGCTGCTGTGGGTCCGAGAGCTAAGAGGGGCCACCTTCCCTGTCACAGTTACATGTGTTATATACATGGGTGTAGCTACCATAGGTGCAGGGGGAGCAGCTGCTATGGGGCCCAGAGCTGAGAGCGGCCACCTTCCCTGTCACAGTTAAATGGTACATACATTCACCTTTGGGACTCCTATACAGTATATTTTTGCTTTGGGGGCTGGCAATATACTGTATCTAGGTACAGTATACCCCAAAAGCTGTTCATTGTAATGTGGTACAAAATGATCTGGAGGGCATAATATTACATAATATGAAATGGGGAACTATAATTTAGCACAATATGAAGAGAAGGCACTTATAGTGTGACATAATATGAACTGGGGACACCGTGATGTGGTATAATATGAACTGGGGACACTATGTCATAATGTCAATTGGGGGTCTTGAATTGCACAGTGGACCTTATTCTAATTCAATTGGTCCCCCGCACGCTCGCATACGGGACCGATGTTTTGCGTCTGCCCATGCGCATTGTTGCATGGGCAGATACATGGTGCGCAGATACATGGTGCGAGCGGGCATGGCGAACTACATGTTCACTGTCCTGCTAACACTAAGCAGTGCAGGGGCGGGGGGCATAGCCCATGTCCCGCAAAGTCTGGCGATGCCCCATAGAAGCCTATGGGCTTCTCTCCAGAGTGCTGACATGGATACCTTCCAGCATGCCCCACCACCGGGCCATCACTGCCGCATCGCAAAGGGACAGCTCATATAAAAAGAGTTACTAATCGCCTAATCGCATGTGTTAGTGCAGATGCGATTAGTACGAATGAGGTAGCCGGCGGAGAGAGGCGACTAATGATACAGCATCCTGCCCTATAAATGGTATGGCACTGGTATGGACGGCCATTTTATCACCATAGGGGAGTTTATACAGAAAGTTTGAGTACATTACGTACAATTCTCCTCCGCTGCCTGTTCTGGAAGAGTTAAACAGACACCGCTTTGTTCTCCGCTGAGTCTATATAAATTCTATTTACACAAACAAGGCACAGAGTACATACTCTTCAGACTATTGTGCCTCTCTTTAGTGTGGTTTTAAACAGTTACTGAAAGCCCCGGGGGCCAATGTGGCGTTACGTAGCACATAATATACTGCGGTTCAATGGATCTCAGGGGGGAAAGCACTTCTTTGCAGGTCTATCAATAGTGAATAGGGAGCACTAACGCCGTGCGATTGGTAAACACTGAATGAGATTAGTTAAAGAGTCTAGAGAAATCCAGGATGCAGGTAATTGTACCCTATCCCTGAACCATTAAACCGCAGCCAGCAGTGCGCACTTCTTCACAGTACTTGAACTGAAACCCGCTGGGTAATAAAGCCTTAGGTAGCATTTGGGGGGATATGAATCAAGAGGTTTATTTACAGTACCCAGTACTTACACACTGTTAAATAATGACCTATCCAGCAAATCAGGTCGTTAAAGGCAGCTGAAGCTTTATCCATTTTAAAAGAACGTTTTATTACGACGGATCTTTTTACTTATTGCAATAGCAGGATTTGCGACTTTTTTTTCTTTTTTTTTTTTAGAACCCCCAAAGGGAGGTGTCTGTTTTATTACCGAGTGCGTGTGTGGGCTAAGGAGACCAGAAGAAGTCAAAAATAATAATAATAAAATATATATATTTTTAATGCAAATAGATGCTCCAAGACTGGGAGGGGAATGGGAAAATGTATCAAAGTCACAGAAAGCGCGGTGTATAAAATATTGCGTTTATTGCATCACGCAAACATGCAGAACAAAGCAACTAAATGATATATTAAAACGATATTTTCTGGAATCTAAAAAAAAAAACCCCTGGCACCAGGTTAAAGGCGGTGTTTTGTAATAACACATGAACTATATTAGCAGTTGTACTTTGTAGATGAGAAACAATGCATATTAAGTACACATTCCATATTGCTGGCCTGGTGCTTTGGCAGCCGCGATTTTAGACTTAAGCTGGATGCAATGCGAAAGCCTTTTATGGTTTGGCAGTGAGTAAAGTGGAACTTTTCTGTCGGGAGGGGCAGATTAAGGAAACAGAAGAATCTTCCTGCAGTTGGGTTCTGTTACATATCCATGCAACGGCGTACAAAGTTGTTTTGCTCTAAAAGGGGAAAGATCATGCTCTGTCACCAGGGGCGTAACTCAGGGGTGAGAGCGCCCGTACGCACAACAATAATGGCCGCCCCCCTGCCAACTTACAACTTACAGGGGCAGTATCTGCATGTCCTATCCATTTACACTCTATTCAAGATGGAACCTGGCGCAGTACAGTGGAAACATTTTGCAGTTACTATCACATGCATCCAAGTGCCGCCCCCAAACATGTGCCGCCTTTAGGCACGTGCCTCACGTGCCTAATGGGAAATTCAGCACTGGCGTAATTAGAACTTTGTGGGCCCCATAGTAATATTTTAAAGGGGCCCCTTTCCCTTACCGCTAGACCATATTTGCCTACACCAGAATGACTGTGAGGCTCACCTGCCCATATAACCCCCACATGCTCCAACAAACCCCACCCCCCCTCATGTCAGTGTCAAAAGTGGTTGGTTCAGGGGTTCAATGACATGATTCCAGCTGAATCGCACCATTGTGGCCCAACAGTGCAGATAATCTCGACATTGCATTGCGGCGAGGGGCCATGATGATATGTTTGTGTAGTCACACCCCTGTCCCACCGTTGCATCATTTACACCTGCATGCCCGCTCTTGGAGTAATACCCTTGTAGGCACGCCACTACTTCAGTCAATGTGGCTCACGCCACTCTTATTCCCAGCCATAGTTCATATGGATAGTAAATCAAGCAAAAGTTTGAAAAATATAAAAAGAAAATAATCTGTGTGTTAACCAAATTTTGTGTTGTCCTTAAGCACTGTCATCCTTTTACATGTCAACCTTCTGACCATGTCAACCTTGTGTGCCTGTTGACCGTATGGGATGGACCTATACATTGGAAACCTGTTGAACTGCTTTTGTTTTTAAAAGTCTTATTTTCAATGAAAACCCCTCGCAATGAGCATTACCCTTGGCAATGAGCATGAACTTCTGGAAATTAGCAGTCATCCTTGGCAATGAGCATTAATCCTTGGCAATGATCATTTACCCTTGGCAAAGAGCAATAACCCTTGGCAATGAGCATTAAACCCTGGCAATGAGCATTAACCCTTGGCAATGAGTATTAACCCTTGGCAATGATCATTAACCCTTGGCAATAAGTAATACCCCTGGCAACACGTATTAACCTCTGGAAACAAGGATTAAGCCTTGCCAACAAGCATTAGCCCTTGGCAATGAACATTACCACCTGGCAATGAGCATTAACCCTTGGCAATGAGCAATAACCCCTGGCAACAAGTATCAATCCCTGTAAACTAGGATTAGGCCTTGGCAACAAGCATTAACCCTTGGCAATGAGCATTAACACCTGGCAATGAGCATTAACCCTTGGCAATGAACACTGACCCCTTGGTTGTATGCAGCAGCAGGATTGTACGACGGCTTGTGCAGGGGCGGATCTAGACAGTACATCTAGGGGGAGGGGCAGTTTGAAAATACCCTCTACTCATAACCCCTCCCACTTTTTGGCTCCTCCCATTTTCACCACATTGAGGGGTAGATTTATTAAGCTCGGAGAAGTGATAAACTGTCTGGTATTTATCACCGACCAATCAGCTCCTACCTGTGAAGTTACAGGCTTGGTTTGAAAAAATGACAGGTAAGAGCTGATTGGCCGGTGATAAAAACCAGACAGTTTATCACATCACCGAGCTTAATAAATCTACCCCTGAGTAACAGTTATTAGGTGTGGAAGCCCCTCCGTTCTCCTGCTCCATTGTGGTCACTGTGACTGCCGCTCACCTTGCCATCCCAGGAACTCCCCCTCACGAACATGGTCACCCTCCTCATACTGGGGTCTCCCCCCAGGTGCGAGCAGCAGCTCCCCACCTGCCCCGCTAACATGGAAGAGAGCAGGCAGCAGCGGAGCTCTCTGTCTTCTGCCGTTCTGCTGCTCCCATATCGGTGTATGATCTGTCCATCATGTCCTGTCCACTAAGCAGGCTCTTAGCGGGGGAGGTGGTGGCAGCCCGGAGAGTAAGGGGAGAGACCAGTAGGCAGCTACTCCTCCCCTTCTGCAGCCGCTAGCAGCGGCAGCAATCCTCCTCTTTGCCCCGGAACGCTGTCCGCCCTGCCAGTGACATCACTACACAGCCCAAACTGCGTGGTGTCCTGGCTGACGACAGAAGTGTTTTTCATACCCATGGGGGGGGGGGGGGGGGGGAGGGGCGATCGCCCCATTCACCCCCCCTAAATCCGTGCCTGGGCTTGTGTGCACATTGTGAGTACATGGTGTGTCCAAAAACCACCAGTTCTGCTGAATTGAAGGGAAATCTGGACACAATCATGATTGTTAGCAGGTCTTTCTGATGTATTGCCCGCTTTATAGTTTGAGTTTAATGCTTGGTTTCTAGGAATGAATAATATTATACTCTAAAAGTTTAATGTATTTTTTTTTACAAAAATACTTTTGCAGAGGTAATTTTGGTATGTAATAGAAGAACTCAATTGCTTTTAGAGACTGAAATGCAAATGTGTAATTTTGACTGCACTTAATTCGTTAAGGGAAAATTTTCTTAAAGTAAAAAAATCTCTTTTTTCTTTAAATCTCTGCAATTAACGTTTTCACTGTCACTGGTTTTTGCCTGTTTTTTCAGCCTTGAAAAATTATGCGAGATCCATCAGAGTTCAGTTTAAACCCTGTACACACTAGACAACGTTATAAAAGGGCCCTTCTGAGCAATATTTTTTTTTTTAAAAAGTCTAGTGTGTTTGCCCACCTGTATCGCTATCTAGTGAGTATGGGGATTAAGTCACACTCAAATCCTGCAGGTGCTGGGGCAAATACAGGATTTATGGGAAAGGTGGGGGGGGGGAGGGGACATTCAGCGAGGGGTAGAACCACCATGTATTGAGGGGGGGGGGGGGTTGGGAAAGTGGAGACTGAGGTGTCCTAGTGTACACCGAAGGAGCCAAATGGGGCTTAATGACAGGCAGAAGCCTGTATAAAAAGTGGCATGAAAGGTAGGGACAACAAAAAAGTATGCCACTTCACAAGGCACTGGTTAGACCTCATCGGGAATTTGGAGTACAATTTTGGGCTCCTCACTACAAAAGGACATTATAGAACTGGAAATAGTCCAGAGAAGGGCAACCAAGCTAATAAAAAGGTTGGAGTCATTAAACTGTGAGGACAGATATGCCAATACATTTAAATACATTTAAATTATTGTTGGACAAGCATTTATTTGATAAAAACTTCCAGGGGTACAACCCATAAACATAATTTAGCCCAAAGTGGAATTGAAGTGAGAAAATTCCAAACGGAATTTAACATCTAGACAACACCCTAAGGCCTAGACAACACCCTAAGACATGGGTGTCCAAACTTTTGTAACTATGGAATATACTTTTTGTACACTTACTTACGGGTGTTCTACCTGCGTTAATTCCTATGCAAAATATACCCCTGACAGTACAATTATGCCACATACACATTATGCCACATGGAATGACCCAAATTTCTAATTATGCCACATGGAATGACGCAAAATTCACATTATACCTCACGGAATGACACAAAATTCACATTATGCCACATGGAATGACGCAAAATTCACATTATGCCACATGGAATGGCGCAAAATTCACATTATGCCTCACGGAATGATGCAAAATTCACATTATGCCACACAGAATGATGCAAAATTCACATTATGCCTTCCGCAATTACCCAAAATTCACATTATGCCTCACAAAATGAAGCAAAATTCACCCCCAAATTCAAATGTAAGTTCATCCCAGTTGCTACCTGTGATGGAGTTTGTGCCCCCTTAATGCATCCTCCCAATACATAACAACATATAAAAAAAAACCTAGTGGACTGTGGAGAAACGCACTTAGAAAACGTACTGTTTAATATCTATCACGATCCAAGCCGCTTGCATCCAGCTTCATGCTGCCACTGAGCCTCCTGCTGCCACTGTGACTGTCCAACCACCGCTTAGCCTTCCCACTGCTCACACATGTTGTAACAGGTGCTCCACACTTGCAGTGCATGGGTACATTGAAGCCTCTGTTCTGTTAGAGGCTTCAGCAGCTAAGGTACTGTACATGTTACTTGATCGCGACCTACCCGTGGGAGCACCACGATCGTCAGGTAGACCACAATTGACCTTTTGGCCATCCCTGATCTTAGAGGTTCTTTTCCCTCCAGTCTGTATTCAACTACTTTAAACGTCACAAATCCATAAAAAAAAATATGTAATAGATTTTATGGTACTTGTTTCCTATCTGGGCGCCCACTAAGTTAATTGCGCACCATGCTATTCTCCGTAGAGAAATCGGATCGCATGCATGTGTACGATACGATGCGATCCGATTTCTCTACGGAGAATAGCATGGTGCGCAATTAACTTAGTGGGCGCCCAGATAGGAAACAAGTACCATAAAATCTATTACATATTTTTTTTTCGATTCGATTTCCCATAGGAAACAATGTTAAATGGCTCAATTTAGCCAAATTATCATAGGAACAATAGTAAATGGGCCAAAAACACCCCTGAACATTGAAATGTCCCCCCAAAAGTAGTTGACGCCACCCCGCCATCAACGTGAACCCGAAGCGTGGCGAGCGCAGCGAGCCCGCGAGGGGCGGCGGTATGCGTCCTCCGACCTTTTCATGCCCTACTATCCACGTCGGCGTGGAGTGAGAATAGAATAGTGTGGCGAGCGCAGCGAGCCACCGAGCCCGAAGCGTGGCGAGCCCCGCGAGGGGACGCGGATACCTTCACAGGTAAACGCGTCCCTTCGCGGGCTTCCCAGGTGTCCGCGTCGCCCGCGAGGGGACGCGTATAACTGTGAAGGTATCCGCGTCCCCTCGCGGGGCTCGCTGCGCTCGCCACGCTTCGGGCTCGGTGGCTCGCTGCGCTCGCCACACTATTCTATTCTCACTCCACGCCGACGTGGATAGTAGGGCATGAAACGGTCGGAGGACGCGTACCGCCGCCCCTCGCGGGCTCGCTGCGCTCGCCACGCTTCGGGTTCACGTTGATGGCGGGGTGGCGTAAACTACTTTTGGGGGGACATTTCAATGTTCAGGGGTGTTTTTGGGCCATTTACTATTGTTCCTATGAGAATTTGGCTAAATTGAGCCATTTCACATTGTTTCCTATGGGAAATCGAATCGGATCGCATCGCATCGTTCAATATCGTGTATGTGTACGATGCGATGCGATCCGATTTCATTACGGTGCCGTACGTAGAAAACCTGGGCGCCCAGATAGGAAACAAGTACCGATTTTATTATGAAAGAATTACTCCGGTGAAATAAAATAAAAAATACCGGCCACTTTGAGGAGCTTTCAGTATTTCACAAGGTTGTGGAATTAACATAAGTCGGATGGTAAAGCAAAATAAAGCTCAACGGACCTTCAGGGTGCACTTACTGGGCTGTCAGCGATGTCACGCTATAGGAGATTCCCCATATACTAGATTTTCCTAGCAGAAAGGTGCACACACCGTGTGATTTAAGCTTCCGATTTTGACTGTATATTCAAAATGGGAAGAAAAGTTAGAGCAAATCGCACTTGCGATGCTGATGCGCCCCTATGGGAACGGCATTCTAAGAAAAAATAGACTGTGCAGGCAAACCAATTATGACTATATTGTATACAGTATGGTGTTGTGTTCTAGTATAGTCATAATCGGTAATAGTCAAAATCTCACCGTGTGTATGCACCTTAACTCTAATTAGAGCGTCCTGAAGGTCCAGTGATCTTTATTTCACTTTAAAACCCGATTTATATCAATCACAAAGCCTTGTAAAACACTGAAAGTACCTCAATGTTGAAACTGTATCTGTGATTTTTTTTTTTTTTTAAAGAAAGAATTTTAATATAATAAAATCATTTACATATTTTTTATGAGTTTATGAGGATTAAAGTGTTTGACTACAGACTGGAGGAAAATAGAACCGATTAGACACTCGCCCTTTACAGTGGAAAACTAATATTTGTGACCTGTAGCATTCATTATGGTGCTGTGGACTTTCTATATTTTGGGACCTATTTCTGCTTTTTAAGTAGCCTGGTTGAACCAGTGGCTCTATGGAACCAGCGGCTGCGGTAATTGAGAAGCGTTAACAGTGGGATTTCATTTGTGTATTTCGCATTTGGTTCTAGACCAAGTACCCTTACCTATATGGTGGCTTCTCTGCAATAGGGAACCTCTGAAGAAATTGATCCTCTCTGGGCAGTTGGTTGTCTTCAGTTAGTATTCGCTCTTCATGTAGGAAATCCTGTGGTCTGGAAGATGCCTGTTTGTGTAGTAATATAACCAATGTTATCATCATACAACAGAGGTTCAATCAGATTTGTGCCCCCTGTGTCACCTCCTACCCCATGTTCCCTCCAGCCTTCTGTGTCTCCCTACCCTCATACCCTTATCACGCCAGTCTCCTGCCCCACTAGTTGTCTCCATCGCTGGGCCTTTTTTCATAGTGGGCTTGGAGTGGTAGCTCCACCTGCCCTGTTGCTAATCCAGGTCTCTCGAAAAGAAACATATGTAAAATTCCCTCTGCTATAAAGAGCTGACATGAGCATCCACCTACCCCAGCAGAGAGTGAGTTCAAATCCCACTGCAGCGGCAAGAAGAGAAAGAAAAAACTTTTTATTTAGTTTTTATTTACTTCTTGCGAAAAGAAAATTCTAAAAACCAAACTGTGGGTGAGATTTAATAGGATGAGAGATTCAGAAAGTGAGAGATTTGGTGAGAAATCTCCAGGTTTTTTTAAAGCTGCAATCATTTACACTGCAAAACCAGTTTGATTTTGCAGTGTAAATGATTGTCGCTTTAAAAAAACTGTCGATTTCTTCCCAAATCTCTCACTTTCTGAATCTCTCATCCTATTAAATCTCACCCTGTATGTTAGATAAAGTGTTTTTAATAAAATTAAATAAATTTAGCCTAATTTACACACCAAATTGAGATGTCAGTTGTATCATTTCATTCTAATAATGCTGTAAAACACAACTGCTAAGCCAATCTCATAACCCGCTCTCACAATGTAGCAGCTGTACTGGGGATAATAATATCATGATAAATATGGATATGTGACATTTCCTAATAAGAGCTGCGATTCCATTTGTTATTTGCCAGGAATAAAAAAGTTACAGATGAGAAGTCATTGGTCTGGGGCCCACCCCCGCATACGGGAGAGCTTATTCTTGAGCCTTTAATAGGCACTACTCCCTGGCACAGGCGCCGAGGTGGGTCCCGAACCTGCAACCCTTGGCTTCCCAGGTGTAGGCTGAAGCACTGTGCCACAATGCCTGCCTGTAACTGCCAATACAGTAGCTCTGGGATAGTTGCGACACATTTACCATTATGAGGTCATTGCTCAACCACCTGGTGGCAGTTGCAGGTACTAACTGCTTAACATAAAAGAATGGCTTGATTAGAGACCCATCTCAACTTACTGCCCACTCAGATGCCTGGGACCATTCCCAACCTCTTGTAATAATGCCGCAGCTAGGCGCCCTTTGGGTAATCCCTGATTTAGTCCAAGGTGCAGGGCAGTGACATGGAGCGCTGTAGCCATGCCTTGGCATAAGGTGCCCATACGCGGTGCGATGAACTCTGTGCTTTTATTACTAGATTGCATAGCAACTAGTACAAAAAGCATACAATGTGCTAGATACGATGCAATCTAGTACTAAAAGCACAGGCTGCACAAACTTTATGTGCTGTGCGATGGGACATGCACGGGAGCGAGCATCTCATCCCACTGCCCTGTCGCACCATCTATGGGCACCTTTAGGGTTGATTTCATAAGCCTTGGGCAGAGAAAAAGCCCCAGTCAATCAGCTCCTAACTGCCATATTACAGGCTGTGTTTGGGATCTGTTTGGCAGGTACTTTATCTGTATCCAAGGCTTGGTAAATAGACCCCTTAGTCTCTGTTGAGGCGTTCCTCCACCTCTCTGGGTCCGTGCAACTGGTCAGCTGCTGCCTCTCTTCTCCATGCAACCCTTCCCAGGCCTATCCCGAGGCTCTACTTCCCCTCCTGTTCCGGCATGCAGCTGCTCACTGCTGCCCCTTGAGCTGTGCCCCCTCCCCGTCTTCTCCATGCCATCTTCCTCTGCTTTAGTGTCTTATTCGAAGGGGAGGCATCACTTGCCTGACCTGTTGGTCTGGCTCAGCACAGGAATATTGGTGGGCACTGCAGCTGCTGCATGAGGGGCAGGGACAATGACAGCCTGACTGCATTACAAGGTTCCCCGGCTTCATGCAACGCTGTCCATATACCAGGGCTGAGATACCGATAGGAGGTACCCTGGCCAGGGATGTGCAGAAGAGGACCTTAAGGTTAGTTATCATGCTACAGGGCATGTGGCCGCTAGCAGGGGAAATCAATTGATCATCAATTGATTATCCTGCCTGCCAGCGGATGAGTCAAAGTCTACTGGGCATGTGCAGGTCTCCAGGAAAATGGCGGCAAACCCATTATCCTATTCATTTGTGTAGTGCATACCCCTTCGGCCACCTCCTCTGGAGGGAACGGCCCAGCAAAACTAGACAAAGCCATACTCTTCCGGGGAATGCCCAAACCCCTAACATTGGAGCCTGGGGCCAAATTCGGGCTGGAACAAGCAACCCCAAGTCGGCCCCATTATAACGTCAGCTTATTATTTTGGTAATAGATTCTGAATACAGTGTTCAGATCTGAAAACTCTCCTATGTTACTACATCTGTCATTAAACTATTTCATAATTAATCCTAGTATTTAAAAAAAAGAGAATACATTGGGATAGGCCTGACACTTATTGTCAATCTGACCTGGGTGTAATGTTTACAGTAATAACATAATGATGAGGCATCATGTAAGAGAAGGTATCGTCTGTGCCCCTCATATAACCCCGCCGGCTAGAAACACTGGAATTCTCAGGATGTTTTACAATATAAAAACGGGCAGTACCAGTGGGGACCATACACGGTACTGGTGTCATATAGAGATGTTTATTAGGACTTTTTCATTTCTAAAAGCCCAAATGTAATTAGTTCCCTCCCCCCAATGCCTGCCAGCGGATGAGTCAAAGTCTACTGGGCATGTGCAGGTCTCCAAGAAAATGGCGGCAGACCCATTATTCTATTTTTGTAGTGGTGCTGTCCCAGGACCCTGGAGAGGTAAGTATTTAAGAACATGGGTGAAGTATGTTTGGTACCGAGCAGGGGAGGGGGGTACTAATTACCCATGCCCTGGTCTGATGGAAGGGCACAGTTGGGGTCCTGGTCACCTCCCCATTATCTGGAAGCAGGAGCTGCAGCTCTTCTCCTCAACCCAGCACACACTGCTGTGTGCAGGGGTGCAGTGTGGCCAGGGAGGCGCCTAAAGCACTATTGTTTTTTTTTTTTATTTTAAGGGTACATGGCCACGCCCCCTGATTAGATGACGCCCCCTGAGAAATAGCTGGACCTCTTTCTGCTACTGTGCTGTGTGTCAGGCTCCTATCAGCTGCTTCATAAGCCCACAACCAATCACATTTATGCTGTGTGAATTGTGTTCGTGCCTGTGATAGTTGACTCTCTCTACTGTGCTGGGCCATTGTGTGTACGGGGCTGGCAGCTCATCTGTGCCTTGCAGTGAACTTGTATATTAACCCTTTGAGTGTCGACGTTGCTGTGAAAGATCCTCAAAATGTCAGCTAAAAAATTCCAGCGCCGCTCACAGCGACTGTTGTTTTTTTTGGGTGCGATATTTAACTAAACATCAATGAATTGACTTGGCGGTATTTGTATTTATTTATACTAAAGGAACAGTTGCTTCGAGCGATGCTGGAATTTTTAGTGCATATTTTGAGGATCACTCACAGTTCTTTCTCCGTCACCGGAATCCCAACTGTCAGGAGCCCGACGGGGGGTGAGCATATTCAAGCCCCTTGCAGGCTCGCTGTGCTCGCCACCTATTCTATTCTCCCTCTATGGGGGTTGTGGACCCCCACAAGGGAAAATAGCCTGTGTAAGTCAGGATTCCGACTACCGCGCTCCTGACAGTTGGGATTCCGATGTCGGTAAGTCACCGGCATCTTATAGTATAAGGAGTGTACATTACCTTTTAAGCATAGCAATATGCAGGGGTTAAAGTGGGGGGGAACTGGGGGGAACCGAGTTCCACCACCTCTAATGGTAGGGGGAACTAGTTCCCCCTCCATTATAGGGGTGTGGTATAGGGTTCCGACAATCGGGATCCCGACAGTTGTTAGCCCGACGTCGGGATCCTGACTGGCCGGACTCAGACAGCATGGAGAGCGCAACAAAGCCTCTTGCACTCGCCACGCTGCGGGCACGGTGGCTCACTATGCTCGCCACCTATTCTATTCTCCCTCTATGGGGGTCGTGGACCCCCATGAGAGAGAATAGCCGGTGGCCATCGGGAACCCATCTGTCGGTATTTTAACATTCAGGATCCCGATGTTGGGTAAATGACTGTCGGATCCCCACTGTTGGGACCCCATCCGGCACCCCATTATAGTCCTGCACAGTATTTCCAACAGAAAATACTTTCCCAGCAGCTTTCTTTTCTGGCACAGTGACTTCTGTCACAAGGTATTATTGCTGTGGGCATTATGTGTAAGAGGAAGTACAACTGTTGGCATTGTGTATAAGCAATGCTACTGTGTTGCATAAATGTATACGGAGTACTACTGTGTAGCAGAACATGAAAAAGGGCAGGGGCGGATTGGGGACTAAAAGTAGCCCTGGAAAATATCTGGAAGTGGCCTCATGTGGGCGGCAGCAAATCATTAATGGGCGGAGCCAGCATAACAGTAGGCGGAGCCGCATCCAGCAGCGCGGGGCTTTATATTTACTGCAGTGTATCGGGAGAAGGAGGTGGTGTGGGAGAAGGTTGGGCAGTGGCCAGGAGCAGGCAGAGAGGAGGACAGCGGGCGGGAGAAGGTGGTTCCGCATCCAGCAGCAGGGCCCTGTGCGGTGTTGCCGCTGCTGATACATTGGCCGGCAGGGGTGGATCCAGAACAAAAAGACAGGGGGGGCACCATAACAGGGAAGGGAGGGGGGTTATTTGCGCATGTTCCCAAAATAGTTGGCGTTTCCTCAAAACAAGGGCATGGCCTCAAAGGGAATGACGAGGAGAGACAGTGGGTAACAGTATACAGATGATTGAGAGAGGCAGAGGGTGATGTCTTGGAAAGGCAGAGTGACAGGAGAGAGGGAAATGGGGAGATAGTGCCACAGGGGAGAGGTAGATAGTGATGCAGTGGGTAATGGGGAGAGATAGAGAGACAAAGGTGGCTACAGGGAGAGACAAAGGGAACTAGGGAATGGGGACAGAGGGATGGGAGTGAGAGCGGGTGAGAGGTACGGGAGACAGAGACAGTGAGAGGGGAGAGGAGTGAGGCATAGAGAGCAAGGGGAGAGTGAGATAAAGGGAAGAGAGGAGGTGAGTAGAAGAGAGAGAGGGATAGAAATGGGCAGGGAAGGTGTCAGTGAGAGACAAAGAGAGGGGGGGAGAATGAGAGCCATAAAACTAGGGGGGAGAGAGGGAAGATAGAGAGAGTGTAGAAAATGAGAGGGGAGAGTAAGTGAGAGGGGGTGAGAGAGGTGGCAAGAGAAAGAGGAGGTAGATGAGAGGAGAGAGAGAGGGGGGAGAGAGGTATTGGGTGAGAGGGGAAAATAAATGAGTGACAGGTATAATAGAGAGAGTGGAAGTCAGAGAGAGGAGGTATAGTGAGAAAGGGAAGAGAGAGAAAGTGAGGGGGTGCCAGGACACTGGGATTAGAGGAGGAGAGGAGGTGGTAGAGGAGGAGATGGGGTTGTAGAAGATGTAAGGGGGCATAGGAGGAGAGGGGGATGTATAGGAGGAGAGGAGGTGGTAGAGGAGGTAAGGGGGCATTGGAGGAGAGGGGGATGTATAGGAGGAGAGGGGGTAGAGAATGAGAGGGGGGTGAAGAGGAGGAGACTGGGGTTAGAGGAGGAGATGTGGGGTGGTAGAGGAGGAGAGGGGGGTTTAGAAGTGGAGAGGGGGTGGTAGAGGAGAAGACTGGGTGGTAGGGGTTTAGACGGGGCGGTAAAGGAGGAGACTAGGATTGTATAGGAGCAGAGGAGGTGGTAGAAGAGGAGAGAGGGGTGGTACTGTAGATGAGGAGACATGGGTAGAGGAAAAGGAGAGGGAGTGGTAGAGGAGGAGAAAGGCTGTATAGGAAGAGAAATCCGGGAGACTCCTGAATCTCAGGTGGTTCTACTTGGCACCTGGAAAAGTGAGCAAGTCGTCTGCTTCCAGAACGGCATCACATGATTGTGTAGGATTTGTACATGTCCAAATCTGGCCCTGGACTGCACCATGCCCCTCATCGAGGACCCCTCCCGTATTGGTCATCCAAAAAATTGTCAATTATGGTTGATATTTGTTATAAAAGTAATAATGAATCATAGTTATAGATAAGACATATTTTCCATTTTATTTCAGCATTGGACCAGTTCTTCTAAATACATTTTCCATCCCCCCGGACCCTCCCTGATGCAGCTCTGGAGAGAAAGGAACAATGGTTCATCTGCCTTTTCCACAAGTAATGATTCCATGATATCTGAAATCAAATGAAAAACATGTATCCGCCGTTCCTTCCTACAACATTCCCGCCAAGTAATCCCCAGGCCAGACCGCCCAAGATGTCAGCTCTCTGCTCCTCTGAGTATTTATTTACTGTACTGCACAGAAGTAAAACATTGCACCACATATCAGGGCTCTAACAAGATGGAATGAACCTTCTGCTGCAGCGAGAGGCGTGTGCTTTATAGAAAACATATTTCTACTGTGCATATAAAATATCTATCTACTGAAGATGTAGTTTAACACTTAACTAAGCAGGAGACATGGGGGAAATAATACTTAGTATATGCTTATATTTCATTGATAGTAATTGCATGGACAGCAATATGATTGTATTTTTTATTTATATTCTCTCAGCAGGCAGCCGCCCGCAGCTGGACATGTGCATAGATATAAAGTACTATTGCACATTTGCAGATAATAGGTAAACAGGTGATGGCAATCATACTGTACATTAAGAAGACATAGGATGCTTCAGTCAAGCATAGGCCCCTGTAAGCATAAACGGTCCTTGCTGACTATCAACCTGGCTTCATTAATTCAATTAAGTCTATAGTATATCCATGGGTGTTTTATTTCCAGGCCTGTGATGTGAAGCCTGTGATGTCAAGGGAGGCCGTGTGATGTCAAGGGAGGCAGTGTAATGTCAAGGGAGGCAGTGTGATGACAAGGGAGGCAGTGGGATGTCAAGGGAGGCAGTGTGATGTGAAGGGAGACAGTGTGATGACAAGGGAGGAAGTGTGATGTCAAGGGAGATAGTGTGATGACAAGGGAGGCAGTGGGATGTCAAAGGAGGCAGTGGGATGTGAAGGGAGGCTGTGTGATGTCAAGGGAGGCAGTGTGATGTCATGGGAGACAGTGTGATGTGAAGGGAGGCAGTGGGATGTGAAGGGAGGCAGTGTGATGTCAAGGGAGACAGTGTGATGTCAAAGGAGACAGTGGGATGTCAAGGGAGGCTGTGTGATGTCAAGGGAGGCAGTGTGATGTCAAGGGAGGCAGTGTGATGTCAAGGGAGGCAGTGGGATGTCAAGGGAGGCTGTGTGATGTCAAGGGAGACAGTGTGATGACAAGGGAGGCAGTGGGATGTGAAGGGAGGCAGTGGGATGTGAAGGGAGGCTGTGGGATGTCAAGGGAGGCAGTGTGATGTCATGGGAGGCAGTGTGATGTGAAGGGAGACAGTGTGATGTGAAGGGAGGCAGTGGGTTGTGAAGGGAGGCAGTGTGATGTCAAGGGAGAGAGTGTGATGTCAAGGGAGACAGTGTGATGTCAAGGGAGGCAGTGTGATGACAAGGGAGGCAGTGGGATGTCAAGGGAGGCAGTGTGATGTCAAGGGGGGCAGTGTGATGTCAAGGGAGGCAGTGTGATGTCAAGGGAGGCAGTGTGATGTCAAGGGGGCAGTGAAATGTCAAGGAAGGCAGTGTGATGTGAAGGGAGACAGTGCGATGTGAAGGGAGGCAGTGCGATGTCAAGGGAGGCAGTGCAATGTGAAGGGAGACAGTGTGATGTCAAGGGAGACAGTGTGATGACAAGGAAGGCAGTGTGATGTCAAGGGAGACAGTGTGATGTGAAGGGAGGCAGTGGGATGTGAAGGGAGGCAGTGTGATGTCAAGGGAGACAGTGTGATGTCAAGGGAGACAGTGTGATGTCAAGGGAGGCAGTGGGATGTCAAGAGAGGCAGTGTGATGTCAAGGGAGGCAGTGTGATGTCATGGGAGGCAGTGTGATGTGAAGGGAGACAGTGTGATGTGAAGGGAGGCCGTGGGATGTGAAGGGAGGCAGTGTGATGTCAAGGGAGACAGTGTGATGTCAAGGGAGGCAGTGTGATGACAAGGGAGGCAGTGGGATGTCAAGGGAGGCAGTGGGATGTCAAGGTAGGCCATGTGATGTCAAGGGAGGCAGTGTGATGTCAAGGGGGGCAGTGTAATGTCAAGGGAGGCAGTGTGATGTCAAGGGGGCAGTGAGATGTCAAGGAAGGCAGTGTGATATGAAGGGAGACAGTGCGATGTGAAGGGAGGCAGTGCGATGTCAAGGGAGGCAGTGCGATGTCAAGGGAGGCAGTGCGATGTGAAGGGAGACAGTGCAATGTGAAGGGAGACAGTGCAATGTGAAGAGAGGCAGTGCAATGTGAAGGGAGGCAGTGTAATGTCAAGGGAGACAGTGTGATGTGAAGGGAGGCAGTGTGATGTGAAGGGAGGCAGTGTGATGTCAAGGGAGGCAGTGTGATGTTAAGGGAGGCAGTGTGATGTGAAGGGAGGCAGTCTGATGTGAAGGGAGACAGTGTGATGTCAAGGGAGACAGTGTGATGTCAAGGGAGGCAGTGTGATGACAAGGGAGGCCGTGGGATGTCAAGGGAGGCCGTGGGATGTCAAGGGAGGCCGTGGGATGTCAAGGTAGGCAGTGTGGTGTCAAGGGGGGCAGTGTGATGTCAAGGGAGGCAGTGTGATGTCAAGTGAGGCAGTGTGATGTCAAGGGAGACAGTGTGATGTCAAGGGAGACAGTGTGATGTCAAAGGAGACAGTGGGATGTCAAGGGAGGCTGTGTGATGTCAAGGGAGGCAGTGTGATGTCAAGGGAGGCTGTGTGATGTCAAGGGAGACAGTGTGATGACAAGGGAGGCAGTGGGATGTCAAGGGAGGCAGTGGGATGTGAAGGGAGACAGTGTGATGTGAAGGGAGGCAGTGGGTTGTCAAGGGAGGCAGTGTGATGTCAAGGGAGACAGTGTGATGTCAAGGGAGACAGTGTGATGTCAAGGGAGGCAGTGTGATGACAAGGGAGGCAGTGGGATGTCAAGGGAGGCAGTGTGATGTCAAGGGGGGCAGTGTGATGTCAAGGGAGGCAGTGTGATGTCAAGGGAGGCAGTGTGATGTCAAGGGGGCAGTAAAATGTCAAGGAAGGCAGTGTGATGTGAAGGGAGACAGTGCGATGTGAAGGGAGGCAGTGCGATGTCAAGGGAGGCAGTGCAATGTGAAGGGAGACAGTGTGATGTCAAGGGAGACAGTGTGATGACAAGGAAGGCAGTGGGATGTCATGGGAGGCAGTGTGATGTCAAGGGAGACAGTGTGATGTGAAGGGAGGCAGTGGGATGTGAAGGGAGGCAGTGTGATGTCAAGGGAGACAGTGTGATGTCAAGGGAGACAGTGTGATGTCAAGGGAGGCAGTGGGATGTCAAGGGAGGCAGTGTGATGTCAAGGGAGGCAGTGTGATGTCATGGGAGGCAGTGTGATGTGAAGGGAGACAGTGTGATGTGAAGGGAGGCAGTGCGATGTCAAGGGAGGCAGTGCAATGTGAAGGGAGACAGTGTGATGTCAAGGGAGACAGTGTGATGACAAGGAAGGCAGTGGGATGTCATGGGAGGCAGTGTGATGTCAAGGGAGACAGTGTGATGTGAAGGGAGGCAGTGGGATGTGAAGGGAGGCAGTGTGATGTCAAGGGAGACAGTGTGATGTCAAGGGAGACAGTGTGATGTCAAGGGAGGCAGTGGGATGTCAAGGGAGGCAGTGTGATGTCAAGGGAGGCAGTGTGATGTCATGGGAGGCAGTGTGATGTGAAGGGAGACAGTGTGATGTGAAGGGAGGCCGTGGGATGTGAAGGGGGGCAGTGTAATGTCAAGGGAGGCAGTGTGATGTCAAGGGAGGCAGTGTGATGTCAAGGGGGCAGTGAGATGTCAAGGAAGGCAGTGCGATATGAAGGGAGACAGTGCGATGTGAAGGGAGGCAGTGCGATGTCAAGGGAGGCAGTGCGATGTCAAGGGAGGCAGTGCTATGTGAAGGGAGACAGTGCAATGTGAAGGGAGGCAGTGTAATGTCAAGGGAGACAGTGTGATGTGAAGGGAGGCAGTGTGATGTGAAGGGAGGCAGTGTGATGTCAAGGGAGGCAGTGTGATGTTAAGGGAGGCAGTGTGATGTGAAGGGAGGCAGTCTGATGTGAAGGGAGACAGTGTGATGTCAAGGGAGACAGTGTGATGTCAAGGGAGGCAGTGTGATGACAAGGGAGGCCGTGGGATGTCAAGGGAGGCCGTGGGATGTCAAGGGAGGCCGTGGGATGTCAAGGTAGGCAGTGTGATGTCAAGGGGGGCAGTGTGATGTCAAGGGAGGCAGTGTGATGTCAAGTGAGGCAGTGTGATGTCAAGGGGGCAGTGAGATGTCAAGAGAGGCAGTGAGATGTCAAGGGAGACAGTGCGATGTGAAGGGAGGCAGTGCAATGTGAAGAGAGGCAGTGCGATGTGAAGGGAGGCAGTGCGATGTGAAGGGTGGCAGTGTCATGTCAAGGGAGACAATGTGATGTGAAGGGAGGCAGTGTGATGTGAAGGGAGGCAGTGTGATGTGAAGGGAGGCAGTGTGATGTGAAGGGAGGCAGTGTGATGTCAAGGGAGGCAGTGTGATGTGAAGGGAGTCAGTGTGATGTCAAGGGAGACAGTGTGATGTCAAGGGAGACAGTGTGATGTCAAGGGAGGCAGTGTGATGACAAGGGAGGCAGTGGGATGTCAAGGGAGGCCGTGTGATGTCAAGGGAGGCAGTGTGATGTCAAGGGAGGCAGTGTGATGTCAAGGGAGGCAGTGTGATGTCAAGGGGGCAGTGAGATGGCAAGGGAGGCAGTGTAATGTGAAGGGAGACAGTCTGATGTGAAGGGAGGCAGTGCGATGTCAAGGGAGGCAGTGCGATGTGAAGGGAGGCAGTGTGATGTGAAGGGTGGCAGTGTGATGTCAAGGGAGATAGTGTGATGTGAAGGGAGGCAGTGTGATGTGAAGGGAGGCAGTGTGATGTCAAGGGAGGCAGTGTGATGTCGAGGGAGACAGTGTGATGTGAAGGGAGACAGTGTGATGTCAAGGGAGGCAGTGTGATGTGAAGGGAGACAGTGTGATGTGAAGGGAGACAGTGTGATGTCAAGGGAGGCAGTGTGAGGCTGCAATTCAGAGCCGTATTAGCTACTAGTTCCCATCCGTTGCAGAGACCCCGCCGCTGACTTCCCATCCGCAGCTGGGACCCTGGTACTGACTGCTCAGACCACTGCAGGGACCCCCTGCCCGTCTGCGCTGTGCCAGCCCGCCTGCGCTCCCCGATCCCACTACCCAAGCATGGGGCGACAGGAGCCCCACACCAGCAGCAGTGCTGGTGTGGGGGCCCCAGGGCGACCGTCCCTGTCGCCCCGTGCTTATTCCGTCACTGAATAATAGCATAGAAAACTAAGTGAAGAAAAATCCAGTGGCGCACACGCCTAATGTTACTGTATATGACATGAGTGCCCCATATGATTCTAAATTGCCCCCAGCAGTGGGTCAGATAATGTGTGACAATGTATGTCTGTGAGATTGTTCTCCAAACAGATACAGGTAGTGAGGCATCTCGACAATGGCACATATCATACCCTCCAACATGACCCATTCCATTAGGTACAAAATGCTCTGTTCCTGGACTTCCTTCTAGCTGTATTATTGCCATCATCTGTGTCGCCGTGTCGTGTGATGTGGGTGTTTCCTTGCACACTGCAAATTAATGTTTAGGTAAAACAACCATTCGCAGCCAGTGCGAAGGAACGCACCTTGCGAATGGTGGGCCGGCGTACAAACATTTGCAAGGCGGGGTTAGGTTGACTCGCAAGGATGCAAATACACATCCGAGCGAATCAACCAGAATATCCCCCTATGTGTCAAGCTGATCAGAATAGACAACATTTGCTTTGAATATCTGTAGCTATTGCAGTTATCTGAGTATAGATGGTAACACAAGCTCCTACCAGGGATGATCACATTGGCACGGTGGTAACAGGGAGGGAGAACATAGCTGTACTTACCAGCCAACACTAGCAAATCCCATTATGATATGACACGGGCATTTGTCCTCCTGTAACTATTCCAAACGATGCCATAGAGATGCAAATACACGTAAACAACTTTGCCACAATAGCACAAATTAACCCACCGCAAGGTTGACCCTGTTTAACTACAGTGGGAAGATGCATTTGCATAATTTGTCGGCCTTCTCCAAAGAATCGTTATACCGTAATTTCAGTAAATGTATTCAGCGCGGATTCCTGGTCCCATTCAGTATTTTTCTCTGGAAAGCATTTATTTTAACATATTCAAGTCAAGTAAAGTGCAGCTAATATTAGCCGGGAAATTCAGTACAGTACATTGCCTGCAAGACAAAACAGTTTGACGATCAAGTTCCAGGTAATGAATTCACGTCGTTTATACACTCCAGATCTCATGCTAACGAGGAGGAGAAAGCCGGCTGCGGAGTTACTTGTGGAAACCGTCTGACCTGATTTTGTTCTGGCATAAGAGAAAGCCCCCCGGAATATTTATACTGTTACTGGAGAATTTGTGTTTATGCAATTCATTTCTATCTTGTATGTAAAATTAAACCATTAAAATGTACAGATTGCTGCTGATGGGGGAGAGGAAGCTCTCCGGCTGTAACAAGCAAAATGCATTTGGGAGCATCTTGTGACAGGGATACATACAGTATGGATGGCAGGTGGACAGGATATTGGTGATCAGATGAACTGAGCTGGCAAACTTCCTACCCAGCTACCTAAACCTAACACTCCCCCTCCACAGCCTATCCCAGAACCCCATTGTAAGTGCCTAGCCCTAACTCCTCCACCTCCTAACCCTAAGTCCCCCTCTAGTGCCTACACCTATGGCCGTCACATACTGGCAGCACGACACCATCCAGGGGTTAAAGTGGGGAAACTGGATAGAACTGAGTTCCGCCACCTGTAATGGTTGGGGGAACCCAATTCTACCTCCACCACAGCTCTGCACAGTAATTCCAACAGAAAAGCCTGTCCCAGTAGCTTCCTTTCTGGCACGGCGTATGAGACGTCATGTCGCCATTGCCACTGGAGTGAAGAAGAGAGGAGAGGAAACTGCTGGAGGGAAAGAGACAGATATGTGTATAAAGGGCAATAACTGTTGACTTTTTGTGCAAGCGGTACTACTGCTGAGTGCATACACATATAAGGGAGACTCATGTGTCATAATGTGAATAAGGGGCTCTAATTTGTGCTGTAATATGAATCAGGGTCACTATATGCAGTATAATGTGAATATGATAGTGCTACAGTGTGGCATAATTTGAATTGGGGTACTATTTTGAGACACTGTCCCTTTATAAAGTATGGGAGGTATGGCACAAATTTCGTAGTTTGTGGGGGGTTCAGTGGCAGGGGAAATGAGTTCCATCACCTCTCAAGGATCACTTTAACATGGCATGTAATCATCGCTAGTCAACCCAATGGTTTCAACATCCACAATTCTATGGTGGGCATGCAGTGTGACAAGAAAATGTGGGCAATAGCAAATTAGCCGTGTTACAGACAATACTCCTGGGTGCCCACAGCTGATTTGAGTTACTGCTCATCAGGTGACCATTGGTAGTTAGCGCGATGGTTGGCAGCCATTGCAATCCTTGCATCAAATGCATTAGGCCGTAAGCACCAATTGCCAGACAAAAGCTTCCGATGTCTATCCTTATGCAAATATGGCCTAGTGTTGCACTAGCATTAGAACAGGAAGTGTGTGGACTGCACGTTATGATGGCAGCATCAGCGGGAGGTGCAACATTAGGATCTTGTGCCAGACAAAGTGGGACATAATAGGACACAACCAAATGTACCCTACATGCCCAAGACACTCCCATGAGAGGGATCTACTATCTCTGCCCAGTTGCTCTCTGACTGTCTGGTTGTGTGTGTGTGTGTGCATGTTGTTGCACATGAGCAATTTGTGCGATGGGGGCACTTGAGATTTGAAATTCACCAGTTAAAACAACTGAAATTAATCAATTTGAAATATTTCGCCTAATCCAGCTGTGAAATGGCTCCAACAATCATGAGATTTTGTGCACATAAAGTACCCAATACTTCCTTGAACCCGCTCAACTTTTCTAATCAACAAAATATTTCCCAAAAATTGTGGGAATTTTTCAAATTTCAAACCAAGCCAACCAATGAATTCAGAAAAACTTTACACTTCCGTTCGAGCATCGTTAGTTAACACCTTATATTACATCAGTGCCCAGATGAAAAGGATTGAATACAATTTTATTTTTCCTAAACTAGGTCATACTGTAGTCTTCTTGTTAAACCTGTGACAATCAAACGCTGCTGCTATTTATTTTGAAAGTCAAGGGGGAGGAAAAAAAAACTGAAAAAAAAATAATACAAATTTTTTTTCACAACATGATTTCTGGTTGAAACGGCATTCAAAGACAAGTCAATGGAACCTGCAATTCAGAGGAATGAGTTTGGTCTGTGTTCTTTCAGATTAAGAATTGTGAAAATAACACCGCAGAGGGAATGTTTTAATGACTTAGCACCTGGCGTGAAGGAGTGGGCACATGTAAAGGTCTGTGGTTGAACAGATAAGTAGAAGTTAAGGGCTGAATGAGCACCAAGGGCTAAGGCTGATGTAAATCTGGACAGGGATACTTAGATTCCATAATATTTCGTGAGCAGTCAGAAGAGGATGTGTGCTCAGCTGATAAGATTACTGCAACTGACAAAATCCACCTGAATGTTCTATTGATGTTCCCTTCTCCTTACCCTAAAGACGGCTAAAAGTAGGATGTATCACTATTAAAACCAGCGTGTCTTTTTATCCATAGGATCGTGCCATACCATACACGGGAAGCAGTGAAGCGTCTGGAATATTTAATATATACAGATAACAGAAAAAAGACATTTAACATCTCTGGGCTGGTAGCCCAGTTCAGCGCGTATACTGCTCTGGCTTCTGCTGATTGCGCAGAGTTGAGCGTTCAGAAGAGATCAAGACTTGTAGAACAATTAGCCTCAATTCAGCGGCATTCTGACCGCCAACAAAGCTGACAGATATGGGGGGGATAGCGTGGAAGCTGGTGATAAAGTTAAAAAGTCTATTTAGTTTATAGCCTTTTGGCCCCATCAAAGCGAAACACACTTTAATCCTGGCTTTCTCCCGCGATGGAATATACAGAAAGCATACATTGTTAGAAATAAAGATAAGAAAAACGTAGCAATATTTAAATTTATATATGTCCCAAATGTAAAGCTACCAGTGCAATTTCAAAAAGATAGCTGCTAAATTTAAAGCGGCATTTTTTTTTAACAAATTGCTGCTTTAAATCTTTGCATGCAAGTCAGATAATGAAAATAGGTGCTATATTAGTGCCCGAGGAAGAGTGGGCCATGCCGGTTCTATATGCCTACTTTAGTGCGGCTGAGGTCCCCACGTCAGAATAGTGCAATGGATTTCCATGCAGCAGGTTCCAGGCCTAGTAGTGCGAATAGGGCTGAAGGAGTGCCTGGAGTGGACATCAGAAGGTTTCCTGGTAGAGGAGTGGTGCTGATGGGACCTTTTTTTATATCTTTCCAACTTTTTGGAAGACCTGCTGTTTAAGCCCAAATATATTAAGCCAATTCTATTAATTGTTTCCACCATATATCACCATCACCTGACAAAGATGGTGGAGGATGTGTGATGGTCTGGAGCAATTTTGCTGGGTCCCGAGCCAAGTACATATTGACTGGTGCCCTAAACGACAGGGCTGCTATGAAATACCTTCCAGTCTAAGCCTCGTTGGTCAAGGGCTCATCCAACAGCAAGATAATGACCCAAACATTAATTCCAAGCTATGTCGGAGCCAATTCATGGACTGGCTATCACAGTCTCCAGACTTTCACTCCATTGAGCTGGCTTGGGAGGAACTGGACAAATAGGTCAAAGCAAAGAAACCTACAAGTGCGACACATCTATGGGATCTTCAGCAACAGGATGGGGAAGAACTTCACAAACACTATTAGATTTCCATTGTAGAAAGATGCCACTGGTGTGGTCAGCTGTTACATCTGCAACAAGTGGCTTCTTTGCCAATAAATTAGATCAAATTTCTTGAGAAGATAAAATGTCTACATTTCAATAACAAATGGAAAACATAAGGGTCTTCTAATACTCTTGTTTGGTTTTATATACATACAGGGTAGATATGATAACTGCTTAAATGAAGGAGCAATAAAAGCAGAGAAACAGACAAAAGTATTCTTAGATGGCAATAGCCCATTTTAGTTTATAAGCTACAGACCGTATTTCCGACGGGGCTGTGCGGTCAGCAAGGTTAGCCGGGGTCATTGATAACCGCGTATGCGTCACCTGGTGAAGCAGATCCCAAGGATAGGCTTCTTTTGAAGCCTCTCTCCCTGCATCTGCAGAGACATACATTCAGCCATTAAGATCGTATATATTACAATACGATCCTAGGTCAGTAAGATCCCGCCCAGATCCCATTGTCTATGACATATATAAGAGGGTTCCTAAAAGCCAATGAATACAGACCAATGAATTTGGAAATCTCCTTTAAATAAACATCGTAATATTTCCCGAAAACGTCAGAAAAGGTGCCCATTGTTGGCATCGGATGAATCCTGTCTGTCTTGGGCGGATATCTGAGTGTGGGGGGCACAAATGTTCTTTAATTCTAGAGATAGTTACATACTGATCCATTCCAGTGAGGCATTTATCTGCCAAGGCATGAGAAAGAATTTACATCCATTCTATCTTTGGAACAATATTTAAATAGCTTTCAATCCTTGTAGACTGTGTCCCGAGATAAAAAGCATTATTAGGATACTCCAACATTATTTGGCGCTTTAAGGTTTGTAAATGATAAGGATATGGGACAAGAGGATTATAAAGTAATTTAAGATAACTACAGGCCTTGAACACTGCGAGGAGAGAGAGAGACGGAGACACACGACACTGTATCAGCTGATTTCATTTTAACAGACTGAACTAATTAAGTGCAGCTCGTAGCCTGCCTGTAAATTCTACTAAGCAGATTGCATGAAGCAGAATAATTAAAACTGAGGATTTTTTTTTTGACATTTAAATTGTGTTTTTATTCGAGGCTCGGCCCCGGTATTTCACCCTAGTGCAAAGTTCAGCATAAGTTTTAAAATATTCCAGATTGACTAAATTGCCCGTTTCATCAGGCGCAGTGTAGAATTTAATCTTTCGACATTTATTAATATCTTAAGGCTCCCATATCCCAATTTCCGCACACACTCCTCTATAGGCAGAACCACAGCCTAACTTAACCCCAGAAACAGGTTTATGTACTAATATGGAAGTTCTATTGAAGATGGGATGTTGCCCCTAGCAACCAATCAGAATAACTTTCTAAAGGTGCCCATACACTAGTAAGATTTATATTCAGATCTGGCTGGTTGGAACAAAAACATGGTTATGGATGAGTGACAGTTTGTCAGTTTTCCAGCATTTCCAAGCAAATGGTCAACTGTCATTTGCTCTCATCCATAACCAGGCTTTTGTTCCAACCAGCCAGATCTGAGGATAAATCTGCTTGTGTATGACCACCTTTATTTGTTTAGCACCTTCTAGAAGGTGCTAAACAATTCTTTATTGCATTCTAATTCTTTATTGCATTCTTTAAAAAAGACTAGTGGTGAGTAGGCTCAGTCTTATCCACCAATGTGGTGATGTAAAGATCAAAAAGTCATATAGCAGCTGATAAGGTTAGAAATATTACCATCCTTGATCCTCCTAGTGTTTTGAATGAGGAATTTGTAATCCAATGGTTTGTGCTGGACCAAGATTATTTCCCAGTGCTCTGTATTTTCAAGAGCTCAGCTTCCCTTGTATATGGCTCACCTCGATATCCAAATAAAGGACCAAGCTAAATCCCACAGCCTCAGCGTTGATTAGGATTCGGTGTAAATTTGTGCCAATTTATCGGGATGGATGGGTAGGTCCGCTGGATGGATGGTACCTCGTCTGCTGATTAAAAAGCTCAACGCGTTTCTCCGGTTAATTGGGTATCCGGCTTCCTCAGGAGGAAGCCGGATACCCAATTGACCGGAGAAACGCGTTGAGCTTTTTAATCAGCAGACGAGGTACCATCCATCCAGCGGACCTATCCATCCATCCCGATAAATTGGCACAAATTTACACCGAATCCTAATCAACGCTGAGGCTGTGGGATTTAGCTTGGTCCCTTATTTGGATATCGAGGTGAGCCATATACATCTTGGAAATAATCTTGGTCCAGCACAAACCATTGGATTACAAATTCCTCATTCAAAACACTAGGAGGATCAAGGATGGTAATTTTTCTAACCTTATCAGCTGCTATATGACTTTTTAATCTTTACATCACCACATTGGTGGATAAGACTGAGCCTACTCACCACTAGTCTTTTTTAAAGAATGCAATAAATGTAAATTAATTTGTATATGTATGTATTGCTTATATGTTATTTTATGATTCATCAGTAAATGAATAATTAATTATATACCGTCCTATATTGTTTTTCTTCATCAACCAGCGCCAGTACAAACTACATCCTTTTTATATACTGTACTGGTTGGGTACGTTATTCCTGCATTTACCATGCCAACGGAATACAAATGGCAGAATCCCAAAATGTTAACTCTCAATAGATCCAAGTATTCTAACCCCATTACTAATCCACCCCTCTCACAGCCCAACCCTAAATTTCACTTTCTTTATCCTAACCAGAGGCGGAATTACCATTGGTGCAGCAGGTGTTTTGCCCCTGAGGACCAAGGTGCCCACTACTGCCCAAACCAGCAATGAGTTATTGTAAACTTGGGTTTGGGTGGAGGAGGGGGTCCTAAATTATATTTTTGCACCTGGGCCCACAACCCACAAGTTCCACCACTGATCCTAACCTTAACCCTTTCCTCCTGCAGCCTAACACTAACCCTCCCCCTAATGCCTAACGAAAACCCTTATCCCTATAATTTTGAGCTTCCGTAATCTGCTGTCGGGATTCTAACAGCTGGCATGTTGAACGTTGGGATATTGACTACAGTCTCTACTTTACCACTACTATCAAATGGCTCTGGACTCTGCCAGGCATACATACTGTAGCGAATCTCTTATCTCTGCTTAGATTTGAAGGTCAAAATGGGTTTGCTCTTCTTCAATTCAGGGTACTTTTGATTGCACTTCTTTGCCTAAGGCAATTTTCGGGATAATAGGACACCATCAGAATCTCTTTCTAATAATTGTGAGTGCTCATTACTATGAGGCTATTGAAGATTATACAAGATTGTGCTCTCCATTGACTAATTACAGTGTCTATGTTGGATGCTATTAATAATTTACAACAAATACAAATAAACCAAAAAATAATAATAATAAAGCAGCGCTTTTGAAAATGACTAATTTATTAAAAAGCAAGAATATATATATATATATATATATATATATCAGGTAATTATTTATACCACATTAAACATATATTAAAACAATAGATCCATATACACCGGCCGGTATTGTAAATATAATAACTTTTAAAACACAGTAATTATTTTCCAGCTCTTTCACTCAATCGCTCTCTCTATAATCAATACATATTTATAGACTTTTTTTAAAATTACTTAGCGGCTTCTAAACCATATGGTGTGTGAAACTCTTTTACAGTTCAAATATCGAAATTTCGCTTCTCCATGTTCATTAAATGGTTAAATGGAAATTTATCGTATTGATATTGATATTATTTTTGTGTTGTTGAATGTTTTGTGGCTGCAGTACTACATTTCCACCACCAGAAGGTAATGGTTGGTCTGATGTTGCTAATGGCCACAACGTCTTAATTTTGACAGATTTACAGTGAGATAACATAAAAAATTTCCTGACATAGTTGTAGCCATTCGGCAACAATATCGATAAAGGGTTAATTCCAGTGACCTGTCCCCAAGTCTCTCCAAACTCCAGCCAAATGTAATTCCAGCATCCTGTCAACTGTAACTCCAGCCTCCTTTCCCCATCTAACTCCAGCCTCCGATAGTTTGTCACAGATGTGCCCCCCCCCCCCCTCAGAACGTCTGACTCAGGTCATTGTGACTTAGTGGAAAAGAAATGGGATATAGACAAAAGGCGCAATAGTATACTTCAAGTTAAATACTTTCAGACTTCTCCTTTATCGAAGTGAGGTCGTTTCTCAAACGTTTCTCTTGATCAGACAAAACAAATACGTAGTGTCTCAAAATTGTGACAGTAGGTGTGGTTTCATGAGGCGTACCAGAACTCACGTTGGTTAAGGTAGTGTCCCTCGCATCAAGGTTTCTTTGGTACAGTCTCAGGTAACCCCACTCTTCATTAATCAGTGAATAATTCCTTGTATATATTGGAACCGGAATATTTTCAAACGTGCTCGAGAATGAGAAAAATATAGATAGTGTCTAGTGTTGAAAAGTGACCATATTTTTAAATTTTTTTAGGTGAGTGAGGAGCTGAACAAAAATGGTAAACTTTGACAGCGTACCTCACTTATGTTTTAATAAAGGTGAAAAACACATATAGAGGTTTCTTTAAGGAAGGGCGTACCCCTACTCACTATGTGATCTGGGATTTTCAAACCTATAAAGGTTTCTTTATGTCTCCTCCTTGTGAATTCAACTAGATTGGGGAACTTTAAAGACTGGTATGTACCACTACTGGCCCGATACCTCCAGTATTCCAGTGTGCATAAAACGTAAGAGAAAACTTAATGTGATGGGGTGCGACAAATTATGCATAAAATGGTTCAGGTACCATATAAACTTTTGCGCACCTTACTCACCCCTTCTAATAGGGGGCAAACGCCCGTATCGCTTTCTTTATCCAAAAGGGAATTTCCACAAGAAAAAGATTTCCTGCAGACTGTGGAGTTGGAAGTGAACCAAACCACAGTCAGCAAGAACCCCAGCGCTCAAAATTTAAAAACAATAAGGTTTTAGATATAACCAATGGGTGACAGCTGCTGCAGATCACACCTGTGGGTTTGCCTGTGCCCACAAAAGTACAATACTAAGAAAAGAGGGGGGGAGGAGGGGGTGTGTATTGCGCTGCTGAACACAATTTTAGAATATATACTCCAGAGTGGAAGAATGACCAACGTGCAGAGAATGACACGGACACACTGCTTAAAAAAGTATAAATTGGAACTAATGGAAATAATCAGGAACAAAAAGATACATATATAAGAAAAATAAAAAGCACATTAAATATACGATACTTGAATTGTACAATTCATAAAATAAATAGGGGAAGAATCGGGGGCTGAATGGATAAGGCCTGATAATTAACAGTCCTTAGTGGGACTAGGAATGGACGTTTGGTTGGGGGCACTCCGCTGTTAATAAGCCACATAAAATGATAGAGGTCAGATGGTTAATAAGCGTTTCAACAAATGCTGTTAGTAAAGATTGATAAGTATGGTTAATGGAATGAATGTCCGATGAAAGGTTATTGTTTGGTAGGATGAAATGAAGAAAGGTCAACAGTCACTTTTAGCGTGTAGGTAACACGCAATATAGCAGAAGAATGGCTGAGTTTGCATACAGGTGGCAATAAATATGCAGCAGTTGTAATATGCAGCGATTGAGTGCAGGGAGTTAATGGTTTTATCTCACCCTGAAGTGCCACTTGTCAGGTCTGATGGTAGCTCCGTTCACCGTAAGGAGGGTTTTTTTTTTTTTGTTTGTTTTTGCGGCCGGTAGTTGTCCTCTATGGTTCGCCAAGTTTAATGGCGCCGGCGGCTGGTGTTTCTCTCCTGGAAGGACGGAGCGTCCCGAATGTTCAGACGGCGATGCTGTTGCTGTAGAGGTTGCGCTGGTCTTCAATAGAGCGCTGGAAGGCTGTGTATACAGCGTATCAGTGAGTGGCGGCGGGCGGCCCCAACGTCCCAGTAGAATGACGTCAACGCGTTTCGTCTCCTTCGTGGTATTGGAGACTTTCTCAAGACGGATCAAGCCATTCTGCTGCTATATTGCGTGTTACCTACACGCTAAAAGTGACTGTTGACCTTTCTTCATTTCATCCTACCAAACAATAACCTTTCATCAGACATTCATTCCATTAACCATACTTATCAATCTTTACTAACAGCATTTGTTGAAACGCTTATTAACCATCTGACCTCTATCATTTTATGTGGCTTATTAACAGCGGAGTGCCCCCAACCAAACGTCCATTCCTAGTCCCACTAAGGACTGTTAATTATCAGGCCTTATCCATTCAGCCCCCGATTCTTCCCCTATTTATTTTATGAATTGTACAATTCAAGTATCGTATATTTAATGTGCTTTTTATTTTTCTTATATATGTATCTTTTTGTTCCTGATTATTTCCATTAGTGTTTTATGTATTATCTGATGTACTATATAAAATTTATACTTTTTTAAGCAGTGTGTCCGTGTCATTCTCTGCACGTTGGTCATTCTTCCACTCTGGAGTATATATTCTAAAATTGTGTTCAGCAGCGCAATACACACCCCCTCCTCCCCCCCTCTTTTCTTTATCCAAAAGGGGCTCAAGTGTGTGATGTTATCAGAATGGACCAGGACACCAGGTTGATAAAAAAGGTATATCCCCAATATTTTTAATCCAAGAAAAAATCTTTTTACAGGTCCCAAAGGCAAATCATGTGGGGTAAAGCCACAAGATACAAAAATTCCCAAAACATCAATTCAATTTAAAAAGGTTTAAAAGTAATACATACATCCGGAAGTTCGTTTAAAAAGTGTGTGGCTGTTCACTCTCCTCCAACAAATTCATCTACGCGTTTCGGTCGGAATGACCTTTATCAAGATGTGTTGGAGTGGAGTGAAGAGCCAGTATTTATACGATGAATACTCTTCACTCCACTCCAACACATCTTGATAAAGGTCATTCCGACCGAAACGCGTAGATGAATTTGTTGGAGGAGAGTGAACAGCCACACACTTTTTAAACGAACTTCTGGATGTATGTATTACTTTTAAACCTTTTTAAATTGTATTGATGTTTTGGGAATTTTTGTATCTTGTGGCTTTACCCCACATGATTTGCCTTTAAGACCTGTAAAAAGATTTTTTCTTGGATTAAAAATATTGGGGATATACCTTTTTTATCAACCTGGTGTTCTGGTCCATTCTGATAACATCACACACTTGAGCCCCTTTTGGATAAAAAAAGCGCTACGGGCGTTTGCCCCCTATTAGAAGGGGTGAGTAAGGTGCGCAAAAGTTTATATGGTACCTGAACCATTTTATGCATAATTTGTCGCACCCCATCACATTAAGTTTTCTCTTACGTTTTATGCACACTGGAATACTGGAGGTATCGGGCCAGTAGTGGTACATACCAGTCTTCAAAGTTCCCCAATCTAGTTGAATTCACAAGGAGGAGACATAAAGAAACCTTTATAGGTTTGAAAATCCCAGATCACATCGTGAGTAGGGGTACGCCCTTCCTTAAAGAAACCTCTATATGTGTTTTTCACCTTTATTAAAACGTAAGTGAGGTACGCTGTCAAAGTTTACCATTTTTGTTCAGCTCCTCACTCACCTAAAAAAATTTAAAAATATGGTCACTTTTCAACACTAGACACTATCTATATTTTTCTCATTCTCGAGCACGTTTGAAAATATTCCGGTTCCAATATATACAAGGAATTATTCACTGATTAATGAAGAGTGGGATTACCTGAGACTGTACCAAAGAAACCTTGATGCGAGGGACACTACCTTAACCAACGTGAGTTCTGGTACGCCTCATGAAACCACACCTACTGTCACAATTTTGAAACACTACGTATTTGTTTTGTCTGATCAAGAGACAACCACATAATTTTTTTCTTTATGTTTATTATTTTCTTGAACATCACGACTTGTCAACCGACACCTGTTTGAGAAACGACCTCACTTCGATAAAGGAGAAGTCTGAAAGTATTTAACTTGAAGTATACTATTGCGCCTTTTTTCTATATCCCATTTCTTTTCCATTTTGTATTCTGAAGTAAGGGTGTATCTTCAGGGATTGTGATTTTAGGCTGCAGTGCGCCACGTATCACCTGTCACTTAGTTTTTTGCATTGTGACTTAGTGTTATGCCAGTTATCCTAACAATAAAATATATGCCCAGTAGAGTTTCCAATAGAGTCTCAGGGCCTTATTCTGGTTCACTTGCAAAAGCAAATTCTCTCTCTAATGTACAAAACCATGTGCACTGCAGGTGGGGCAGATGTAACATGTGTAGAGAGAGTTAGATTTGGGTGGGGTGTGTTCAAACTTAATTCTAAATTGCAGTGTAAAAATAAAGCTGCCATTATTTACCCTGCACAGAAACAAAATAATTCACCCAAATGTAACTCTCTCTGTACATGTTACATCTGCCCCACATGCAGTGCACATGGTTCTGTCCATTAAAGAAGGAGTTTGCTTTTGCAAACCAACCTGAATCACCCCCTAAGTATCTTTTACACTGCGCAGAGCAGAAGATGCTTGGATGTGCAGTAAACACTGTTAAAAAGGCACTTGTACTAGAGGGCGGCTGATGAATGCGAAGGTCTATTTATCTAGAGAATATGATTTATTTTTGAGTGCAATGTATGCCAGCGCATCTTGGCACCCCTGAGCTAACTGCTGGCACCTATCTAAAAATAATGCTCTGAGTAATGTAACGCTTCACAGACCTGGCCACTTATATCTATAACCAGAACAACGGCAAGGGTAGACCTTAATGGGTTTGAGTCATGAATGATCGGTATAAGTTCAACAGATTCTCAGTGAGCAGCAGACAGAATGATGTTTATATCTCAGAAACAGAAGAGGAATAGTAAGGGGAACCCTACACCCTGGTATACAGATATCTGATATCCTGTCAAATACTGCAGTGAAGAATATAATATACCTGTAGTTATTAGAATATTGCAGTGGACAATACAGTATTATTATAGATATTAGAATATTGCAGTGGACAATACAATATAACTGTAGTTATTAGAATATTGCAGTGGACAATACAAAATAACTGTAGATATTAGAATATTGCAGTGGACAATACAGTATTATTATAGATATTTGAATATTGCAGTGGGCAATACAATATAATTGTAGATATTAGAATATCGCAGTGGACAATACAGTATAATTATACATATTAGAATATTGCAGTGGGCAATACAATATAATCATTTTGAGAGTATACGTAAATATAAAAAGGAAATACGATACAATATTGGAGTGAACAATAGTAGATATGTTCATGTTTGGGGCCTAATTATCAATCAGTGTTTGTGTGACCCTGGGGAAAAAATTCAGGTGTAACCACAAATATTAATTACCCCCTGCTGCAGTTTCCCATTGGGTCTATTGCTTTTATGCAGTACTATCAGGTACCTTATCACGGGCTTAGTAGAGTACTCAGCAACACTCCTGGACTCATAAGCCACACTTAGCAGCACTCCTGGACTCATACGGCACACTTAGTAGCACACCTGGACTGATATGGCACACTTAGCAGCACTCCTGGACTGATATGGCACACTTAGCAGCACCCCTGGACTGATATGGCACACTTAGCAGCACCCCTGGACTGATATGGCACACTTAGAAGCACCCCTGGACTGATATGGCACACTTAGCAGCACCCCTGGACTGATATGCATCCCTGGACTGATATGGCATACTTAGCAGCACTCCTGGACTCATATGGCACACTTAGCAACATCTCTGAACTCATATGGCACACTTAGCAGCAGCCCTGGACTCATATGGCACACTTAGCAGCAGAAAAAAAGGTGGATGTACAGCGCTAGGTTTATTCCGAAAAAGTATACACTACCACATGTAAATATTTATAACATTTATTAATAAAAATAATAATTTCATTTTTATTAATAAATGTTATAAATATTTACATGTGGTAGTGTATACTTTTTCGGAATAAACCTAGCGCTGTACATCCACCTTTTTTTCTTTTGCATATATACAATTGGGAGAATTACACACTCCCTGTACAGCAGCTTTGGCCGTGCCTGTGGTTCTATTCTTTTTTTCTACACTTTGCAGCACCCCTGGACTGATATGGCACATTTAGCAGTTCCCCTTCAGTAAAAAGAATAAGGGCAGCCACAACTTTTTTCCTTTTAATAAAAATAAAAAGGGCTGCACCCCAGGACTTATATGGCACACTGGGTAGTACCAGTGGACTGCTACAGGACACTGGGCAGCACCACTTGACTGATATGGCACACATGGCAGTACCCCTGGAGGTATAGGGCACACATGGCGGAACCCCTGGAATTATACGGCACACATGGCTGGACCCCTGGATTGATATGGCACACATGGCAGCACCCCTGGAATTATACAGCACACATGGTGGCACCCCTGAATTAATACGATACCTTTAGAAGTACCCCCGGAATTATTTGTAGCACTTGGCAGCACCCCTGCAGTAAAAAAATAATAAATGAATAAGAATGATTACAAAGTCCACCCAAGTCAGACAAGTGTGATGAGGGCGTGTAAGATCCGGGACAGACAGTGTACATATTTTTAGGCCATTGCAGCAGAAAGCGTATATTTAGTAGTGTGCAATATTGCCCAAATTGTGCAAATGCACAACTTTATGGAATCTACAGTTGAGACTTGCAGCACTCTGGGTTGAAATTAGGATGAGTCCAGCCAACAAACCAATCAGCATGCTGACAGCCATGCACTGTCTGGGAGGCAGTACAGAATGCTGCCTCACCTCACTGATAGTGTGACCACCACCCCCTCCTGCTCGTAGTCCCCCAGAATTCTGCTAAATGTTTGGATAGCCTGAAATAAATATAATCTATATGTATAGCTACATCAAAGAAAGGGAGCAGCAACCTAGAAGAGACAGTATACAGTATGTTTCCAGTAGGAATTCCCATAATACGGTGAATCCTATTATAAATTGAAGTCATGTAAATTTGGCTGGTTCACTATAGAAATGTAAGTGAGGTTTAAGCTTTAAATGTTTGCTGTAGTTAACTGCAAATTACCTAAACCATTCCCATGCTTAAGTTACAAACTCTGCAGCTTTGAAGCAAGCTTTCCCGAGGCTAAGGAGACTTATTATTAATATTATGCAGGGTTCTAGCTGCTGTCTGTAGAACAGAAAAAACTTTCTCTTGTTGAGTTGGAAACTTTCTCTTCTGTCCAAATGACGTGAGATTGCAGTTATGATATTTATTGCTTTCAGTCTCATTTACCAAATTCTGGGGCAGATATATAAACATGAGGTTGGTAAAGAGTGATTAATGTCCAGCCAGTCAGCTTCTAACTGTCATGCTACAGTCTGTGTTTGAAAAAAAAATGACAGTTAGGGGTTGATGGCTTGGACAATTATCACCCTTTATCACCCTCGTGTTTATCTCTTTTTAAGGCTTAATGCATCTGCCCCTATGTACATTAATGGTATTAAATTATGTTATTCACCTTCCGGCAGTAAGCCAGTACACTGATACAGTGCCCATGTCGACTAACATTGAAATTGGACAAAAAAAAGAGACAAGTGACATTTTTGACTGTTGACCTTCCCATTGAGATAAGTGGGTACATATATATAGCGGTTTCTTTCTTGATTCCTTTATATATGCTGTTCTCTCATCAAAATAGCTCATCAATGGGGTATAATGGATAAGAGGAAACCGATTTATTTTATTTATATTAACACACTGATTTATTCCAAAAAGATAAAATGGCAAATACAAAACATGAATAAAACCACAATACCTGAGGCAGTGACGTGCGGTGAGGTTAGTGGCAGGTGAGGCAGGTGCTTTTGCAAAGTGGGAACGGGTCCTGCCAGTGCCATAACTTGACATTTGGTGCCCTGTACCAAAAAGGGAATTGGTGCCCCCCTATACTGAAAACAGGGAAGGTGTGCACCAACATTTCACTGGTGTGGCTTCACAGGAAAGGAACATGGCCACATAATAGTACCAATAACACCATAATGCTCCATACACCTTATGCCATACACTGTAATGCCCATATCACATTATGCCGTACCCTGTAATGCCTTTATCACATTATGCTCCAAACAATAATGCCCTAATCACATTATATTGCACACTGTAATGCCCTAATCACATTATATCACACACTGTAATGCCCATGTCGCAATATGCTGCACACCATAATGTCCACACATATTATGCCACACATCCTAATGCTCAAATCACTTTATGCCACACCTGCTATTAAAGCCGGGGGAGGAGAGCGGTGCCTGTAGAGGTGCCGTGACCGGTAGATATTTCAAATATGGGCAACAACTTATGAGCCAGTCAGAGCTCGGGGTCCACCGGCCAATCGCTAACTGTGGCTGCTGGTCCACGAGCTCTGATAGGCTGGTGGCCTGCACCACATTTAAAATATACACCGCTCTCAGCATAGGAGCAGAGTAGCAGGGATCGGTGCCGGTGAGCTAGGGAGGGCAGAGCAAGACATCCCTATTGATGATTCAGTATATAGATATATACACCCAAAAACACGCATTCTACTACAAACAAAACCTCACGCCTTATGCCTATCAAACACCCCCCCCCCCCCCTTATATCATTACACTTACTTATAACCCCCTGCCCATGCCACACCTATCATTTTCCCCATACAAAAAAAAACTTCTATCACCCTTCCCCTGTCCATATATTGTTACCGTTTGTGGCTGGGTTTGTTCCTTCGGTGTCCTGGCTTCAGCGTTCCCCAAGTGAGATGTAGTGGCATAGCTGGCTGAGGTTAAGCAGTCACGGGACAGCTGTGCCACCGCTGTGATTCTGTGTATGGCGGGTCAACTCCCTCACCTCTCTGCCAACTGTCATGACAGAGGCTTCAGGCATGCAGAGCCCCGTCACCCTGGCTGCCGGTTCATGCACATGCAATGGCGTGTGCACACCTGTGCAGATCTTCGAAAATCTCGATCTGTGATTTTTGGATATCTGCGCTTGGGTCTGAATTAGGCCCAATATACGTGACTTTATAACTCCCTCAGCCATTGCACTGAACACTAGTATGTTACTAACCAGAGCTTTTATGGTTATTTATTTGAACAAAGCAAACTACAAATAGGTCTTTACAATGTTTGAGTGGATGGAGTAAATACCCATGGAATAAATACTGCACCTATTGTGATCACCGGCAGAAACCAACGGGGGATGAGGGGAAAGGCGGCCGTCTGTCACATAGACAGAAGCAGCGATCGCCACCAGCAGGGTCAAACGGGGAAGGGTGGGCGCTGAAGGGTTCTCCGGTGCCGCTGTCTGTCACATAGACAGAAGCAGCGATCGCCACCAGCAGGGTCAAACGGGGAAGGGTGGGCGCTGAAGGGTTCTCCGGTGCCGCTGTCTGTCACATAGACAGAAGCAGCGATCGCCACCAGCAGGGTCAAACGGGGAAGGGTGGGCGCTGAAGGGTTCTCCGGTGCCGCTGTCTGTCACATAGACAGAAGCAGCGCTCGCCACCAGCAGGGTCAAGCGGGGAAGGGTGGGCACTGAAGGGTTCCCCGGTGCCACTGTCTGTCACATAGCGCGGCAGCTGACAGCACCACATGTCCCTACACTGCAGACTCATGGACAGCGGATACAGGGTGTCACTGTGTGACAGCCTGATCCGCTGTCCTATCACATCTGTCTCAGTGACAGGGGCGTGCTTTGTATGTGGGCTGAAGGCACGTTCCTGTCACTGAGGCAGAGGAGTAGGTGCCGCTTCGCTGTCACTTTTCAATGGGCTTTTCAGCCTCTTTTTGTCCCCGCAATTTAGCCCCGCCCCTGCTGCTGACGGTTTTCAATTGTCAGCAGGAGGCACGGCTCCCGATGCCTCCAAGTAATCCCACACAGCACTTTACCCCATAGATTATAAAAAAAAAATACTAATTAGATATTTATTACACAGTATGTGTAATAAATATCATCTTTGTATTTTTTTTTATGATTTATGACAGGTGAGGCTCTGCCTCCCCTGCCTCCCCTGACTGCACGTCCCTGACCTGAGGAGTGGACAGGGTCACAACCCAGGTGGAAGAATTCAGTCACTCTAAGGACCAGCATATATAAAGGAATCAAGACAGAAACCGCTATATATATATATATATATATATATATATATATATATATATGTACCCACTTATCTTGTTGTAAGTAACGGTACGCATTGGCACATTTTAAGGATTGTTCCAATTGAGGTGATATCCCTAAAAGAAACCTTTACACACTTGGTACTGTGTTGTCAATTGTGAGTTCAGTACGCCATAGTGGTTCCCCCTATATCCCCGATCATACATAGGTGGGTTCAGGCGAGTCAAACATTTCTCTCTTCTCTATTCGGCATTTTATCACCATATGAAAAATCCCTGTGGGAATTTCTGAGTTGGAAGGGACCCAAAAGAAACCAATATAGGATTCTCTTCCTCTATCCCTATGTGAGTATGGTACGCCACCTACCCATATATGAATTTGTACACAGAGGGTGACCCGATTAAGAAACCTTGATGCACAGGATCTTACCATTTTACCCAGCGAGTCTGGTACGATGTCATCGTATCCCCCTTAGCATCAGATATCAGAAACCTTGACAGAGTAACTGACACCGTTTTTTCTTTTCTTTATCCACCACGTTATATCTATATTGCTACATAACATACGGAGTCAAGTGCCATCAACATTATTCTTCCAGCAACAGTTACCTACAAAAGGAGGACATCCAGCGATCCTCCATTAACGTTGGGGCTGCAAGGACTCTCAGTTTGCGCCTTGGGACATTCTTTTCTTTTCTTGCTTTTATCAGTACCAGTAAGTGCGCCTATCCTTAAGGGAAACGGCAGCTGTTGTAGGCACGAAGCTGGGCTGCTACCTCCAATGTAGGATTCCTGAGCAGTAAGTATTAAGAAATGCATGCTGGGGGTTTGGTGTGTATACCCTGCACCCAATATACAGTAGATGCACTATCATATTTTCCTTGAGTATCATTGCCTTGATGTGAAATACCCTAATCACTCATTGAGAGATGAGGTGAGATTCCCCTTAGGAATAGATAAATAACTGGTTCTTATCACATAAGCACAGCAAGTACTAATGGTAATTAGGCAACGCTGCCAGTTCTATCTTTGTTCAATAAGTCATGATGAATATGTTCACGTTGCTATGTCCTTCAAAGCTTATACCTGTCTAGAACCTTACAGACTTATCACTACATTCATTTTTAAATACATTAATATTGCTCATTTACATTCCTAATCACTTATGCATTCTAAAACTAAAGACAAATGTGAATCATTTATTTGTGACACTGTCTTGCTTAGGGTTCCATTTAAGAAGGAATCATAAAGCCTTTAGCCCATTGGTTCTGGTTGCAGTGCACATGGGTCCAGGGGGCCACACCGTACACCATACACCCTACACCATACATTGTGCTTACTACTCTGGTGTCTGGTGATAACACTGCAGAAATGATCAGGAAGACCTGGAGACCTGGCACGCAGTGTTATGACAAGACGGCACTGCACCCTGTTCTTTCTCCACCTCCTCCACCTGTGACATCACTACATCAAGCCTAGGGGGCGGACCTACTGACACCGCATCCGGCTCTGGTAAGTAGAGCACTGCCTGCGATATGCTAAGGAAGCGTGGGATCATCATACCACCCAACGGTCCCGCTTATTGGAGGAATGTCCCGGTTTTTGGCGGGGAGGGGGGGCAGTTGGGAGTTGTTGTCCCCCTGTCATCCATGAATAGATACAGCGTTTATTCTTGCAGCCAGTGGGGCTGGGGGAATGCCCCCACAGCGGCAAAAATGGGGGCTTGGCCTCGTGGCAACATCGTAGGTACAGGCCATGCCCCCATTTCAGTAGGTCACACCCCCAAACAGTTTTTGCCGGAAATGGCTGTAGTAGTGAAATATCCCTTTCACACCGATATATATTTCCCGGGTTATTGCACATGAACACGCAACAACCTGGGAAATTGGTCAGTGTGAATGGGTCCTGAAAGATGGTCCCGGGTCCAGCGTCCTGGTATTTCAAGCCGGGTCTTGACCAGGGTTGGACCCGGGACTATTGTGGGTCCAGGAGCAGTGTGAACGGGTGACCCGGGTCCCATTCACGGTACTCTAAAGGCACCACTGGGAGATGCTGTCATCTCCCAGCGCCACCCTGGCCCCACCCGGCCGGCTTTATGCTGGGTCGGGTGAGTAATCTGAAAGTAATGGCAAGCCAAGTCACAACCCAGGTCCAAAATCCCAGGTGTGCCGTGGCTTTCTGTGTGAATGGGATATAAGAGGGAGGGGGTTGTGTGGAGGCTGTACACAGGTCTACTTTTTTAAACTCCCCTAAAGGGCTCATGTTATGACCTACGTTTAGTATTTAGAGTAGCAAGGCTTCTGTGACTACACCATGTATGTCATCTATAGATGGCGTTTGGCCAGCGATAGTGTCCCAACAACAGCCCCTCTACCTCTTGCCACTATGGAGCTGCAGGTGGTTGGTGTACCCTGAGCACAGCATGGCAGCAAGGAACTGAGAAACGTGGAAACTTGCAACGAGCCATAGAAAATCTACATTTAATCGGGTTCTGGATATAGACCCCTAATTTTAGACTACAGTATGTGTAAAGCATAATTAAGTGTCACATGATTAGCAGTGAAGGTTTAAATAGCCATAATTAGCCACAGTGCCTATTACAGTAAAGCGTTCTATTAATACTTAGGGGCCGTTCGTTCCGGTCCGAATGCGGCCTTGTCCCCAATGTTTGGGGCCTGCACATGTGCAAAATCCCATGAGTGAACGGCTTCGGGGAGTTTCACTGTTGCCAAGCCATTCGCTCCAGCATACACACCCCCTCGCATGCAAATAAATGGATTCGTACAACAGGGGCGGGACGGGCGTTCAGCAAGGCTGCGAACATATGCAGCATAGAGAACAGGGCCATTAATTAGTTCACAAAAGGTCGCATCATCTGGTTCCTCCAGCAGACCTCCTTCATTGTTTGCCGACGATCCAGGCATTGTCTATCCGCAGAACACAGAGTACAGGCTGCAGATCACAGTATCTCCACTTTGTCTAAGCCTTAATGAAGAGGACAATCCGTTCCGGTGTCCACACTGCCGACGGCCAATTACAAACATCCTAGCAGCCGATGTGTGACCTTGTGATTGCATGATAAATAACACTTAACTTAACCTAAACCTCAAATAACGACTCGGAGAGGTAGGTTTGGCAGAAAGTATTAGCTGTATTTATTCAATGAATTTACGCTAATTTAAATTGATATTAATTAATGGTGATCAAGAAAGAACAGCTAATTATTTAAACTCCCCCATCACTATCCCCATGTAACTAACCAACAACAAGCGGTATCCATTTAGCATTCAACATTGACTGGCTACCCGTCCGGGTGGTGTCGCTGTTCCCAACCGGGTAATCCAGCGAAGCCTAATAGTCAACGAAGGTGAGCGCACCAAAAACAACTACGTATATAGAACAAATCATCCGGTAACAAAGACCTTAAATCACTTAACCTGCCGGTTAAGTGAAGGGCGGGGGAACTCAGAAGAAACAGGAAGACTCCTCCTCTTCTTCCAGCTCATATCCACAGCTAACTCTAACATCCCTGCATTCTTATTGGATGCCGAGTCACATGCTTCCCTAAGGTCATCACAGCCGATGATGTTTAACTCACTACATGCCTACTGCATCTCAGTCAATCCGTTTTTCTTTACTTCTTACGTGTTCATGTAACTGCAGTTGAGCTGCTTTCACTTCTACTGACCTCAAAACATCGAGCATGTCCAAATTTGGAAGTGGCCTTAAGTTTTCTCTTTCACGTTAATAATCTCTTCCATGTGTTTCATATATAAAGTAACCTTATTTTATAAAGAGAACGGATTCAGACTATTTTTCTTGTCTATCCCCAATCCCTGGACAGTGAAACAAGCTTAATGTGAGAAGAGACCTTAAGAAAACACTCAGGAGGCTCTCTCTGTATTTTTATTCTCCATGAAATAGAAGTGGAGAATTGGTGGGGGGGTGGGGGGGGATTTTTACAACAAAAGACCTTAGAAATATATTATCTATTATCTATTTTTTTTATTTTCGTCTACCAATAAGTGAGGTTGGAAAAGCAATGGGTAGTGAAATATGCAGCTTAACTCCTAAGTCCAGTAAAAGAGAATGTACTGTCTGTAACATTATGGGGGCATTATTGGGAGGCCCAGATGTCTTCAGATGGTTTGAAGGCATCCCATGATAGCATTAGGACAGAATGTCCAAACAATGGTCCTCCTGCTGTTGTGAAACTACAAGTCCCATCATGCCTTGCCACAGTTTTGCTGGAACCCGGGAACCCGATCAAGTCAAAGGCAGCCCCCGGAGACTTGAGCCAGCGCATGCGCAGTGTGTATGACGTTACTGCGTATGTGTTAGCCCCGTGCAGGGACAGGGGTGCGTGCAGCATCCGGGAATGGCGGCAGTGACCAGGGACGGCAGCGGAGGGGGGGCCCTGCATTGCGGCAGCCCTCCCCCTCCATAATGGTAAGAGCCACCACTGCCTAGCACCAACCAGAGTGTGTCTGGGAAAACATGAGTGCAGCCAAGCACCAACGAAGCAGTGAAAACAGTTACTAAAAAATATTGGGCCTTATTCAGCAGGGATCGCTAATCTGCCCCCAAATGCCGGCTTCCTGTAAGTCAAACTGCGGCTGCGTTGTGTTTATGACACAGATGCCTTTTCTCCGTATTTGAATTCCTTTTTTATTAAAAACATTGGGCCTGTTTCTGACCAGCTGGCTGTGCAGCGTACACTCGCTACCTAGCAAGCTGGTAAGCGCCGCCCACCTCCCCGACGATCTTTGGGGAAGGGGCTGAATTCGGACCACTATGAGCGGGTATGAATCGGCCCCATTATTTGAAGATCTTCAGTTAAATTGAGGAATCGTTAAATGTTCCCATTGATTGGCAGAGTGGCCTACACTTATGAGTCAACCAAACCCCGTCTTACGTTCAAGTAAACATCCATTCGCAGCCTGCTGGGGAACACCCAGCAGGCGACTATCGAATGATGTGGAATGATGTCAGCTGCCTGCCCCCCACACCTGCGTCATCGGCCCCTTACCATGAGAACGCCCAGCTGCACCGTCGTCCCCTGCCGCAATTCTGTTTGCCGTGGCAGCACGCACCAAGCAGATGCACGTGAGCACAAATACACCATTTCCTGACAGAAGTCCCCAAAGCATTACATCCAGTTTCCAGACCTGAACTATAAATGACTTTTTGTGCGTCCCAACATACCATCACTGCTTCCATAATGGTTTCCTGATATATTTAGTGAACGTGTTATTAATCTTGTTTGTTTGTGAAGCTACAAATCCATTATCCCACATGGCCGGCCCACGCGCCTTTCTATGTTACTCTTACATTCATATCAAGATGAAGGATCGGAACATGAGAATTAACGACTTCGCGGTTTATAACCGCCCAGGAACTCATTTATTAAGTTGTCTCAGATAAGACTTTGGGCGGTATTCAATGTGAATACTGGCGATGTGCAGCGAATCCTGTTTAGGATTCGCTGCACATTCGCCACTGGTCGCCGCGTTCCGGAGCCTCGCCGGCTCCGGTATTCGACGAGTCAGGGGCTCGCTGCTCCTGACTGTCGAATTTGAGCTCCTGCGGCGGACGCCGCAGGGAGCCTGAGGACGGTGGCAGGCAGGGAGATGGAAGTCTCCCTGCCTGCCCCAGAACGTTTGTGGGGGGAGGTGGGCTCCCCGGGAGCCAGGCAGCATAGGCTGCCCCCCGGGGGTGCCAGCAGGGGACCGGGTATATTCACTACATCCGATCATGCATATGTAATGATCGGGTGAAGTGAATATATGAATATCTAATGAGCGGCTCGGCTCCGGCCCCCTGCTGGCTGGTCTGTGTAAAATAAAAGCACATGAATAAAAATAGCATGCCCCTCCTCAGAATAAAATTCCAGATTTTTTTACACCAATTGTAAAAAACAAAACACTTTATTTTAAATGTTCACCTTCCACTTCACCATAAAAAGATAGCGATTGCTACTCGGTGAATCATGGCGAAAAAAACCTTGAAATGTATTCGCCATCTGGTCATTGAATAGGGTGATTCACCGTTTTAGTCAGAAATTCGCCTTACAGCACAAAATCGCCATAAAAACCTGGCGAATCAGCCTCATTGAATACCGCCCTTTGTATTCTAAAAGCTGTATTATATTACTTTTGGTATCCGGTCGATGGGTCGACAGTAATTAGGTCAATATGTCGACCACTATTGATGGACAAACAATAGGTTGACACAGTGTCTTCCCATGTAGGCGGATTTTGACGACGAAAAACTCCTGCCAACCTTTTCCCGTCTTGACCATTTCCATAATGACATTTTACTTATGTGGACCTAGACCATGTCGACCTTTTTCGTGTGTCAACTTATTTCCTGTAGACCAATAATGGTCAACCTATTGACTGTCCATTAATCCATACTCATTTATTTTCTACCACTGCAGGCAACGTTACTTGTAGGCGGCCCCTGGGTCGACAATGTGTAGGCCGACCTCTAATGGTCAAAAGTAATCAGGTCTTCAACTAAGAATCATTGACAAACCCTACGTCGACTTTGACAGAAGGTCAACACAAGCTTAAGGTCACCGTGGACATGGTCAACATGAATAAGTTTTTCAGGGTTTTTTTTATTTAAAAAAGGTAGATTTACTGTACATACTTTACTGTCCAAGTGGGAATATAATGAGTGCAGTGAGGCACTGTTCTTGAAGCAGTGCAAGTGCAGCGAGGGGGCACGGTAAAGTTATAACGTGTCCATGTCGACACAAAAAAACATGAAGAACTCCAATCGACCTTATTTACGTCAACCATGTCCATGTAGATCTAAAGCTTGTGTCGACCTTCTGTCAACGTCGACCTAGGATCAGGGCCGGTGCGTGGCACCAGACTGGAGGGGGGGCGCGCCCCGGCGCTCACACGCTCCACGGGGGGGTGATGCAGCGGCCACCGCTGTGCTCCACGGGGGGGTGTTTATGCGGCTGCCGCCGCTGCGCTTCACGGGCGGTGAGAGGTGGGGTGAGTTGGTGGCAGGAGATGTGGCGGGGGTAGGGGGTTGGAGATGCGGCTCAGGGTGGGCTCCAGGGGGAAGGGGGGGTGGGGGTCACTCACCTGCTCCCAGCTCCTTTCTTCCTGTTGTCCTCGGAGGGAGCACACTGCTGCCTCTTGCTGGCTACTGCTGCTTCCTGCTGCTCACCACCGCCCTCCAGAGGCCCTGCATAGGGTATGTCGACCATTCTTACCTAATCACCGTCGAACATTAATGGTGGAACTAGTTACTGTTGACCTAGACATTGTCTATCATCTCTACCGTAACCAATGTTACTATGGTATCTTGGGTTATCATCAGTGGCGTGGCTACGGCGCCCCCCGGAGCCCATTCAAACCCCCCCAATCCCCCGCAGCCTTACCTTTCGTGCTGGTCCCGGCGGCTCCGTTCTTCTGCTGACGACCACCACAAAATGGCCGCCCCCATACAGCAGACAGTTTCAGAGAACTGTGTGCTATATGGGGGCGGCCATTTTGTGGTAGTCCTCAGCAGAAGAACGGAGCCGCCGGGACCAGCGAAATAGGTAAGCCTGCAGGGATTGGGGGGAAGTGTAACTATAGCACCGCAGCCCCCGGCGCCCCCATATGCACAGTGCCCCCCCCGCGGTGGCGGGGGGCTGCGGTGCTATAGTTACGCCACTGGTTATCATTCCTCTTTTGTTCTGTGTGTATATTTATACACATTGTACTACGCTCAGAGAACAAGTGATGCTGGCACCTGCAGTCAGCCACAGTCTGCTTTTTATGTACACCATATAATATGTGCCTTTCCACCAGCAGAATGAGTATTTATCAGAGACAAGGGTACATATGCAGCTAATACATCTTCATCAAATGAAGCCAATTGTTCTGCGGTGTTGGCTGCAGCTGTTACTTTAATGATGTCCCTGCTCAAATGTCAGCACAGCCGCCTAAAGGTGCCCATACACGTTACAATTATTGTATACAATATCGCATCTCATCGCATCTCGGTTTTACGATGAGATGAAATCTAGTACAAAAAGTATGTGCAGCACATACTTTTTGTACTAGATCTCATCTCATATCATCGCAAAACTGAGATGCGATATTGTATACAATATTTACAATAATTGTAAAGCGTATGGCCACCCTTAGAACCGACGCATCATTTAATGTTAGTAACATCTACATTATAATACAGTATATTTTTGTTTTGCGCCCGGCTGCTGTTTTTGCTGTATTGAGGTTCCTTGTATTGCAATAAGCGCACCTCTACAAGCAGGCTAGTGATGCCACCTCGCTGAATTATTTAACGGAATATGATAATGAGACGACTGTACGTAGGCTAAGCCATGTGCCAAGGTAGAGTAAATAAAGAATTCCCTTTATTTTAACCTCCTGCTAGGAGGCAGTCGCTGAGCCCCGGCAGGCGGATTAAACAGCATTCAATTACTCAACGCGTTCACTGTTCAAAGCTATCAATAATAAACTGGTTTGTTTAAGCAGAGAAAATTCATATTGTTATGTACAGCGTACTGTATCCAATCTTCATATTGTACGTTTCGGGGTGGGCTTTGCAGTTGTTTCATCAATGTCAAATTAGGAATCACTTGCACCTGTAATGCACAGAAATCCTCAGTGTTCCACGGAAAATGACCACTCTTAAAATGATGTTGATCATATGCAAATTGTCAAAAAAAATTTGATGGGAAATCATTATAATTTTATTCAAGAGAAAATAGAGGTTATTCTAGATGACACAGGCTTAAAATTACACGCAGCACTGCGTGTCTTTTAAAACCCACCCACCACTCACAAAGGGCCTTATTCTAGTTCACTCTTTCTGACAAAATCCTTCTTAGATGGACAAAACCATGTGCACTGCAGGGGGGCAGATGTTACTTGTGCAGAGAGAATTAGATTTGTGTGGGGTTTTGAGATCTATATTGCAGTGTAAAAATAAAGCAGCCAGTATTAACCCTCACCCAAATCTAATTCTCTCTGCACATTTTACATCTGCCCCCCTGCAGTGCACATGGTTTTGTCCATCTAAGAAGGATTTGATGGTCACCGGCCATCGAATGATTTTGGAAGGTACATGCAAAACTAAGACACTCTCAGGTATCTTAGCTTTGTGTGTTCTGGTGGGGAACATGACAAGCCGGTGGTGTCAGCTACCCGCCCCCGGCACCCGCGTCACTGCGCATTGGCATGGGCGTGACTACCCGCCGCTGCCCCCCCGCCCACACTGTTGTTCACCACGGCCGCTCACACCTGGCACATTTACATGCACAGCAATGCGCATGCGCAGTTAGGAAACATCGCTCGCCTTCACGAATTTGCAACGGTGCGCATAAACTATAATAAGGTCCAATGTGTATTTTGCATAATGGGCCTAATCCAGACCTGATTGCTCGACAAATTTGTTCTCAAAATTGGCAAAACCATGTTGCACTGCAGGTGGGGCAGATGTAACATGGGCAGAGAGAGTTAGATTTGGGTGGGGTGTGTTGAAACTGAAATGTAAATCACAGTGTAAGAATAATGCAGCCAGTATTTACCCTGCACAGAAAAAAAATAACTCATCAGAGGGTTGTAGATGGGGCGCCAGATAGCGAAGGGCCCTAAGAGAGGCCTATCCCAGGAATTTGAAAGCCTACCACCTGATAGAAGCTGGCGAACGGGCAGGTGGCCATGGGGAAAGGGCCGGTGGATTTTTTAAATTGCTGCCAGTCACAAAGCAATTTGGGTCTGATTCAGACCTGTTCCATAGGCTGTGTATGTTCGCAGCCAAGACCAAACGTCCTCCCCCCCAGACACTTACACCTCCCCTCGCATGCGGCCCAACCAGAGATCATTCCACGTCGCCGACCATCAAATAATTTTTTTTCCGACGTTCGCAAATAAAAGTCTAAACTGAGATGGCAGAAAGGGGGCGGGTGCTGATATCATGTGACTTCAGCCGCTCACTCCAAGCAGGCATCGACCCGCCCACATTCCCAGGGGAACGCCCAGAGTTTTTTTGGCAATACCCATAACACATTGGGTGTTCCCCTGCCCCCTGGCCGTGCGAACACCTCGGCGAGTGTGAGGTTCTAGCATTGTTTAGAGCACTCAGCCGCGTCTCGAGTAGGATGGATGTCTTGGCTGTACCGAGGACCTTATTCTGGTCCGCACTCAATGCTGCAAAATTTGCAATGTTGCGTGTGGATGTAACACCGTGCGCACACCCGCCCTTCCCCCTTGCTCGCCGCGTTCTCCGCATGGCTGTGAATGGATGTTTATGTAAACATCCATTCGCTGCCTTGGGTGCGGGGGCCAAATCATTTCATGGTCACCGACCATAGAATTATTTGGAAGGTACACGCAAAACTAAGACACTGTCTGGTGTCCTGTACGGGAAGAGGGCGGGCAGCTGACATCCGGTGACATCGGCTCCCCGGCACCCACATCATGGCGTCATTTGCATGAGAATGCCCATGAAATGTTGAGTGTTCCCATGGGCCCAGACCGTCGCCGCTGCCCGCCGCCCGCTCTGGTAGATGCAAATGGGACTGCGAACTAGCAGTTCGCCGTGTCCGCTGGCACCCAGCAGGGGTGGATTGGCCCACCAGGAAACGTTTCCCAGTGGGCCGACCCAAAACTCATTAAAAGGGTCCAGCTGCGCTCCCCCCGGGCTGGCTGGGCCGCGGGCAGCTGCCGCAGCACTTTGCCCAAATAAAAAATGGCCACGGGAAGGATGCTGCACATGCACCTCCCAGGCTCCCAGCTCCAGTTCCCCCTCCGCCCGGCCAGCAGAAGAAATAAGAGCAGCAGCAGCAGCAGGTGAGCCATAACCCCCCCCCCCCCCCCCCCCAGGCATACCGCCGCCGCCAGCACCAAATCCCCCCCCTGGGCATAATGCCGCCGCCTACCCCCCCATACCGCCGCCTCCACACACACACACACACACCCCACTCTCCCGGGCCGGTTTCGAGACCCAATACGCCCCTGGCACCCAGCATCCACGCATGCGCAGAAGGAAAACATTGCTTCCCCGTGCGAACGTGCGGAGGAGTGAATCAGGTTACGGCCCAGAGGCTGGAGAGCTACAGATTGTTTAAGCAGAGTCCCATGGCTGTAGACACAAACTATTTGCATGACGTCACCATATGATAACACTATAACAGTCGCTGTATTGTTTGTGTTCTGCTCAACCTTGTTGATGTCACTTTGTGGTTGAAATGTTCCAGAACACGGTACTCAGCCCTGGAGCTGCATGAACCACACCGCTGTCAGTAGTAGCAGGATAACCACACATTAATTAAGTAGCAATGTTCTCTCTGTGAGGATGCATGTACTGTTGGTACTGTCCATTAGTAACAGTCGTTTAAGAACAATATTTAGTATCCATTCCTGTAAATGTGACCTAACTGGCTCGGCAGCTCTTGAAGTAATTAGTCTTCTAAACCACAAATTGCTGAGTCTGTAGGCTGCATCGTTATCTGGCGATATCTGAGTGTCGCTGTACCAATCATTGGTAGACGCCAGGAGATTTACATTCATTGAGGCAATGCTTAATTTGAAGCAAATACGCTTTTGTCTAAAATATGTTCCAACAATATAGAATGGAAAAACAGAATATATTAAGCCAAAAAGACTTCTCAAACCCTGCCCATACTCTCCAGTGAAGCACCCGGATTTGGAAAAACCACAGATCAAAAACCAACTTGGTTTTGCCTATTAACCCTTTGAGCGCCAAGTGAATTTGTCAAAATATGTGCGAATATTGCGGAGCAACACATTTGTATTCATCATAATGGCCTGTAACGATTACCTTATATAGGGAGTGAAACCTTTTTTTTTTCTTTTACACATTTCTTATTTTAATTTATATAACAAATGTGAGCAGTGCTGTTTTTTTTTTATACTGCTTTCACACCGCAAAAACGTCATTGACCTGGTAATTTAAAACGTTTTTAAAAATGGGTCAGATAGCCTTAACCCCTTTCACACCGCATATCTTAAACGGTATATTACCCGTTTGTGCGGTATTACCGTTTCAATTCCATTTTGTCCCATCACATTACCCAGGGACACTGAAAGGGGGAGGACCCTGCTTTTTAACTGTTTTGAATTACCGGTTTTCTTGAACTGGTAAATTCAAAACGGACCTTTCACACCGCACATATTACCGTTTTGAAACGGTAAAAAAAAAAACTGCATTTTACCGGTAATAAGTGCGGTCTGAAAGGGGTATAAGTGTATATTTTGCGCATCTCTCACAGAATCTCTCATTTCTGGGTGGTTGCCGGGGCTGGCTAACTAGTCATGGGAGTGTCGCCATCAACACCTGCGTCCTTTTTTTTTGTATGCCCTGGTCCAAAACCCAGAAGTGATAAAGGGCCACTCTTTTTAGAATAGATGTCATTTGCAATACAATTATACACATTTGATTAGTGTCATTGCGATGAGTGTCGGGACGTACCGCTTGGTACACCCCGCCTTGTGTCACAAATAAAATGCCAACAGCCAGCAAGTCCCATAAATGTCTTGAGAATGTATTGTGTGCTTGCAGGCAGTCAATAAACGGTACAGGGAGGTGGCTATGCTGTGGGTGTGTAATCTGAGTGTGGCAGGCCTTTGCTGTGGTTGCAAACTCAGACGCACAATCATTCACAGCTAGCACATGCAGCAGATGCATAACTATTGTACACCAAGGGACAACTTGTAGCTTTATTTGGAGAAAGTCGCTGCAGCAATATGTAAAAAAGGCGCGGATACACAGACACAGCAGCGTCTGACTCAGAATCGGGCCTTTAGTGCCTCTCATGAATATTATTATTATTAATTTAATGTTCTTACTTTTGATGTGTAGTTCTACAGTATCTTTAAAAGCGCTGTGTCGTGAATCCAAGGTTTGGAAGCCAGTCCTGTACTTGTAGGTGCCGCATGGAGCTTCCACATAATTAAATCCAGTGGCGTAACTATAGCCCCGCAGCCCCCGTGGTGGCGGGGAGGCGCCGAGGAGGTGAGGACGTCAGGGGGTCTGCGGGGCTATAGTTACCCGCTGCCGTCTGCCCCTGCCACCGTCCGGTACCTCCTGCCGCCGACGCTTCTGTTAGTTCCCGGCTCCATCCTCAGAAAATGGCTGAAAAAAACGTTTTTAAGGTTGCTAGAGGAGGCCACCGCCTACTCTAGCATCCTCAAAAACTGTCTGCATTATGGGGGCAGCCATTTTCTGAGAGTCACTTTTTATATGCTGCAGGAGCTGGGAGAGCCGGGACCTGACAGAAGCGCCGGCCGCAGCAGGAGGTACCGGCTGCGTGGGGAGGGGGCAGGGGTAGGGTGGGTTGTTAACCCTAGGGGTTGGAGGGGGGTTTGTTAACCCAAAAAGAGGGGGGGGGGGAGCTGCCCGAATTGCGGCAGAGGGGCGGAAATTTAATAGTTACGCCACTGATTAAATCAGTAGTTTAGATAAGATTCCACAGTATATCCAAATATTTATAGTGAGCGATATGTGCAGTACAGTCAGATATGTAAGCTAAACTAAACACTGTCTGCTTGAACATCCCTACTTGTGTCATTTAAATCTGAACAACAATCATGGATATATTAAGAGTCTAAATAGTGAATTTAAAACTCAGACTTTAAATAATGGCGCAACAGCAAGATGGAAGATCAAATACAGTAAGTATATTCCTTAGTCAAAAACCAAACTGGTATTTAAGATAAAAGATACGCTACAATCCCAAAGCTAAATAAATGTCTCCAAACAAAAGGAGAACAGACCTGTTTCAAAGCGATCCCTTTGAAGTCTTGAGGTTGTTTTAGGCAGGTTGTGTAATCCAGTCCTCTGTTAATGTTGCTATTGGCCTGTTTGCTAAGTTTACAAGCAGTGCGGTTGAAACTGAGCAGAACATTATGAATATTGTTCTGTTTACAGGATTTTTGATTTACATTCTCAAGTACCGGTCGCGCCGAGTCTGCTGAACTCTTTGTAAACTTTTCATGCAGGCGGAGCACATACTGTAGTTCTCTTTCTGCTTCTATTAGTCCCAGACAGAGGACCTGCAGATTTTTGCTTGGGTCACTGACCAGCATACCTGTAGAGTCATTGGGCCAGATGCACTAAGCTTCAAAAGTGATAAAATGGAGAGTGATATACAACCAACAAACAGCTCAATCAATCGTGCGTGCGGCACGGGCCGTGGCAAGTCACTCCACGAAGGGCAGGGGGTTTGGTGGTGCCGGGCGTGCGGCGGGAGGGAGGGGGGATGGGCGAGGCAGCGGCGAAGTCGCTCCACGGGGGGGGGTTCCGATCACCTCCATGCCATTTAGGGGGACACCTGCTCCAACTTCTGCCCTCCGGCCCTGGTGTTAGTGTCCCCTCATTTCTGCAAGCTTGGATGTGTCTTAAAACAGAGGCAGCTGTCTGCGAAGTAGGGTTCCGTGGGCAGCAAAACGTAGATAAATAAATTTTAAAAAACAGTCTAAATGTACAGTGTTCATTTGGGCCAAGTTGTTAGATCTAATATCAATGAAGGGGTCCAGGGGGGCCCACAGCACACATAACACACCCATGTTTTTTTAATTACCTTTCTAGAACTCCGTGACAGAGCTGTAGTTGCAGCAAAAAAAACACAGGCAAAATGGCTGCCACGCATGCGCAGTAGGAATTTTGTCTCTGGAACATGGTGGCCACCATATTTTCAGAGACCTGTGCATATACAGAATGATCTGGCAAAATGCCTGTGTATACTGGACCGTGTCTATACAAACAGGGAACCTTCCTCAGTTAAAATGCCCATTGTGTATTCATTTTTGTTATAGCATACTGTGACAAGAACACTGGAATAGTGTTTGAGGGCAGGTATGTTTGTCCCAGGTTCTTGTCTTAGACATTTTAGAAACAGGAAAACTTCCATGAGAATGTTTCTTATTGTTAAAGCTCAGGGCCGGTGCTACCACTTGGCAGCTTTAGGCAGCTGCCTAGGGCGGCGGCCACTGGGGGGCGCCTCTTCAGCCCAACATTTGAATCAAATATAGTTGTGGCAGCAGCAGGTGCTGGCGATGGCTGCCTAGCGCTGCTACCGCTGGTGGTGAGACACTGGTCCCAGCTGCCACCCGCCCCTCACCATTGGCGTCAGCGGGGAACAGTGCCTCCGTGGCAGCAGCGTTAGGCAGTCAGCGGCTGCAACAGGGACTAGGGACGGGTCTCTCCACCAGCCGCAGAAGAAGGAACCAGTGCAGCCGCAGCAGTGAGTGGCACTTCCTATTCCCCCCGCCACCCCCCCTTCCCAGGGTAATGACGCGGCGGGTGAGCACCGCAGCGTCTTCGTCGTCCCCCCGGAGCGCCGCGATCACCAGCACCCCCCCTCCTGTACAGCGCCCGGGGGGCGGGTGAGCACCGGAGTGTCCCCCTCCCGCCTGGGGCGCTCCGGTGCCTTGCACCGGCACTGTTAAAGCTGAGTAAAGGCCCAGCTCAGGTGTTGGGCCTCACAGAGGGCTAATCAGGGCTTGCAGCTGTGGAAGGGCCATATAGAGCTGCTGGACTGATCAGTGTGGGCAGACTGCCTGCTGCAGAATCTCTGTGAGAGGAACAAGCTTTCTTATGCAAGTAAGCCATCCAGTAGTGACTGGAAAACGTGGTGTTTTGTTTAGAGATAATTAGGAATATCTTGTGTTTAGTTAGTGCCGGACACGCAAGATCATTTCTTTTGATGTTTATTTTATTTTCTGCGGTTGCGGACAGTTGCACCCCGAACACTGGACTGTATGATTTTTCAGCTGCTGCTTGCTGCCTTCTACTGCAGGAAAAGGCATCCAGTTCCCCTACAGTGTTACACATACATATAAGTTAAAGCAGTAAATTTTTCTATATCAGTTGTTTCAAGCAGGGCTGTATCATGGTGGTGAATATGTCCCCATTTCTGGCTGCCAAGGAGTGTCCAGATCATTATAATGATGCTCCCGATTTCTAGGTAGAAGGGTAGTGTTCCAGACAAGTGCAGTTGCCATAAGGCAACAATGATGCTGCTTGGTGGTGGAACTGCCCGCCCACCCTTAGTTATGGCCTGGTGACTCGATAGATAATGAGCATGACAAGGATAGGGGTGTGGTTTGGCATGATGACTTGATAGGTAATGAGCATGACAAGGATAGGGGTGTGGTTTGGCATGATGACTTGATAGGTAATGAGCATGACAAGAATAGGGGTGTGGTTTGGCATGTAAGGGAGTGTACTTCATAATATCATATTTATATTAACTTAAGGTGCGTACACACGGGGGGAGATATATTGCTAGCAATATATTGCTTGCAATATATTACTGAGCAATATATTGCTCAGTGTCTCCTTTTCATCAAGCGACCAGAGATGGTCGCTGATGAAAAGGAACCTCTGCTGGGGGTGCCGCAGAGGTAATTAGCTGGTCGCAGGAGCAAGCTCCTGCGACCAGCGATTACAATGGGGCAGAAAACGGGTGCGACCATATTTCCAGCGATTATAGCCCCTATCTCCCCCGTGTGTACACAGCATACGATACTGTACTGCAGTCCAATTATATTCTTCCTTTCCCTACCTTTGCCTCTTTTACACCAATAAGTTATATTTTTATTTAGGTTTCTATATGTTTTTACTCTGGGTGGTGAATAATGGGCATGATGCAGCTTGGGTTGTAGAATAACGAAAATCTCTATTAGGCAATTCTCGCTATTTCCCTACAGCACGCCCGAACTAACCCTTAAACTGTGGTTGCATTCTGGAAAATGTTACCGTAATCTAAGTGCCGGTGGGGGCATGCTAGTGACAGCAATGGTAGTTTTGATAATACAACTCAGGCCCAATGTTTTTGTGCCTGGTGGGGCCAATGTGTAATCGAATTATTAATATAAATATGTAACTTTTTTATCATTTGCAGCCAGCCCCCAAAAATAAAAGTTCCTTTATTCACACACATATACCATAGGGAAATCACTGGGACTGGCTCCAATAGGAGTTCTTATCTGTAGTCACTGAGAAGGACCGAACCTCTAGCAACCTTGCTGAATGGTGGCTTAAACGCATGAGTTCTGTATAATACTGAAAAATGAGAAGTACTGAGATCACATTATGATCACATTACTTCCTTCTTTGCCTCCTCAGCTGTGCTATTGTGAATGATTTGCGCCGACTAACGTCGGGATGCTGTCCGAATGTCGACCAAAAATAAGGTCGACAGTCAATAGGTTGGTTGACAGGGCACAGGTTGACACCTGGAAAAGTTTTGACATATCTTAGGTCAACATGAGTTTTTTGCGTTGACTGTTGACCTTGTTATTGTCAACCCAACGACCCATACCCAAGACCTCTGTGGGAAGGGGAGAACACCACCATCTAATTTGCCTCCGGGTGCCTGGCATAAACATTTGGAGGAATGCAGAACACCCAGAGGAAACCCACTCAGACATGAGAAGAACATACACACTCTACATAAATAGGGCATTGGTGTCTGAGGCAGCAGAGATAACCATTGCTCTGCCCTGTTTCCCTCTTTTCAGTCTGGATACAGACAATCTTGTTGTGCCCTCTGGTCGCTGCCCAATAGTACTATCAGAGGAGTTAGTCATGTGACCTGGGCATTGAGTAGCAGCCCCGCTGTATCTATGTGTATCTATGTGACAGAGACTATGTACGGCGCTGCGGACACCTTGGCTATGTACGGCGCTGCAGACACCTTGTGGCGCCTTATAAATAAACGTACTACTACTAGAGACAAATACCAGCAGTGTACACAGCTGCTGGATTGTCCGATGTTCTTTGCACAGGCTGTATTTAGTTATGCATTTTTATATTATGAATAACCTCTAAATGTAATAATTAAATTGTGCTGCAACCCCTTGGTCACTTTGCCAGAGGCAGTTACCCTAGTCCTTCTCAATTTATTTATCCCTGTGATGTCTTTCTCTTCAGAACATTTTTCCATTACGAAAACCTTCACTGTTCACAAAAACCAGTTTGGCAGAGCAACGTGTTGTTGATATTGTGCAAAGCATTACACACAATACATATGGGCTGTAAAAATACTGCCAAGTGGATACATGATTTTAGAAATATGTTTTGGTGTTTACTGCAGCCAAAGTTTATACTCACCATCATTTACTGGATATCACCCACAATCAGATATAGTCAGATACAGTGAGCGTCAGACTGTAGGTGATTAAAACAGAACTAGTCAGGTATATTACTGTATGTACACTGACCTCGGAATTGGTGGCAGAAACAGAATGGCAGACAAATAATTAGCATTTTTAATATCTATCCCAATCTACTGTCCGTCACCCATGATTCGGTCTCCATTTCACACAAGACATTGGAAAGAAAATGTGTGGGACTGTGCACTCTGAAGCACACACACAAAAAAGAAAAAAACACACACACAGGACACATCACGCATCAGTGGCAGTCACCAGAGGGAGAGTGTGTGAATGGACACTGTGTTCAAGTATGGTGTAAAATAAAAATACAACTTGTGTGTTCAGCCACTGTGTAAAACATATTACAATTAAACTGTTGGGTGTTAGTGAGGCAATGTGAATAAGGGTGCCATTTCTAGGAGTGATTTGAGTCAAGATGGATCAGTCGATCCATCAGTCGAAAAAGCAGGAGCAGCAATCCATTACTAGCACAGTTCCTGCTATTCATGATCAACATCTTCTAACGGTGGTCCAGGGGACACAAAGTTTAAGAAAGGAAAATTGAACTCTTAACCATATTTTACAAAGTTAAAGAAAAATCACCTGTAATAATAAACGGAAAAATTACACACACACACAAAAAAAAAAATACAGGAAAATTGATAGCATGCCGTATACCACACACACAGGGCCTGATTCAGACCTGTTTGCTAGGCTGCGTATGATCACAGCCTAGTTTTAACAGTTTTAAGTGCTGTAACAAAATTTCGGAAGATTAACTCAAAGCCTACATCTGTACCAATTTAGCTTGTACTGTACCATTTTTTTAATGGTCTGTACCTGCTAAAAACCCCAGTACCATTTGTACCAGTTTTTAGCCGCAGCTCTCAGTCAACTGAGGAGGCCGCGGGGACTCTGGGAGTTGTAGTTCATAGCACCACCAGCTGCTCCCCATAGAGCGTAGGGGAGTGGCCTGCCAGGACTACATCTCCCAGGGTGCAACGGGGATAGACTTGCTCGAGGATAGACTGCAGTGGGGTGATGTCACGGCAGGCTGTGGAGGAGACTACAAGTCCGGGCATGCCGTGTGCGGCCAATCAGCAGTGACTGATGGGATTCTAAACAAATCGGGATATGTAGTGGACAGTAAAGGGGGCATTACCGCTTCCCCTTTACAAATGCCATGCCCCTACATCTATGGCCACACTCCCTGTACCGGTTTTTAGCTCGTGATTTTAGAGGGTATGTTAACGGCTACCAGCAACGATTTTTGGAGTCCCCAGCAGCCCTACATCCTAGAGAAGTAAGGAGGATTTCTTGGACTCCAATCATGGGTTCCATGAAAAGGAAACAGGGCTAAATTGCTTAAATATGTCATTTAGCTCCACCCAACACTGCTGACCTGCGACGAGTGGGTATTTCCCTGTGTTGGGGGTGGGGCTTGTAGTGTCTCCTCTCTGAGCTCCTCCCAGTAGGTATATGTGGCTCATGTCTAAAGGTTGCCAGCCTCTGGCTTAGACTATTAATAGGTATGATTATCTATTATCTAACTTAAACAAACTGACTGTAGTCTTTCAAAAACTTTATAGACAGCAATGTCTGTTTCTGCTTGGGTTTTAAAATACAGGCAATCCCATATACAGTATATGACAAATATTTTCATTTCCCTAAAGCTCTTGAGAATTTTACAACTATATGTTTGAGTGTTACCAGAAGCTCTTACACAGTAACAGGGCCATATGTATTTTACATTTGGTGGTCTTTAAAAAAAATAACCCTCAGACATTGCCCAAACCAGAAAATGACTATTTCACAGCTGCAGCTGAAAGTGTGAATAGAGTAGGATGTAAGAACACAGAACGACAACATTCCAGATGTGAGACTTCTGCATGGCGGTGTGTGTGTGAGGAGCATGATGTCATCTCTGCAGCATAAGTGCGTATAAATGTAGCAATACTGTAGCTGCCATTTGCTCTGTTTGAGCGATGACACCTGCGCCATAAATCCTTTAATACTTTACAATGTATTGGTTAAGAAAGTCTAAAATGTTTATCTCATGTAGGCTAGAGTCAATAGCTTTTTTAATAGAAACCAAATGTTTCTTTACACACTATATATATATATATATATATATATATATATATATATATATATACATAGCAGTAGCTGCTCTAACTGTTTTGGAGGAGCAATGTCTGTGTCCCCCCCCCCCCCCTCCACTCCGATGCCGCTGTCACCGCCACCGTGCTCCACTGCATGAGCAGTTACTTCATACATACATACTGCATACTGGCAGTGACTTCCTATTGGAAGTCCAGCCTGCCAGTCACCCAAGGCAGTCCCATTGGAAGGTGTGCTTCTCTGTGGGCTGCTTCGGCTGCAGCCCATAGAATCTGGGGTATGCTCATAGTGGCCAGCAGCAGCCCCCCTCCTACACTGAGGTTGGAGCCGCCACTGCCCATAAGTGCTCTGGTCATATAGAATGCAGGGAAGACAAGCATAGCTACTTTTTGTTGAGTCAGACATACTGTATCTCGCAGAGAATCATTAGCCTTCGAATCATGTGCGTAAAGCAAGCATCAAACAAACCCACTGTCTTTTTATTAGTAGGGAGCTATTTATTAAAGTTATTTATTTAATTTATTTACAGTTTCTTATATAGCGCAGCAGATTCCGTTGCGCTTTACAACTGGAAACAACAGTGATTAAACTAACTGGGTAGATACAAACCGACATGGTGGTAGGAAGGCCCTGCTCGCAAGCTTACAATCTATAGAAAGTTAGGAGAAATATACAGTTGTTAGGATATACAGATAGAGCCGTTCTCAGTGCACACACCAGCACAACATATATGTAGCGCTGGTGGGGGCGAGGCCGCCGGACAGGGAAGGACGGGATTCTCACACATACCTTTGCCTAGAATGGGCCATGCTAGTGTCTTGTGTGCCACATTCTGGCAGATGAAGCGGCACAGGCTGGATCACATCGCAGAGAGCGGCTCCATCTGTACTAGCCAATCAGCTTCTGCCTTACATTTTGCAGGTTGTGGTCGCTGATGATGTGGGAGCGTGCATCAGCGCTCACTGCTCATCACTGCCCCATACACACTAGGTGGCTTTGATCCGAAAGTAGTTCAAAAGACAAAACTTAGCAGCTTTCAGCTCAGTCGCCCAGTGTGTACATGTATGTGTAACAGAGGCAGAACTCTGGGAGGCAATGGAGTCATCTGCCGCCGGGCTCCTGCGTCAAAGGGGGCACCTCTCCTCTCCTTCGAGTTTGAATCAGTTAATTGAAAGCAGTTGATTTTGCTAATGTGGCTGACTCCTCCTTCTAACATAATTTTGCGAGTGTCACACTCTGTATTAGATCCCATGACTTTACTGGAGACAGACACTTTACTGATTGGTATTTGGAGGGGACCAATCCTTATCTTGCCTCCAGGCAACTGGGATGAACTTACGCCACTGATGTGTAGCATTATTAATAAAGACAGCTTGCAATAAATATGCTATTCTGCCTTGTATTGCATATGAATAGGGTACTGATACATTAGCAATGTCTTGTGTATTCCCTGCTCTGCCGATATGTAGCACAATTAGCTGGAGAGGTCTATCTATGAACCAAAGTCAAACTGGTTCTAGGGGCTGCAGTGCCAAGAAGCTAGGCAAGGATTGTAATTTATCTAGGGGAGGCTTAATATTGGTAGCACTCTCCACTAATGTTAGTCCAGACTGGCAGTCCCAGGGGAAGAACACACCTCCCCTGGCTTCTCTGTGATTAGTATAAAGTGCATCCAATAGGAAGCCATTGCCTGTCCAGCACGTGACTAGCAGAAATCTGATCCAATGAGAGGCCATTGTCAGCGCACTGCACCCACGGGGTGGCAGATTTTACTGTGGGTGCTTTAACACTCCAGCAGTAGTTACTCTCAGCAATAACCCCTGCAGGAGTAGCGCTGAGGCAGAATGCCTCACTTTTCTGGTAATACCATCCTCAGATGACACAGCTAGAACATACACATAAAAAAATGGTATATGGAATATATGGAATAAAGCATTTTTACTTTATGGAGTACAGTATACTTTTTTTTTTACTTATTTATAAAAAGAAAGATACATTTTAGAAATACATGTGTCACTGTATCTCTCTAGCTTTGTGCTGCAGTTTTAGCTTGAATCGCTGGTTTTAAATTTCCGGCTACTTCGTCCAAGTCAGTAAACAAGTCTGGCGGGACGTACTCGGTGAATCACAGTGACATCTGTATAAATAACAAGAACCAAATACATTTTTAAAGTAAAAAAAAATAATTTCATCAAACACCAATTCATCAAATACTAATTCAAAGTCAGCAGCTTAAAAGTACACATACTGTAGAAAAAATATATATTTTTTGTTAATAATAATATTAAATGATATACATGCATTGTATGGAAATGTGTGATACTCATGGCTGGCAGGAGCCAATGGGCATTGCATTATTGGAGGCTGCCACTAGGTGGAGCTGTTACATGCCAAAATGGGACAAGCCAGCAACAGGAGAATGGGTTTGTGGTTTAACATGTGCAAATGAGACCGGCAGTGCAGAGCGAAGGTACACTGTGAGGTACAAGTAACTGTTGCCCAATGGTTAATGGTAAAATGGTGAGGTGACAGAAGACACTGAGGGGGTATTCAATCCCGCGTCACGACTGTCGATCTGTCCTGACAGACATGACCCTGGCCCGTTTTTGTTTTGTCTCGACCGCATATCGCCAGATTCAATGTCCCTGTTGGTGATCAGCGAAAAGGTGGCGTGTCCATGCAAACGGACGTGGATTGTCGAGATTCGGCCGTGATTGAAACAATTCACGGCCGTTAACGACAGAACGGGCACGACAGCTTTTAAATCGGACCCGTTCTGTCGATCAGCCTCTTCAATGCTGTCGGGCAAGACCGCATTGAATAGGCGCCCGCCGCTATTTCCCCCGTCAGTAATAGCGGCGGGGATTGAATACCACCCTGAGTACCTGCTGGTGGTGCACTGAGGGACTGCCACAGAACTGCCAGCAGAGACTGAGAGTTGCAGCCATTTTGTGTGAATACTGAGCAGAAGTAAAGAGCACTAGCTGCTAAACTTATGGCTATTGCAAATACATACATCCCAATGCATGGCCTTGCCTCAAAGGGCGTGATCTTACGTGAAATTCCCTGCCTTGTAAGTCTTCTAAGTGATCTGTCTAGAAGATTATCTTCAAAATAAAGTAGAGATGTGCAGGTTCTGATTTACTCTGATTTCAAAGCAGGATCTTATAGGCTATCAACTGTCAACAACTGTCATGTGATTTGGGATAGCCAATAAGATCCTGCTTTGAAATCAGAGTAAATCAGAACCTGCACATCTCTAAAATAAAGTGATCTAAATATATAAATACAACTTCTATTATATAAAAATTCATGAAATATAAACAATTTAATCATAAAATGACCATTCATTCTTTTATTGAAAACTTCAATGCAAAACGTATAACAGGAAACACTGGATTTTCTTCTATAAAATAATATAAGAATACCGGCAATCAGCTCAGAGAATTGCATCCTACTTCTTGTGGCCTCATGTGTTTGTTCTGTAAGGCCGCAGAATTCCAGGGTGGCTGTTGCTAGCCTTATATATATAATAGCCGGAAGCCAGGTTGGGCTCAGCTGCATGCTGTGTGTATTGGGTCATAAGGCCTTGTGGTTTCCTGTGGTTGCGATGGAAGAGAGTTGCCATTAAATTGCATGTTCTGCACTTTCACGCAGTAAAATAACACTTATTTAATCGGTGTTGATAAAGCGTTTTAGACAGAAAATAACAGTGAGGTTTGAGGCATTTATAAAAATAGATTTCCATATGGATATTGTATCTCACCTAATAAATGTGCTAGTGTTGTAACCAGCAATCAGCATGAACAGCCCCATTGTATACACCAGGACTTGTGACATGTGATTCCATAGCTGTGATCACTGATCACTTGACAAACTACTCATCTGACTAGTAACAAAAAATGGGTTAATACACTGGTGTGTATAACCCTGGGAGCGCTTGTATCTAGAGATGCTGACTCAATTGGAGCAGCTGCTTAAGTGGAGAGGGTCAGTCTCCACAAAATTTGCAAAGGAAGAAAAACAAGAAAAAGCAGCGCTCACATTCATTAATGAGTGATTAAAAAAAAAAATTTCATAAAATGTAAACAATTTATTAATTATATATATCATATTATAATTTTTTGCACATATATTATCAAGCACATATAACACATATAAAAGTGTACATTGTAGCAAAAAATGTATAAAAATGTTGTTTAAAAAACAATGGAACCAGATCTCACGTATATCCGGGCAGTCCCCAAACTGGGTGGAGGAATAATGGATCCCGCACTGTCCACACTGTATTTGTAATCCCAATATTTGGATGGAGTCCAAAAACAGCAGAAAGTGTCCCTGTAGGCACACTGAGGGAGTGGCTGATGTTTTGATAGCCTACCTACAAGTGTCCAGGTCAGTTGTTGTAATTAGCCGTAGACTTCCAATTTTTGTCCAGGGAGCGCAGTGGTCAGAGAATTAAGCAGGTAAGTCCTCCAAGAATTACCCAGGATCTGGTGCCTAGCAGTACCAATGCGTTTCGCTGTTCTAACGTCAGCTTTGTCAAGGTACCTTCCGTTGCAGTTCCCCTGTTTGCCAGAGTACAAGCATTTGCTCCGCCCATTCCAAGATCTGTTACCAACATCAACCATATGGCCACCCAGTTTCCTACACCCTAAAGAATTAAATTCCTGAAAACCCAGCAAAGTATTTTCTACTAAATTAACTACACATTACACAATGTGCTGCTTTATTGACTATAAACTACTTATTTACTGAGGTCAGCCACACTTCCCAGACAGGTACAATTGGATAGCATGGTGGTGAAAGAATAGTGTCACTCAGGGGCAGCAATCCAAACTCGCCAATCACATCAGGCCCAGATGGTGGGCCATCATAATCCACTTGAAGTATCCAACTCCCCTCTCATTTACACTTATCATGAGGCCCACCTGGACCGGTGTTTCCGTTGACCCCAATAGGTGTAGAATTAGCCTAACATATGTATTAGGAGAGAAGGTACCACAATATCTAATGATTTGTGGCTATGGGAAACTTCTCCTATGGTCCCACTTATCTCCGCTCTGTTCACTACTTAGTACATCAGCCCCTAAGAATTCCTAGAATGTCTTCACTTATATTGTAAGAGACAATATTTATGCTGCCGGTGTGGGGGATTACAGTTAGTCACTAGCGGAAGAAGGTTTGGGGACAGGCTGCCGGAGGGAGGGTTAGGCGTCTAGAAGGGAGGGTTAGGGTGGAAAGGGTCAGTGTATTTACCTGACTTTTGTTAGGATTAACTCCATCATGATTCTGACATTTTTGTTCTGAAACTCCAGTATCCCAACCACTGGTCATCCTTATGTATCCTTATGTATCCCAGCCCTAGGTAGAGGAATACTAGCAAATGGCTGCAATTCGAAGGGTGGAGGGACAGAAGACCACGGGAAGACAACACCCCAAGACAACCACACACAATGGCCACCACAGGTGAGGACGGTGATCAAAGTAATTTATTTTGCAGCAGAAAGTCACGGATCACTGCTATGAAATAGGTTAAACAATACAATGACAAGAACACTGGATGGCAGTAAATAACAACGGATTTAAAGAATACTTTGCCTATATGATATTGTGCGCGATGGGATCACTTTAGACCGCACTTCGCACAATACACTGTGGTATAATGATGGTACACCGCTTCAAATAACAAATGCAATGACAAAAGTATAAGATGATTTGCAAGAAGCGTGCGCGATGGGGTCACTGTAGCACCACAGGCCGCAATTCGCACGGCATACACCCCAAAGTACACTCAGGCTGCTGCCAAGGTATCGCTAGACAATTCTGCCACACTATAATCAATTTCAAGTGCCAATCAGGAAAATATGCAGTAGAGGATACAATGCAATATCAGTCAACAGGAATCACAGATTTGCATAAATTAACTATAATGCAATACCATTTGAAGAAATAACAATTATGCAAGGCATTTGGTTCATTTCAATGACTAGTGCAAATGTCCTGGCTTGGAAGACTGAGTCCCTGAACTGCGCAGTTCTGTTATTTAAGGTACCTGTTGGGCCTAGGTAAACCATGAACTGAAATACTGTAAGTACTAATAGGCTTCTGTGATCCAAGGCAAACAAGGTCCTGAGGATTTGGCTCAATGCCAGAATTGCATGTTACTCAATAAAAGACTTTAATAAATGGCCCAGTGGCCTTGTCTTCCAATAACTTGAGGGTAAACCCCCGCTGTTGTCCCCTGCTTAGTGGGGTGTAGTAAAGGCAGTGCTTGAGGGTGCACCAAACAGTGAAGCTTTTAATCCCACTTAGGAGTGAAGGGCCTCCACAGTCCTGAAGGAAGTGATGTCCTGTTACTAGGCGGCACATGCACTAGGCTGCGGCAGCGCAACGGTTTAGGAAGGGCAAGGATGAGACATACTTTGGTTGTGCGTATGCTGCCATTGCCATGTCCAAAAAAGGTCACTGAAAATGTGTTTAAGGGCATTACTAATGTGTGGCATAATGTGTAAGAGGCATAACTGTGTCTTTATGTGTATAAGGGGCACTACTATTTAACATATATAATGTTGATTGAATAAAGTTGCATTGTGGCATCATTTGAATTAGGTTTATTGTTATCTGGCCATGCACCTTCGCAGTAAAGACCATGACCCTTTTTTGAGGCCGCACCTTCATGCACACTGTTCAGTGCCTCTCCGCCGATGCTAGCAAGATCCCCTCTCCGCCAAAGAGAGGGGATCATGCTGCCGCCTGGTGGTGTGAGAGAAGCCCTGACTAGGCTTGCCAGGGACGCCGGAGACACACATGCGGTTCCCGGCAACAGTACAGTAGTTACTTGTGTAGTTTCACGGCGCCAGCCTATGCTGAAAACCTAGCTTACGCTGCCGCCGTGAAACTACACAAGTAAGGCTCTGCTACGCTACTTCTGACTGACTACGCTGGGCGTAGGAACACTACACTGATTCTGACAGGTACGCTACGCTGACGGCGTAAGATGGCGCCGTGAAACTACACAAGTACCGTTTCTTTTTACTACTAATTGCTTCTAAGAAAGAAATGTTTTCCGCCACATAAGTTACGTTCTATTTTTTTTAACAGTTCTATTTTTTTTAACAGTAAGACTTATCTAAGCTATTACAGAAACACGTGAATATTAAAGTCATTTAGTCATTTCTTACTTTTCCATGTCCTTTAATAATGGAACTATTATATAGGGGAATTCTAACTTTCTTTTGATTTTTCCGAAAAGAAGAATACCTTTGAAACCGGGGTTATGAAAAACAAAGCTGATTATCATTCCTTGCATCTGGGACACGGATTACAGTTCTATTTCACAAGCTCACCGGCAGCTCACATTTACAGTTTAATAGTTTACCTTGGACATCTGAAAATAACTCTGTTTTCCCTTTCATCATAGTAATTTCTGAAGGCCTCTAATAGCAATAATAAAGGTTTCAAGAGAAAAGACTGCATTGTTATCTGCGGGAGATTGCTATGTTCTGCAAGCTACTTGGCACGGTGACAATGGGAAAATAATGATAAATAAAGAGCTTTTGAATACTTTTAGAGAGAAAAAAAAACAATTGGTGTTTGAAACCAATAGAGGAATCAAGCATATGGTACTTTAGGTTATTTATTTAGTGTCCAAATACATTTTACTTGAACAGCTTTCATCTGCTCAAAGGCAATAGAAAGATATCCATACAAAACTGGATGCCAAGTGTATCAATGGGTTGGATACTTATTATTAGACTTTTTAAAACGGACAGGGCTGCCATAAAAAATTGTGGGGCCCAAGACTGACAAAGTAGGGGGCCGGGGCTGATCCTCCTCCTCACTCCCTCCCTCGTGTAGCGGCAGTACCAGCTCCTCATCCATTGTCTGGCGCACAGCAATGTGGGGGCTTCCTGCGGCGCTGAATTACTAATGAAGTATGAAGGTGGTTGGAGCCGGGCTCCAGACAGGGAGCTGCTGTGCTTTGTGCTGTGCAGAGGGCTGCAGATGGATGGTGGCTGCCATCCAGATGACCCAAGGGCGCGGCAGTGAATATGTAGTGAACAGGGATTCTGCAGGAATAGAGTGGCTGGGCCCGGGACAGTTGGCCCCATAGTACCCCCCTGATGGTGGCCCTGATTGCGAACACATGTATACTTTGAAGGAGATGGACATTCACCTGGTACAATTTGTGGGTGGTCGGGGAGGGGGTAGGAGCAAAAACTGGTTGATGACCGTTTCCGGATCTAGCAAGTAGACTAATTGTCTGCTTGCAAACCCACTTCTGACACCAGCATACCCTCCAACATGATCCATTCCATTAGGTACAAAATGCTCTGTTCCTGGACTTCCCAGCCAGTGGCAGTTGCACAGTTGGGGCTGCAGCCAGGGGCGTAACTATAGCACCGCAGCCCTCGCGGTCGCGGGGGGGGGGCACTGTGCATGTGGGGGCGCCGGGGGTCTGCGGTGCTATTGTAATGCCCCCGCCCCCCATCCCCCACAGGCTTACCTGTCTGCGCATCCCGGCTCCTCCCCTGGCTTCAATCAATTCTAAGGAGACGGACCACGATAAAATGGCCGCCCCATAAAGCAGACAGTTCTCTGAAACTGTCTGCGGTATGGGGGCGGCCATTTTATCGTGGTCCATCTGCATAGAATTAATTGAAGCCAGGAGGGGAGCCGGGACGTGCAGACAGGTAAGCCTGCGGCGATGGGGGGGGGGGGAGGGCACGGGCGGGCGCAGGGCGCCCCCAACCAAGCTACGCCACTGGCTGCAGCACAGTCCAATATTCAAAAAGGGGAGCCACACCTAATGCCACTCCAAACATCACTGGACTCACTGGCAGTTGATGTGACCCCCCCTCTTTGAATTTTGGACTGTGCTGGAGTCCAACATCTGTAACTGGCACTGGCAGGGAAGTCCAGGAACAGAGCATTTTGTACCTAATGGAATGGGTCATGTTGGAGGGTATGCACCATTTGGTGATTTATATATGTTTTTGTGAGTGTGTTATGCAAGACAGGAGTTATTGCTTGTTTTAGAAGCTAAAATGATAGCCAATGGCTTGGTGCATGTAAATGAAGTGGTTTAAAACCATAGAGCAACTTGGGCATAAAGGTCTGGTTTTTGCCACTTTCAGTGCATGCTCAGGGACTGGAGCAGCACATTGCAACCAGTAGTATCGCTAGTCTATCCTTGAGCCCCGCAGAGGTGCGTAGGGAAATTAACATTGCTGATCCTACTGTATTAGGCAGATATGTGTGCAGCCAAACACTGTGGAATGTTGGGTGGCACATCGCCACTAACTGAATCAAGCCTAATAAGCAATAACATTCTTACTCATGGTTTTCAATCTTGTAAACAAAAAGAGGACATGACTTGCATGGCATTTGTACAGGTACGGTATCCAGTATCCGTACATCCCGTATCCGAATTATTCCGAAAAACGTGTTTTTTTGGGAACAATTTGATTATTTTTTAAATTCCCCCCCCCCCCCCCCAACCCTTTTTTTTTTATACTTACCAAGTCCCCTGGCGTCCACAGCAGGCCTTCAGCATCCTCTCGGGCGTCTCCAGCGGTCCCAGGAGTGCATTGCACAAGAGTGCCGGCGACGTCACCGGCGCGCCTGGGAACTCGCGCAATGCACTCCTGGGACCGCTGGAGACGGTGCTGAACGCCTGCCGTGGACGCCGGGGGACAACGTGGGAGCTTAGGGACCATCAGTGCACCACCAGGGGACAGGTAAGTATGCCTAAAAAAATTTATTCTAACAACCGGAAAATACCTTATCCGGAATGCTCGTGGTCCCGAGCATTTCGGATAAGGGATACTCAACTTGTATACCATTTAATTCAAATGAACTATAGATTAGATATCAAGAGCAGATTTTGCAGAAGATGCTGATCTTTCATAATCAATACAGTATTGCTCTTGCCTGGGCCGCCACTAGAAATTTTGGGGCCCGGGACTGACCTACAGTTCGGGCCCCCAGCGGCACAGCACCATACCCCCCACCGCCCCCCTCCCCCGTCCCCATTACTTACCATCATGTCGCGGCAACGTCCTTTGGCTCCTTCAGTCTCCACTGTCAGGCCCGGAGCGCAAACTGCACAGTGCAGCCTTTAGCTAAAATTATATATTTTTTTTTTAAATACATGCTGACCACAGGGGGCCCTAGATAGAGGGGGGCCCAGGGGTACTGATCCCCTTAGCCCCCCCTTAATCCGGCCCTGAGAATACATGTGTAAGTTTGCATGCCTTATCATTTCCCAATATAATACAACTATTCTGTGCATAGAATCCCAGTCACACATCACCATGTATAGGGAATTCTGGTCCATAACATGCATTCCGCTTTATTACCAATGTGAAACATATGACTTTCAGCACACAGAGAGCCCATTGTTATAGTATAGAAGTCATTTTCTCTTGGCTTATTCATACAGTTAAAGCCTCCTATAATCACCCTTATTAGAGTAATAATGCAGCTTTATACAGAGATATACAGCACGCTGGGTCCCCACGGGTGACCACTCCACTTAATAAGAAAGGGAAAATATCTCTGCTCACCATAATGTACATATCTCTGCAAACAGCTCATGTCTTTGGGATATTGTTGGGAAGAAAAACAAATCGTGTATTTGAGAAGATAACAGAATGTGGGATTCTGAAAATTTAATTATGAAGAGGTCTGGAAACATGAAACTATTATATTCATATTATATTATTGGTATAGGTTGTGTAGGTTGTGTTCTACACATCGCAGCTGCTTTAGAACAGTCTCTTTGTGCTCACCTTGTTGTGCTCATTTCAAAAGCACAAGCCCTTTTGTAACTGCCCATAGTCAGGGCTGGTGCAGTGACGTAACAATGGCACTGCAGCCAGTGCTGTGGGGGCGCATGGTCGAAACTCGGCTCCTGATAGACAGCAAATCGTGTTCGAGGGGGAGTAGTGGAGAAAGTAAACAAACCACTACTCCCGGTGCGCTGGCTACGCATAGTGTAGGTTTGTTATTTTACCTGCCAGGATGCATTAGATACATACTGTATAGTGATGTTGTAGTGACGTTGTCCGGATCTCGCGAGATACGACTGCGGGATCTCGTGGGAGCCGGAAAGGCGTACTCCGAGTCTGGGTGGGAAAAAAGGCTCTTGAACGTGTTCGGATAGGGGGGTGTCTGGATTCCCGGAATCCGGACGCGCTCATCTCTAGAATTTATGTCCGTATACAGGTACGAAGGGCAAAGAATAGTCGTATTCATAGCCATTCATATTTTAGTAAATTTCCCCTAATATGGTGGGACTGCTATGCTATTACTGATGCCTGTCCTTGTGTTTCCCTCCTATGTCCCCATAGATTGTAAGCTTGCAGCAGGGCCCTCCTACCTCCAAGTCTGTCTGTTGTTACCCAGTTTGTTTTATCACTGTCTACTATTGTAACGCACAACGGAATCTGCTGCGCTATATAAGACACTGTAACGGAATCTGCTGCACTATATAAGACACTGTAACGGAATCTGCTGCGCTATATAAGACACTGTAACGGAATCTGCTGCGCTATATAAGACACTGTAACGGAATCTGCTGCGCTATATAAGACGCTGTAACGGAATCTGCTGCGCTATATAAGACATTGTAACGGAATCTGCTGCGCTATATAAGAGACTGTAACTAAATCTGCTGCGCTATATAAGACACTGTAACGGAATCTGCTGCGCTATATAAGACACTGTAATGGAATCTGCTGCGCTATATAAGACACTGTAACGGAATCTGCTGCGCTATATGACACTAACGGAATCTGCTGCGCTATATAAGACACTGTAACAGAATCTGCTGCGCTATATAAGACGCTGTAACGGAATCTGCTGCGCTATATGACACTGTAACAGAATCTGCTGCGCTATATAAGAAACTATAAATAAATAAATTATAGTTTTGTGGATGAAACAACGTTTGTGTACACTGAGCAAAGGCTCTCAATTCAGATTTTGGTTAATTTGACATTTCGGTTAAGGGCAAACTGTATTGCCGAATAGTTTTCTTCTGCAGAAAGCCTTTCTAAAACATCTGCTGGAATAGTTTAGTTTATTTACATTCTCCATAGTTTTGTTTCTGTATAATAATTTTCACTACCAGAGCCCTCTTGTCACTCTTATTTAAATATCATTTAATAACTTAGAAATTAATTGACAGATGTTACGTAATGTATTGGATCATGTCCATAAATACTCATTTAAAAATTAAAATGATAAAGATTAAATAAACAGGATTCTAGACAGATAAAGTAGATATTGACATTTCCAACCTTAATTTATTTCTGTCTGTCTCTATATTTTATATACATTTCATAAGGATAACAAATTACTGAGAATATAATCCATTACATACTTTCTGGCTGCCCTTTCCGGGAGAGGGCAGCCAGCTAAGGGGGAACGGGGCTACCGAGAGTGAAAAGTGGTGGGAGCGGGGCCACACGAGTGGCTACTTGTTTGGGGACATGGCCAGAGCGATTGTGCCATTTTAGCCACGCCCCAGACATGCAATGTAGTTTTTAGGGCATTGCACTGTGGTGGGCGGGGCTAAAACGGTGCAATTTGCGTCATTTGACCTGCGAAGTACAAGGGGGGGGGGGGGGTGCGGGAGCCGGGCGGCTTTCCAGGAGGGTTGCCTCTATTTCTGGTGGGCCGGGAGGGGGACCCAATTTCCGGGACCCTCACAGCCTTTCCGGGAGGTTAGACAACCCTGATATATTATAGTTTTCAATACATTATCAGGTAAATTTATCAAAATGGGAATTCTATTGAAAATAAGGTTGCTCGTAGCAACCAATCAAATTCTTCCTATTATCTTCTAGAAGGTGCCAACAAAATAAGAAGTAGAATCGGATTTGTTGCTTAGGGGGCAACACCCCATCTTCAGTAGAAATCCCATCTTAGTCAGTTAAACAAAACATAGACATATATGTCCCTATTTTTATATATCTGAATGAAGAGGAGATAATACACTTTGTTTATGGAAAAAAAGGCATGCAAATTATTGTTATAGGATCATTTACTACATCTTAAATTTTTTCTTTAGAAAAATGCCTGTTAAACCATGACCCTTAGACCCATGATTAACAACAAATAGACATGCAAAAAGTGGGTTCGAAAAAAGCCCCTCCCGATCTGCACAAGCCCCTCCCAACTTTGATTGAAACTCCGCCCCTTTCAAGGCTTGCATCACTGGACCGGCCAGCCAATATGGGGGCAGCTGAGAGGCATTCACATCCCGACTTGTTCTGAAAATGCCTTTTGTCAAACAGCTCAGATAATCCTCGAGCCGGGATGCAGTTGTCAGTGCCAATGTGGGGTGGTGGGGGGTGGATTCAGGGGGTGAGAACGCTGCCAGGGCTCCTAACCACTGCGCTATTTATTTTATTACAATATATGAAATATCATTGTTTAAAACTTGAAATCTAAAATGTAAAATATACCTACATAATGCCTATCAAAATCTACAACTTTATTATTTTTCTTGGTTCTTTATTCTAGACGTGTAGAAAAGCGGTCGACTGAAACCCGCCAGAATATCATATTGTTTCTAGAGGACGTTTTAAGGCGCAAATATGTTGCTTGGCTATAAGTTCTGTACTTGTTGGATGAAGATCAAGTATCACCATGAATCTTTTATTACACTCTAAATTCTGTCTCCGTGTTCCTCTATTTTGCTTTGCTGGGCTTGGATCTCCTTAGGAGGATGGATGGAAGTGCTGTGTATTAAGTTTTAGCTTCAGTTTGAGCGAGCATTCCATTTGTGCACAAAAATCTGCATTATTTATCCGGTATCGGTTGATGAATTGATCTGGAATAAATAATGCAAAGTGAAGAGGGCGAGCGATATAGGACGTTTCTCTCTGATCTTGTAGCATGTAACATTAGTTTGCAGATAGCAGAAACATCCCTGACAGTATTGCTGAGCACACGGGCTGCACGTTGCTAAATACGATGCAGAGTCTTTTTGGAAAAATCAATCAATATCTCTGATCTTTTTCACTTTGTCAGATTTTCATTAGTTAAAAAACCTAAAACGGACCGGGCAATGCTGCAACAATGTAAAAGAATTACCAAAATTTTAGTGATATTAAAAGGCTTGCCATTCTTTTATCATTTATTAAATACCGGCTAGGGAGCTAGGTATGCGTTCCAAGTGCATAAAGGCTCACTACAAGAAAATTAGAAGATAACCACCCTACAGGTAACAGCAGGTACATTCGTTCTTCAGCGGAGAGTATTGGATCAAGTAGTTTTATTTTCATATTCGGAATATTGCCGTAAAAACTGTTGAGATATTACAACGGACTGAGACTTGATATGCAATAACACTGGAGGGACAGCAGGGGGAGCTGTCATGTATGAGTACAGTATGTGTTTAGTATCTGTGATGTACATTGTACTTGTTTGATTCTGTGCGTGATGAAGTAGTTCTGAAGGTCACATGGAGAGAGAGATGGAGCATGCAGTGATTGATGCTCATATGCAGTTACTGTAGCTTGTACTGAATATCAGTATGTATCATGATCAGTTTCATTATATAAACAAGTTATACCACAAAGAGCTTAAAGGTGTATGAATATGATTGAAGCATAACTCCAGAGGTGATCCTGATTGCGTGGGTAAAGCGTTCTATGCCAACAAAAATAACATGGTTCCCACCACAGTCATACCTCCCAACTGTCACGCTTACCGCGGGAACGTCCCGATATTCGGGGACGTTCCCGCGTCCCGCCCGGGGCCGCCATTGTCCCACGGTGGGGGGGACAGTTGGGAGCCCACCCAGCTTGCCAAGAATAGACGCTGTGCGCATGCGCACAGCGTCTATTCAGCGCCGACGAGCGGCGAAAACGGGGGCGTGGCCGGAGTTCGCGTCACCCTGTGAGGCCACGCCCCCTTTTCTCAAGGCCGCGCCCCCTTTTCGGGAACTTCGAAAGTTGGGAGGTATGCCATAGTCAGTTAATATTTTAACAAAGGATGGAATACTGTTCTGTCCTCCATTAGCGTGTATGATGGCGCTAGCAATATCGCAAGGTTTGGTGTGCGTCACATCAAATCTAGCATCATTGCATGCTGATGCTGGAGTGCGCCTGTCACTTGTACACATTGATCAATGTTGGTGATATACCAGTCCAATCTGCCTGACCGGATGGCATATCGCTCAGTGTATACCCAATGGGTTCACAGTAACAGCTGATTCCGTATAAGCTGTACACCACCATTACTGGATACTTATTGTTATGCTACAGTTGTATAATTTCACATCTCAACATAAAAGGAGGGAATAGTATATCTTAAATTTTTATTAAGAATTGCCAATAATTTAAACGGAAAAACTATATTTGTTTTATCTAAATTAATTGAACCAGAAACAGCTTAAAGCAGGGTGAGGAACAGCCAAACTCTGCTATAAAGGCGAGGCTGTGGAAGACCGTTTTATGTCAAAGGTCATACACCATGGCAAGACTTGGCACAGCAAAGAGACGCAAGGTCATTATACTGCATCGGCAAGGTCTCTCACAGGCAAATTAGACTGGTTTCAAGATATGCTGTTCAAGCTCTTTTGACGATGCACAAATAAAATGGGCAATTTTGAGGACTGTAGACACAGTGGTTGGCCAAGGTAACTTCTTTGAAATCTGAAGATGTCCAGCAGTGCCCAGTCCAGAACGGTCAAAAACCAGTGGGACCCAGTTATAACTATCAACTATTTGGAGAAGTCTGGCAAAAAGTGGTCTTCATGTAAGAATTGTGAAAAAAAGGCCATAACTTTAACATGGAAACAAGGCCATGTGACTCAACTGTGCATGAAAACATAGGAACTGTGGTGCAAAAAAATGACGGTAGGTGCCCTGGACCAATAATTCAAAACAGTCATTATTTGGCGGTAACAGAATGCAGTTTGGGGCAGATTTATTAAGCATGGTGAAGTGATAATGCGGCTGGTACTTTATTATGGCCAATCTGCTCCTAACTGTCACTTTCAAGCTCAGTCTGTAGCTTGGCAGTGAGGAGCTGATTGACCGCTTTATCACTTCACCAAGTTCACCAACAACCACTTTATCACTTCACCAAGCCTAATAAACCTGCCCCTTTGTTTGCGGAAGTGCTGGAGAGCAGTACAATAATGAGTGTCTGGTAGCAACAGTGAAGAATGAAGTTCTGTGCAAGTTTAGGCTTTCTTTCAGCAAATGGAGTTCAGGATTTGGTCAGGATTATTGGGGTTTTCAATGCTGGTAAATACGGGCTGGTATTTACCCATCGTTCAATACCATCAGGGAGGCGTTTGATTTATTCTGCAGCAGGACAATGACCCTAAACATGCAACCAATGCCATTCGGAACTATCTTCAGCGTAAAGGAGAAAAAGGAATCATGGAACAGATTAAATGGTTCCCACAGAGACCTGACCTCAACATCATCAAGCAGGGCCTACTGATTTAAATCACCTGATTTAAATATATATATATATCAATCAATTTTTGAATAGGATTTTTTTTTCTATTCTCCCGCCGCGGGGAACGGACTCTGCTCTGCGGCCCACGATCCCTCTTCTGCTGCTAGCTCAGTCACTAGAACTCTCCTGCAGCTGGACCGGACCAGACCCTGGTCTGCAGTCTCTGGTCCCCACTCCCTGCCACGGACCCTGCCCCCGCCAAGGACCAGGACCCTGCCACGGACCCGGACCCTGCCACCACCAGCTCCCCCCAGACCCTGCTCTCCTGCAGCTCCCCCAGAATCACATGTGATAAATCAATCCGATTTATCATATGTAAAAAATGGCACATCAAGTGTCAAATCTTATCAGGAGCTGCCGGGGAGCTCAGGGAAAGTCGGGCCGACATTAGGCCGACTTGTCGGCCTAATGTATGGGGGCCTTTAGCCTGCAGCCCCCTTCACGGGACCCCACTTTTCTGCAGGTCCTAACACTAGTGCTCAAAAAGATTACAATACACATAGCTATCACATTAATGTTTGATCCCAGGCATGCTATCTGGTCTAATATATATATATATATATATATATATATATATATATATATATATATATATATATATATATATATATATATATATATATATATATATATATACAGTATAAATGAATGATTATTATCTACAAAGTGTAGGGAAATGTCAGCACTTCTATCTTTAGAGATACCAAAAGTCTTTGCATATCCCCGCAATAGCACCCAGAAGGCCCCAGCGGTGAGGGACGATTGCCTCCCCAGTGGAGTTCGGAAGGCGTTTGATCTGGTACCATACTGGAAGTAACATAAAGGTAAGCCATCTGCTGGGAGCAGAGCACAGATAGATGACATCATAGTCGGTTATGGAGGCTGTGTAATGCCTGAACATTAAGGCTTTTAAAAATTCTACATTAACTCAGCTAATGGGATGAGGTTCCTTCTCCTCAAGGTTAAAGTCACTATTTTCCTGCAGCTGAAAAACAAACATATTTAGAGGATCCTTGTAAAATAATTCTGGATTCATTACTTGCTGGATTACTAACACTCACATCGTCATTTCATTGAATAAAATCATTTTGAAAGAAACCAGCTACTATTAATTTTATAAATTGATGTTACTCAATGGATACAAAGGCTCATATGCGAACATTTGGAGGAGGCTGAAGTCACCAAGGGCGGGATGTATTAAGCGGAAAATGTGGTAAAAACCCAGTTTTACCACATTTTCCTATGTACAGGGCAGGGTATCACCACCTTTGGGAGGCGATACCCTATAGGAGTCTATGGGCTTCTTTTCGGCACCCGCCACCTCCACCGACCCCCTTCGCTCCCTCCCTCCAGCTTACCTTGCTGCAGGTCCTCTTGGAGCCGGAAGGTAAACCCCTCCTCCCCCTAGCAAGGCAGCCGGACGTCCTTCCGGCTGCAGGGGGGAGGAGGAGGCGCCGGGGAGCAGGAGGCGGCAGGGAGGAGCCGGAGACCCCCCCCCCACACACCACATAACAGGTATTGCGGGGGGCCTCAATCACCGCACCGCGATGTCAGCCACATATGTTAGTACATATGCGCTGGCTTCACGGTGGCCGGTCGGCGAGGGGCGGCAATGTATATTAATACATCCTGCCCCAAGCCCTGTCCCCATGCTAGTCAAATGCAGCAATTCATGGGTCCCTGGATTGGAGGAGGGGCTAAAATGATTCAAGTTGCATCATTGTACTGTAACTCCGGGCAGAGCATGTAACCCCGGGCAGAGCATTTAACTCCGGGCAGAGCATGTAACCCCTGGCAGAGCATGTAACTCCGGGCAGAGCATGTACTGTAACCCCTGGCAGAGCATGTAACTCCGGGCAGAGCATGTAACTCCGGGCAGAGCATGTAACCCCTGGCAGAGCATGTAACCCCTGGCAGAGCATGTACTGTAACTCCAGGCAGAGCATGTAACTCCGGGCAGAGCATGTAACCCCTGGCAGAACATGTAACTTCGGGCAGAGCATGTACTGTAACTCCGGGCAGAGCATGTAACCCCTGGCAGAACATGTAACTCCGGGCAGAGCATGTACTGTAACTCCGGGCAGAGCATGTAACCCCTGGCAGAGCAGGTTAATCCCATGGCAAACCACATGTTAACCCCTGGTAGACAATGTAACTCCAGGCAGAGCATGTAAACCCATGGCAACAAGCATGTTAACCCCCGGCATCAAGCATAAAGCCCATAGCAATGAGCATTTAGGTAAGTGGAACTTACAAGGGTCAACAGAGTGTGCGGATTTCTCTTGTCGGCCCTGTCGATGGTTGCCATCAATACCAATATTACAAGTGACCCAATGATGGTAGCATACTACATAATGGATTACCATCGATGGTTTCACATATTGATGGTCATCCGTTTCCTGTAACTGTCTTGTGCACCAATCAGAACTGGGGGGGAGGGGCTTCACATGTGTAGAGGTAGGGGATATGCTCCGTGTTCTGGCACCTTGGGGGAAATAAAATCAACCTATTCAGTAATGCTGTGCCATTGATGTAGGGAAATCATCTAGCTCTCCCAAATCAATGGCAAAAGTACTTCAACCATAAACCATTGATGATTATAAATCATCAATGATCGATGGCCATCCCTACCCTAGTAGTACAAAATTGTTCTCAGACTGAAGCTGCACCTGTGGCACAGCTGAAGGCATTGTTAGTAAGGGATTACCACTTTTGCTGGCCTAAAATGTATTGCAGAAGTATTTGGAAGACGCCACAATAGCAATGATAGGCGCAGCGGAGTGAAAGGGTTAAGTCCGCCTAATACAGCTGATTTGCCTGCGTAGTTTTGCATTTTCTCAAGTTATGATACATGTGGCAAGTGCTGGGGAAGCTGCTTAATTTATAATGTGGCACAGCGACGGCTTTCATTTCCAATCTGCACTGCATAGTGTGATGTATCAGTCTGAATACAGTATATGTGGAAAACAATGCTCGCAGCCTCAGAGTCTCCTGCTCCAGGCAGCTCCTTATTCATTGAAATGAAACAGCGTGTTGGCTAAGAATGCTGCCAGGAGTCTTGGCTCTTGATATCTTTGTTATTCTTTCTTATCTTAAGGATAGTCAATTGGGAACGTACCCATTTCACTTTTGGCTATTGGACGGCTCATACTGCTGTCTAGGGCTAACACAGCCACATCAGGACAGTGTGTAGGTACCTATAGATGACAACGTGGACAGCCGGTGTGCAACCACTGACATCCATCAGAGCCGGTGCTACCACGGTGTGAACTAACGCAGAGGCCTGTTGCACGTCCACGATCCTTATACCATTTCTGAGCTCATGGAATGCGGTTATAGTGGACCACTGAAGGTTAATAAAATATATACAAAGAAAAAGCAGCGCTGATAGAACTTACATTTATCACAAATACATGGGATTGCCTGCGCAAAATAGCAAATTTATTAAAAAATACACAAATAAAATAAATAAAGACAATTAATGTAACAATTTAAAAAGGAACCCGTTCCTGCTCAATAGCTGCATTTACTGGCTGGAATTTGTCCTCTTTCAGGTTGGCTGAAGCAATATGGCAATCAATTTGTATATGATTATAACATCTCACCACTTGTAAATGGGTTTTCCGGCTTGGGTCCGATCGTCCTCACCAGGATGCAGTTCTGCAAATGATGGTAAGTGGCCACTGGAGGATTTCAAGGACCTAGTGGGGCTTCCCAAAGTAGCTTGTAGTGTCCTTTGTTGGAGAAGGACAAGGCTGATCACTCCGATTGCCAAAAGATGATGATTTTGGAGGTTTTAAAGTGCAGTTTGTGCCAGGATAGGTGTACGAGGTAGAGGGTACTTTTAAATAAACCTGACGCATTTCGCTGAGTTGTGTCAGCTTTTTGAAGGTGAAAAAGCTGACAACTCAGCGAAATGCGTCTGTGTTTATTCAAAAGAACCCCCTAACTCGTACCCCTATCCTGGCATCCATCCTGGCACAGGATGGATGCACAGGCTCAGCCCCTGAGTCTGACTATCACAAAATTAAGGATAACTGAAAGAGACATCCTTGTTGAACTTAATGCAAATGGCAGGTGTTGAAGATCTAAGACGTCCCCTCCACACATTCACCTGAGATTCTGGAAAGTCGGTTTTGGTGTGTGGGTGTTCGTGGGAGCAGTAAGCTGAAGCCTAGGGTGTCAAAAAACCTCGCACCGGCTCTGTGTGGAGGCTTTGCTTCCAGGAGCCCCCCAAGTGTGCTCTGCTTAGGTCTGCTGGTGGGTAGCTCTGGCTTCTACAGTACATCGCCCCATCTCAGCACCCCTAAGATTGTATCCCTATACTCACCTTATAACGGGTAGAATGGCCAGGCCTGGTAGAGTAGGTGTGTGGCCAATACAAATCTTCACTCCAAATAGTCACCTCTACCTAAAACAGGGTTGCCTATTTTTATGCTGTCCTCTCTGGGAGGATGCAGGGGGCGGAGCTGGCAGGTGTGCCATGAAAGGGGTGTGCCCAGAGGCGGAGCTCAACATCTGAGCCTTGTGTTGGGGGCATGGCCATCGCAATCAAATCGCAATCACAATGACACAATTCGCATCCCCTCACAGAGGGGGGATTGCGGGAGGCTGGGGGGAACTTGCTTCCCTTCCCAGGGGGCCAGGAGGTGGACCAGATTTTTGGGAACCTCCCGGCTGTTCCAGAAGTGTAGGCAAGGACCTAAAGTCATTGCCACCATGACGCCTGTTGTATTAGCAGCACCCAATCGTTCCCTAGAATACAAGGAAAGCCGGCATGAATTCGCTACATAGAAAAATAAACAATAAAAAGTAAGTACATGTTTCTTTACATTTTATACAGATACAGAAAATGTTTTTTAGTACGTCTGTGAATGTGCTACGTGTCTGGCTGCGGCAGGAACTCGGCAGAACCTCGTGACTGCAGCTGTACTTATTCATGCTTCAGAAAGAACAATTCATATCATTTATATTAGCGCAGTGAAATGAGTGTCCCTGACCTGCGGCTGAACCTCAGCAAAGCAGCCTTTATCACCAAATCTCAGATAATTATGCAGAACTAGATCAACAGGCATCTAATCTTAGTCTAAAATGTTACCCTTTATTAATAAAGTCTTCAAATCAAGATTTAAATTTCAACCTAGATAAATGCTGGAAAACTCGGTACGGTATTATTATGTATCTGGGACTAATGAAACTCATTGTTTATAAGCTTGTAAACTCCCCTGTGCGTTGCCTTATTTGTACTGAGAGTGTTTGATAGCTTTTAGGGGCTAATTCAGGCCTCATTGTTCATCTGCAAATTTGTGGGTAAATAGAATGAAATGTGGCCTCGTGCATACAGTATCTGCAAGTGAATTAGAAAACCTCGCTCTTCACTGCAAATCCAAATTCACTCACCATCAAATTATTTACCCAGTCTAACAATACAATTGAATACACCCAGAAATGCTGTCCCTTTAAGATGCCGGTGGACCGTTGCTGTTCCTCCTACGTTGGCTGGTCCCAGTCCCGATGTATGAATGGAAAAATAAATGGGTGTATCCCATTAGTATATATGTACATTTTCTCTATTCAACCAGCAGGCCTGTTTCCAACACTGACCTTCAGTAAGGGTCCTCAGGGCTGCCACCAGGAATTTTGGGGCCCAGGACTGATCCCCCACCCCCCCCCCGGTACGGATCTCCATCATCCTTCACTTACCGCCCGACTCCAGCGGCCAATTAAAGTGCAGCACCGGTGGGTGAGCCAGCTGCTCGTGTACCGGCAGCTGCTCTGATTGGCTAATGCTCTGATTGGCTCAAAAGCCAAGGCAGCAATTTAATTGGCCGCTGCCTTCCTGTATTGAAGAAGCCAGGCTGTGCTTCGGGACCTACTGAGGACCAAGCGCAGCGCAGGCAGCACACAGCGGAGGGTTGCTGTGGGTAAAATGAGCTGCCCGGGCGCTTCCAGAGGCCGGGGCCCAGGACAGTTGTACCCATAGCACCCCCCTGTCGGCGGCCCTGAGGGTCCTATGAACATACTGAAGGTCAGTATGGTCAACAATATTGTGACTACCGTCCAGCCTTGCTGACTATTTTCAATAGTTTAGTTACACTACAAAGCTAAAAATGGAAGAAATAACCTCTCACGGGCAGGACCCTCTTCCCTCATCTGCTTTTCCTTCTGTTACGTAAACCATCTTTGATATCACCAGATCCTGCAGTTTTCTGCTATGCTGATACTTATTCCAGTGTCCTCTGCTGATGTAGCTAAGGTCATGTACCCTGTGCTTGTCCTGTATTGTATTCAACTGTGATGGTGTGTACAGCATACTTGCCTACCTGACCCTCCCCATGCGGGAGAAAATGCTCTGTTCCTGCACTTCCCTGGTAATGTAGGATTGCCATCACCTGTGGTGAAACACCTTTCTTATCAATTACCTAGCTCACCACAGGTGATGGCAATCCTACATTACCAGGGAAGTCCAGGAACAGAGCATTTTCTCCCGCATGGAGAGGGTCAGGTAGGCAAGTATGGTGTACACACAGTGAGATTCCCTTGCTATTCGACTCGATTGCTATGCAATTCTTGGTAACTCATGTGCTACTTACATACAATTCATACTAGCTACAATCAATTTGCACTATATAGTCATTGCTGCACTGTCTATTTGGCTTTTGGATTTCAGCTGAATGGGATGTCTATGCGATACCGACTATATAGTCAAAATGGAATGTCAAATTGTACTGTGTGTACACAGTATAAGTCACTGTTTTGCTTATTTGTTTACGTACTGTGTACTTGGGCACCGCGGATCCCTTGTGGCACCATATAAATAAAGCATAATAAATAAATAAAATAAAACTTGAAGTCGGACGTAATAGCGCTGCAAACACAAATGAGAAATATCAATGTCAATCAACAGCCAACAATTTAGGAACTAATTCTAGATTTGGGAGGTTGTACACACTAGAGCACTGTGATATTGCACCGAGATTGTAGGCTGGCTGAGTACTAGTCAGCACATGATTAGCTATAGGAGCCTGTAGGGTGTTTATAGTGAATAATGGTAGTGTCATTACACTGCAGCCTTCTCTGAGACCATACCCTCCAACATTTTATCCTTGCAAACCGGTACAGGGGGCGTGACCATATATTTAGGGGGCATGGCCACATGTAGAGGGGTGTGTCAACTTGGTCATGCCCCCACCTGAGGACAGACATTAATTTTAAATGTGTTGTGTAATGTACCCGCTTGAGCTGAGGGACGTTGACAACAAGACATTGGCTGCACGGCCGGCCGCTCCCCTCAACACCAGGCACTGCTCCGTCGTCCAAGTCCCACCACGCAAGTCAGATCATGGGGCTCAGTCAGTCAGTGCACTGACCTGGAATCCAGATATGTCAAGGACGTATGAGCTGGGGCCGGCGGCCTTTACTGTGCGGACAGCCCCATAGCATAGTACGGAAGCGGGTCAGCTGGGCGGCGTGCTGACGTCACGCTTAGCTCGTATGCTGGCTGCCGGGTTGCCGCGCAAGGCACCACTGGGAACAGGGGCAGCCACATTTTTACACAATTACCTCCCCTGGGCCCGGTCGAATCCATCCATGAGCCATCGCCTGCAGAGTCGGAGGAGTGGTCATCGCTTTAGAAAACCGGTACATCGGTACATTTAATTTTTAGCCGGTACAGTCCATTAAAAATCTGTACTGTACCGGCTAAAACGGTACAGTTGGAGGGTATGTGAGACATATTCACTCACTACAGCCATTAACATACACAAGACTCCAGACACAAAGTCCCTGTCTGTCATGCCTCCTTTCCTTGTGTCCATGCTTTCACAATAACGCTGTGTTATAATGATACACTCTGAGGATTATTCAGTATAGGCTTTTTTCTACTGGAAAATCCCAGATTCCATAAAAAAAAAAAAAAAAAATCAAGACAAGAAAATAAAAATGTTTCAGTGATTAATTGTGACTTTTATGCAGAATGTTCCTAATCATGTGTATAATGCTGCACTCGTTCTCCTCTCAACACCAAAAATGCCTGTGATTGGTGGGCCCTCGAGGAAGGGAATGGATAAATGATGCAATTTGCATCATTTGGTAAAAATCTCCCCATCCTGCTGGCATCACTGATAAATTGGGGAGAGCATAACTGGATAGTGATGGATATCAAAAAGTTTTCTTTATTCTCTATTCCAGCGGTTCTCAAACTGTGGGTCCTGCCTGACCCCAAAGTGGGTCCTGACCTTCTCACCTTGGGGTCGCTTCTCAATGTTGCTGACCATCAGGCTGATTTTATAATCTCAGTCAGTGATTCAAGGAGTCTGAACAATCTGTTGAATTGTCTGTTATTTTAGACTCCTCCCATCACTCTGTGCCTCCACAATGCTGCCATGTATGTGCTGTCTGCTGATTACACATGTGATGTGATGGGTTATGGTATTTTAGACTCCTCCCATTACTCTGTGCCCCCACAATGCTGCCATGTATGTGCTGTCTGCTGATTACACATGTGATGTGATGGGTTATGGTATATTAGACTCCTCCCATCAGTCTGTGCCCCCACAATGCTACCATGTGTGTGCCGTCTGCTGACTACACATGTGATGTGATGGGTTATGGTATATTAGAATCCTCCCATTACTCTGTGCCCCCACAATGCTGCCATGTATGTGCTGTCTGCTGATTACACATGTGATGTGATGACCTTCTGCAGTAACTTGCTGGGGTCCTGTCATTATTTTTATTTTCTTATGGGGTCCCAGAGCAAAATAGTTTGAGGACCCCTGCTCTTTTCTATATTGTATAAAGTCTTTTACCCGTCACAAAAGTAAGTATAGGTGGCGTACCCCAACTCATGTTAAAAAGAGTCAAGATAACATATATAAAGGTATCTTTAGGTTCCCAAAGGTTTTGTCAATTATAAAAGGATGGCGTACCACACTCATGATTTAATTTTCAATACTACTCTTATCCAGGTAACTTTATCTTATTTTCAAGAGGAGAAACCACCACCCCCCCCCCCCCCCAATAAAAAAGGGGAATATGCATCAGAACACATATGTTCTTGTGAGTAAAAGAGATTGTAGAAAACTGTATTGATTAAAGTGAAAGAGCGTACCCCACTCACAAAAGTGTAAAGTATTAATAAGTATCAAAAGGTATCTTCAGAAGAAGGATGTGGTTGGCATATCCCTAATCACCAGCCAATCATGTACAAGTAGACCAATCTGCAAACTGTCCAATAAAAATAGAGTATAACTGGAACATAATGTAAGGAAATCTATATATTTTCCCTGTAAATGAGTAAAATGCATTTTCAATATAGTTTCCGTCCAAAAACTGGCTCTGTGTAGGTGATAGGCCCACTTTAATTTATGAAAACCATTATTGGTACATTTAGAGGGTTTATGGGCAGAAGTGTATACAGGATTTACAGTTTATACAGCACCAGATGTAATTTCATTCTATATTTGTCTCCATTGCAACCTTCCAGGCATGTTTCCCTGTAACCGATCATTTTCCATGGCCTGAGCATTATATAAAACTAAACAATTTATGAGAGGTTAAGAGTGTTCGTTTGGTTCCTTTCATTCCATTTCACTTTTAGGTTGCTGTGATTGGAATGAGGCTTTGGCCAGGCCTCCTATCAATCACAGACCTGGCCTGCTCTCTGCCTTGCTCTGAGATCATGGAAACATTGTTAAAAGCCTAAAACACAAATGACTGTATAATGTTACCGAGCTGACAGGCGTTGTTATCAGCAAAATAACATGAAAAGTGAAATTCCTGAGCACAGGGGGAATGTAAACAATGTTGCGGCGTTAGTGCGCTGCATTTCCCAGCATGCACGGCATGTAAAGTCAATCATCGGTTTAATGGCACTGCAGAAATTCCTCAGTTGCCTTTAATGCCTATTTCTTTTCATCCTGGGTAAATGGCAGTTTTGTTTTTGCCGTTTCCATTGATGCCAATGTTCCTAGAGTCAGCAGGACCGCTGTTAAACAGCTTTATTGGTTAAAGCACCAGTTCATGAAAGCAATATTCAGTATTCCATACGACGTATGGTTTCTTATATTTTGTTGTATTTTTATTGTGCTCTTCAAATAGAACTAATATAAAATTATAACTTCTAGGGGCTCATCTGGATTTTCCTTCAGAGGCTGATCGCAGCTTATTGAGGGCTGAGCAGAGAGATAGACCTTCTAGCAAAGTTGACCTTGTGGGAGTCAACCTTTTATTGTTGACCTAGACCAGTGAACTTCAACCTTTTTACCTTGCGGCACACTAAATCAGATTTTAAAATTGGCAATGCGCACCATGAGATCTCTACAGGGCAAAACACATTAGCCCCCACAGGAAAAAAAAAAAAAAAAAAACATTGGCCCCCATATAAAAAAAAATAAAAAATCACACTGCTTCCCAACAGGTAACAAAAATAAAAAAAGTTTTATAGTTCCTCAGTGAGAAAAACAAAATAGCAATCTAGCAAATATGATACCTTTTAATGGCTAACAAAAATAAATGTTGTTAAAATGCAAGCTTTCGAGACTACTTAGGTCTCTTCCTCAGGCATGGTATAACAAGGTGTGTGAAGAAACACATATATATACACAGCAGAGTAGGAACAAGATGTGATAGATGTACATTCTTAAGATCAAAACAAAACAAAATAACAGAATGAGCTTGTAAATTGAGTCCTTAATTAGTTTGTAGATAAGTAGTGTGAAAGTTTTATTGTCTTTAAGTTGATGACAGACCAGAGTTAGAGCTCCGATGCCCTCACTCTCTCTCTGGGCCAGATTCCTCAGATGTTGTAGTGGGCCATAAATCCCTCGGATAGATTCAGTCCTGTGTTAAGGGTGTCAAACGTTGTCATTAATTTGTATTCCCAGACCCTCCTGTCCCTTTGTGATTTGAAATTTCCTTTTAGTATAATCACTTTCATATGATCCTGATTGTGTCAATATGAAAGTGATTATACTAAAAGGAAATTTCAAATCACAAAGGGACAGGAGGGTCTGGGAATACAAATTAATGACAACGTTTGACACCCTTAACACAGGACTGAATCTATCCGAGGGATTTATGGCCCACTACAACATCTGAGGAATCTGGGCCAGAGAGAGTGAGGGCATCGGAGCTCTAACTCTGGTCTGTCATCAACTTAAAGACAATAAAACTTTCACACTACTTATCTACAAACTAATTAAGGACTCAATTTACAAGCTCATTCTGTTATTTTGTTTTGTTTTGATCTTAAGAATGTACATCTATCACATCTTGTTCCTACTCTGCTGTGTATATATATGTGTTTCTTCACACACCTTGTTATACCATGCCTGAGGAAGAGACCTAAGTAGTCTCGAAAGCTTGCATTTTAACAACATTTATTTTTGTTAGCCATTAAAAGGTATCATATTTGCTAGATTGCTATTTTGTTTTTCTCACTGAGGAACTATAAAACTTTTCTTATCAACTGGCTAACACGGTACCAAACTTTTTTCTTTTGACAAAAATAAAATACATTGGCCCTTTACATGAAAAGAAGAGACCAGTACAGTTGTGGTGGTAGGGGGGCGGTGGATGCTGGTGAGGGGACCAGGGAGCCCGGGTTGGCAGGGGGGATGCCCACGACCAGAGGGGGGGGCAGTGCAGGGAACCAGGGAGCTGGGTAGGGGACGCCAGGGCCAGTGGCGGGAGCAGTTGAAAAAAGCCCATACAAATGAATGGGCAGCCACTGATTGGCTTAGACCTCTCTCAGCCAATCGCTGATTGGTCTCAGCTAATCAGTGGCTTCCTATTCATTTGATGGGCTTTTTTTTTAAAGTGCTCCCGAGTCCCGCCACTGGCGCTGCCCGGCAGTGACTTCCCCTGCCTGTTTCCCTGCGTCGTCCCCCCTGCTCCCTCCGCTCGGCTTTTTGGTAGCTGGCCATCCCCTGCCCGCTGCTGTCCCCCGCCCGACTCTGGGCTGCACATAAGATTTAGAAAATCTTATGTGCAGCCCGTCCGACCTCCCGTCTCTAATCCGTTATGGGACCGCACATCTGGTCGGATGGGATGTCTACATCTGAATCAGGTGAAATCGTGCTCAAATCGCATAATGTATGAGGGCCTTAAGTGTTCTAGATTGGAGAGCGGGTTATACAAGATCTCAGCCTCCACCTATGCTCACAACCAAGATATTCTCAATTTTATCATCTGGATCCAGATTGCAGTCCCTTCTTTTGAGTTGGGATTCCCCGAAAATATTGGGCAAGTGGGCCAGCTTAACCCTTTGAGTGCCAACATCTCTGTGAGAGATTGTGCAAAATATCCGCTAAAAATGCCAGAGTCGCTCGCATTTGTTAAATAAATTCAAATAAAAAATGTTATGGATAAATAGATTATATTTCCTATACAAGATAAACATTATAATCACCATGATGAATAACAATGCTTGCTTGGCAATTTACACCTATTTTGACAAATTCACTAGGGTTAATTAACCAAGGGCATTATAATGTGAATCGAAAAATCCAATAATGGTTTATATAAGGTCTTTTGCCAAATAAAATGTTGGTGCGGGCCCACAAATGATCATTTCAAGCTTTTTTGGTATAAATAAACACATACCTATGACCTTTGCAAACTTTGGGTCAGATTCACATAGAGCATGCAAACCCGATGGTTAATGTGCAATCTGATGGTTTGTAATCTGTGAATGACCTCTCGCAGTACTCCTTTATGATTGACACCCTGTGCCTTTTGGGGGCAGTGGCCAGGACCATGTATCCCCCATTTTGTAGGCATTCTTCTGATACCCAGGGTCAGCATTGTCAGATGCTGACTTCCCGCACCTAGCAAAGGGGTCCAGAAAGCCAGTCTGCAACCATTGCGACCGATGGTGATCCGATGTTGCATCTTCGGATGCAGCACTTGGATCACAGGTGCTAGCAGGAGGTGCCTTTTAAAATATGAAAGTATAAAAGCTACATGTATATAGATTTTTTTTTCATACAGTATAAGAGAACCGAATATTATTCCGAGTTTTATGTCACTTTGTTTTAAAGCTTTTTGCGACTTGTTAGAACTGCAGCAGCCACAAACTCATCACAAAATTGCCATTAATTATTTTAATGGCATATGACTTTGATTATGTCTGCTGTGTTTCCTGGTGACAGGACGACTTCACAGGGAACGTTTTCTTAAAAGCGGACAGATTCTGTCTTGTATGGGTGTGAGTCCAAGGCAAGGATGAGTCAAAACTTAAAAGAAATACAGTAGGTAAAATCATTAGCAAGGAAGTAGCAGGTGATAGAAAGTTTCAGCACAGTGTCGTCGTGGAGACGCCCTGGGCAGGTTCTGATTTACTAGGACACTAGACTTTTATAAAAACACACCGTTGTGTACACATTTTGGCAACGACCTTTAGAACTAGGTCACATAAAATGTTTTTTAGGTACTTGTTTCCTAGCACGGCGCCACCGAATTTGATTGTAAGCATCGGGTCGGAAAAATTGCGTCGATCGCATCGCATGCTAACCAAATCGCATGCGATGCGATCAACGCGATCGACCCGATTTTTACATTGGAATCAATGTGAAATGCCCCAAAACACCCCATTTTCATAGCAAACTGCCCTGATGTTTCAAATGCCCCCCATTGTTAACGTCACCCCGGTATTGACGCCAACCCGAAGCGTGGGACGGCGGTACGTGTCTTCCGACCTCTTCATACCCCTACTATCCACGTCGGTGTGGAGTTGAGAATAGAAAGTGTGGCGAGCGCAGCGAGCCACCGAGCCCAAAGCGTGGCGAGCGCAGCGTGCCCCGCGAGGGGACGCGGATACCTTCACAGGTATCCGCGTCCCCTCGCGGGCTTCACAGGTATCCGAGTCCCCTCGCGGGGCTCGCCACGCTTCGGGCTCAGGCCCCATACATTACGCCGACGTGAAAAGTAGGGGTATGAAAAGGTCGGAGGATGCGTACCGCCGCCCCACGCGGGCTCGCTGCGCTCGCCACGCTTCGGGTTGGCGTCAATACTGGGGTGGCGTTAAAATGGGGGGGGGGGGGCATTAACCATACTTTTTACACATATTCAATGTCAAATGGGCCATATTGGCCCATTTTACATTGTCACCTATGTAAAATCGGGTTGATCGCGTTGATCGCATCATGGCCCACGACCGACGCATCCAACCCGATTTTCACTTTAAAATTAATTGAACATTATTCCCTATGGGAAAATCGCGTTGATCGCGTCGGTCGCATCGCGGCCCCTTATTAGGGGCCGTGATGGACGCGATCAACGCGATTTTCACTTTTACAGGCAATTGAGCTTGTTAAAGTCAGAAAATCGGGTACATCGCGTCCATCGCGTTAAGTACCTTAACTTAAGGCATGCGATGAACCCCGACGGGCGCCGTGCTAGGAAACAAGTACCGTTTTTTAATATCTTTCTATTGCTTACTGTAATAATAAAATAGATGGAAGCATTGAAAAACAACTTTGTGTATTACTGTATTATGATACGAGGGGCAAATGTATAAGGCCTGGTGAAGTGATAAAGTAGTAGGTGATAATGTATCTGCCAATTAGCTGTATTTGAAAAATGACAGGTAGGACATACCTCCCAACATCTGAGACCCCGGCGGCGGGACAGGGTGCAAGGCAAATTTTTGGGGGGCGTGGCCTGTCTGAAAGGGGGCATGGCCTATACTCGCGGTGCTGCCTTGAGGCCATGCCCCCCATTTTTTCGCCACAGTGGGGGCATGCTCTGTGAGCTGCTGGCCAGCCCCCAGCCCCTCTGCCTGCAAGAATAGATGCTGTGCGCATGTGCACAGCGTCTATTCACGGACTACAGGGGGGGACTCCCAACTGCCCCCCGCCGTGGGACACTGCTGGCGGCGAGAGGGACGTGGGAATGTCCCAAAATATCGGGACGTTCCCGCGGTATGCGGGACAGTTGGGAGGTATGGGTAGGAGCTGGTGCGTTATCACCTTCCACTTTATCACTTCACCAGGCATTGGGCCAGATGCACTAAGCTTCAAAAGTGATAAAATGGAGAGTGATAAACAGCCAGCCAATCAGCTCCTACCTGCCATGTCACAGACTGTGTTTGAAAAATGTCATGCAGGAGCTGATTGGCTGGCTGTTTATCACTCTCCATTTTATCACTTTTGAAGCTTAGTGCATCTGGCCCTTAATCTGTCTGCCCCTAGATTCCTAGTATAACAGGGCCTGGTTCAGAAATGGATGACGTTCACGCCCCCGTTTTGCAAAATGGTCACCATTGCTGTACCTGCCCCCGAGCGGCCTCAATCAGAATACGAACAATTGCATTTTATGACACCCGACGCAATGTATGACACCCGACGCATATGCTTATATGTTAAGATGTCCCTGGCTCTGTATTTTTGGGGTTTAATCCACAAGCTGAGTTTTAGCTTTAGAACTGTATACGATAACATTTATATACCGCACACATATTCCAAGGCGCTTTGCAGAAAGTATTTCAGTCATTCACATCATTCCCTGCACCAGTGATGCTAATTTTTTGTATAATTTGTTAGAAGCCAATTGGTTTACAAGTATATTTTTGGTATGTGGGATTAAACAGGACCATCCAGAAGAAACACACGGAGATTGCAAGCAAACTCCACATATATAACTGCTTATACGAATCACCCCAATAGTGTATTGGTCAGGAACTGAACTCAAGACCTCAGTCCTTGGAAGAAGTAATGCTAAACCACTATGCCAACTGGATTGCCAAGAGAAAAGTTTGCAATAGATCTGAAATGTTGCAGAATAAACTTTATTGTTCATCACAACTTTATTGAGTGCCGTTGTGTCTTCGCAGTGGATTATTACCCTCGTCTGGCAATAATACTTTGCACTGACTACCGATCGCTCAGCACAATGTACATTATACAGTGTATTTGTACGCACATATGGTATCGCTAATTTGTTTTCCAGATGTTGCTATATTTCTTGTACCTAACGACTGCAAATTGTTTGAAGGCACTTTTATACTGTCCTTCCTCTAAGGATTTGATGCTAGATCTAGTTTAGCAATTCCATAAGACGTAGCACTGCAGCGGTTTTATACATTTGAAAAATGAATCATCTCCATTTATGAGTCTCCGTTGCCTCTTTAAAACAAAAGCCGTTCTTCCAATTTAAACACAGGAGTAATGATTCATTCCTCAAGCATCTGTGGATACACTGCACATGAAGGGGAGTTAACGGGGCCACAGGGGAAAGAGGGAGGACTGGCAAGGCCTGTTATAGGTAAAAGCAAGGAAGACTTAACGTAATCCAAATACAATTTTCCTTTGCCTCAAGGATATGGCTTGGAAACTACTCCAAGCTATTTTCTGTTACTTTCTCAGGTCTGAGGGTGAAGAGGTTTTTTAATACTGTAAGTTTTTGGGCTACAGCGTTTAAAATTCCTGCTGTGGATTGACTGCCAGTGGTGTTTTAATGCGATTGTACTCTAGTATTCTCATCCTGCGTATATTTGTAAATACACTGCGAAATCTGAAAACATCACCCATAGAAGGTCTGTCTGAATTTGGTGTCCATAATGTGTACGTAAAGTATGACTCAGAATCGGACACATCTATGGGCAAACTCACAGATCAAATCTCTTGATGCCACCCAGAATTGCCCATTTAGTAGTTGCAGAGAAACATCTGAGAACCGCTCTGCCCTGAATCATGTGTACATTCGCAAGGATGTATGTTAGTTATTATTATGCCACCAATACAGTGGCTCCCAATTTTTTTTCTATCCTGTACCCCTTGATGAAGCTTTCTCTCAGGAGATGTTGATGATGCTCCAGGTGGAAATGGAAGTTATGCAAAGTGGTTAATCTCCATGGCAACCGGAGAATCCTTCCTCCATAGGGAGACTGCTTTGTTTTCTTCCGCCATTACCAAAATTACCACCAACTGGTCTACAGTGTACATGCACCACAGGTTGGGAACCACTGCACTAATACACAAGACATAAGCCAACATGCCCCCCCCCCCACACACACACACACACACACACACACACACACACACACACACACACACACATTCATATAAAGGTCAATTTTGTCAATTTATTTAGTCAATTTATTTGAGCCATTGGAGCAATCCCAGAGGAAACCCATGCAAAGATTGGGAGAGCATACAAACTCCACACATATAGATCTGGTTGGAATTAAACTCATGATACCTTGCTGTGAGCAGGAAAACTGAGAGGCTGGTACTCATTAACTGGGACTAGGCTTGTTGTAGCACTCCACTGGGTCTCTGGACAGCTATGAAAGGGGACAAAACCCCTCTTTGCAGCAGCATGCATAGTCTTGCCCCCTCCGTTTTGGCCACACCCCCTCAGTATCTCCCAGGCTACATGTCTCTACAGCTCTTTGAGGCAGCAATGCTATCATTAAGGTGCCATGTTAACCTTTACTGTTTCTAAAAGGGAGGCATTTTTTTAAAAATACAATGTCCAGAAACACATCAGGTGTACAAAGGGAAGTCCATAGAGTCCAACCATAAACACATGGAAAAAAATCACAAAAACAAGGTAAAATAGATAAAAAGATTGTCAGCTTACGCTCTCCAGAGGTTTTTAGTGTGTTTCGGTCCAATGACCTTTCTCAAGACAACAGGTCTTAGGATCGAAATGCGTTGACAAACCTCTGGAGAGCGTAAGCAGCCAATCTTTATATCCGTTTTACCTTGTTTTTATGATTGTATTTTGTGATTCTTTTTTTCATGTGTATACGGTTGGACTCTATTGACTTAACGTTGTAATCCTGATGTGTTTCTGGACATTGTATTGTTTTTAAAAGGCCTCCCAAGTGTTTTTGGGATACACTGTGTGTATATTTTTGTACTTTTTTTACATTTTTGAAAAACCTTTTGGATTGATTCCTATTGGAGTCATTCAGGATAATAACATCTATTGAATACCTGTGTTGGACCCAAAGAAAGCCAAATAAACCTGATAATTACAATATTTACTGTGAGTAATGGTACGTTTGGTTCCTCATAACTGTGTGTGACCTAAAGAGACACTGATATATGTGTATACAGTTCTCCTTACATGTAAGGGAGGTACGCTAAATTGCAACGGGGTGTCCCCCTGAAATAAGTGACCGTGTAATACCTGGCTTAGAACCAAATTATAATACATTTGGTTTCCATTTTAACCACTTACACTGGTTATCCTCTACTCTACTCTACATCCCTTTTGGTTCATATATCCATCTGAGCATCTGGATCAAATATTTATCACCCAAAAGTGCCCGTAGATTGGTGAACACCTAAAGAAAACGCTACATGCTTGACAACTACCTTAATTACCGTAAGTAGGGTATGTTTTTTTTTCTTCAAAAGTACTTCCCCCAGTGTAGTGATTCCCAAACACAGGATAAAGATACCTTTATAAGCTTCTTTGACCCTCATTGTGAGGTAAGCCAGGTAAGCAAGAACAACAAGCAAACCAAAGAACCCATCTATTAATTTAGTTTATTTAATGACCTTATTGAATATTTTTGTTCACTATACACATGTTGAGCACGGTTACATTGTAATCATTTACACTTTATTTGAATTTTTATAAAAAAAAAAATTGAAATCACTTTGAGATCAACATTTACAACATTTAATCACATGGGAAAGAACCTTTTATCACTTGTTTGAAGTATCATTCTGGTACATTGGAGCAATAAAGTCTCCAGGAGAATTTCCTTGAATTTCAGGAACACTCAAAAGGACGTATTTTATTTATATTGAATAAAACGAAGGCCTAATTTATTCCATGCTTGTTAGCTATCACCCATCCTAATGTATTGTGGAAGTTCTTAAGGGGACTGCCAGATGGTAACTTACTGATGTAACCATCACTTTATATACATTGTGCTACAGCGCCAGCCTAAAGCCAAAGTCTCCTTCACATGCCAAAAGCATTTAAACTCACAACACCTATTTCACAGAAAAAGGGTCAATTCAATTCTCAGCAAAAGGGTGTGAGATGCTATTGCCATAACATGCAATGTTATTGTGAGTAATTGAATTGACCCCAAAGTGAGATCTAACAAAGATCCACATACTCAGAAGGAGATATGAATCAGAATCACAGACCCAGAAAGAGATGTAAATCAGAATCACAGTCTCCAATGGAGATATGAATCAGAATCACAGACTCCAATGGAGATATGAATCAGAATCACAGACTTAGAAGGAGATGTGATTTAGAATCACAGACTCAACTGCAGAGACGAATCAGAATCACAGACTCAGAAGGAGATGCGAATCAGAATCACGGAGTTAGAAGGAGGTAACTTAGAATCACAGACTCAGCAGGAGATATGAATCAGACTCGGACGGAGATATGAAACAGAATCACAGACTCAGAAGGAGATATGACTCAGACCCAGAAGGGGATATGAATCAGAATCACAGACTGAGACATAGATATAAACTAGAATCACAGACTCAGAAGGAGATAGGAATTAGAGTCACAGACTCAGAATGAGATATGAATCACAGACTCAGAAGGTGACACGAATAAGAATCACTGACTCAGATCAAGATATTGATTAGAATCACGGAATTCAGAAGGAGATATCAATCAGAATCAGAAGGAGATATGCAAAAATGCTAAAAAAATTACACTTCTACACATACAATGATCCACCCAATTCAGCTCCTCTGTGTATAAAAATTCACAGTCACCACTAGAAATGTTTATAGAACACGAAACAGACAGTATAGTTACTTTTCACACACAACACACCTACAGAAGGGCACATTTTGAACTTCATGCCCCTGTACATCTAAGATACGGATTAAAAAAAACCCTCTAGCAACAAACTCAAAATTGTCATGCTGACATACATACCAACATGTTCCGATTTCTTGTTAAACACTCAACCTGGTTATTTTCCAAACAAAATATTAGTGATAAATTAGAACATTCTGAAACATACCCTAAAGGAAAATTCTTGTCCACTTATTATTGGGGGGGGGGGGAATGTATTTTGGAAAAATAGATTGAAAAAATGAAGTACACATCTTTATCCCACTAATTTCTACATATGTTGTGAGACCTTAATTATCATAGTAATTCTTATACTGTATGTTTTCTTGCGCAGCCACATTCCCAGAAGCCTTCACTGGTAACAAACATTTTTTTTAGGTATTTTTTTGAATGCTTTATTTTCCTCCTTCTCTTAGATCCTGTGACTGAAGTGAGAGATTTGACCTGCTTTGTGTCACCCAGACAACTCGGCTGTGCGCCGATCTCCTCCTTTGCTAACAATTAATTGGTATGCAGTCATGCTAGAATTCTGACCATGCTCCAATTAAAAATTAATATCATTCTGGTACACTCGTTATTATTCAGTTATGCACATTCGGAGATTTTGAACGTGTCATTATTAACATTAATGTTATAATCCACTGTTTTTTAAATTGTTATCTTATGCTTTTGCAGAATTGAAAGTCTTTCTTTGTTATTTTACCGTGCCAACCTTGTTCAAGGTAACTTGTTATTGCTGATTTTGATGTCCGTTATTACAGCCGTAAATAACCCGATTTAATTATTTTCTGCTACAAAAAAGGTTTCTTTGTGGCGGAACTGGACTTGAAATAAATGCATCTGTGTCACTTCACAATTATGGTAGCAATTCATCAGACCCTTGCACAAGAAAAATATATGTATTTATTCATGATTATCAGTTTTTTTGCTCTGTTCTTGTGGTGATAGTGTTGGAATACTCATCCCAGAGTCATTTTTCATATAAATGGATTTTTATTTTAGATTTTATAAGAAAACAATTTCTAAATGATGGACAAATTGATTGGAATGTGACAGGACAGGAAAGCAAATATACTTGCAGGGTAATGCAGATGAGCTGCGTTGTTCGAGGCACACAGTACAATGGGCCTTATTCTAGTTCACTCTTTCTGACAAAATCCTTCTTAGATGGACAAAACCATGTGCACTGCAGGGGGGCAGATGTAAAATGTGCAGAGAGAATTAGATTTGGGTGAGTTATTTTGTTTCTGTGCAGGGTAAATACTGGCTGCTTTATTTTTACACTGCAATATAGATCTCACTTTGAAGTAAAGCCCCACCCAAATCTAACTCTCTCTGCACAATTAACATCTGCCCCACCTGCAGTGCACATGTCTTTTTCCATCTAAGAAGGATTTTGTCAGAAAGAGTGAACTAGAATAAGGCCCAATGTGACATCATGGTACTGCTTTAGCATCTTTTGCCTTGGTTGCATCTGCATACCCTCCAACATCTGATGGGCAGAAACTGGTACACTTTCGGAAAGTGGGTGTGGTCTTTGGTAAATGGGCGTGGTCACGTCCCCTTCACTCTACTTTCAATGGAGTGTTAGAGACCCAGAAAACTATAAGCCCTTTATGATCGGCATAGGCCATAAAACAGTACTGTACCGACCAAAAAAGGTTTTGAGGGTATGTTACTGTGACGACATGAAACATCTATTTCAGACTCATTCGTAATGGGACGAATTCGACCCTGTCCCCGACGGTTGGGGTTTGCACATGCGCGAATGTGAAAAAAATCATTCGTTGGTCAGCGATGATTTTTCACGTCTGCACGTGAAACGTGTTGCACGTCTGCGCATGCGCAGGCAGGTATCTGCGCATGCGCAGGCGTAAGGTGTGTGCACCCACGGCGACCTTTCGGTTCGCCGGGTGCACGCACCCATGACGGCGTGGGGGGGGCGGAGATGGGGGGGGTGCTGGGCTGCCCCATTACCATATGGGAACGCCCAGAGTTCCATGGGCGTTCCCATGAGAACACTGGGCGTTCTCATGGTAATGAGGCAGTGACGCAGGTGTGTGGGCCGGGTGGCTGACATCACCGGATGTCAGCTGCCCGCCCATATCCACGCCAGCGTGCACGCAAATGTAAGGGACTGAAAAGTCACTTATATATGCGTGCACGCTAAACATCATTCGATGGTCGGTGACCATCGAAAGATGTGGGCGGTTACCCGAGCCATGCGAATGGATGTTTATGCAAAACATCCATTCGCAGCTGTTCGGTCGAAGCCGCACTTTGAGGGGGGGGGGGGGGGGGGGCGTCGTTCGCCGGGTAGGGTTTGGTGGACTCGCAAGGCTGCGAATTCACAGCCTTGCGAATCAACCTGAATAACCCCCAATGTTTCATAAACAATTGGCCCATCTAGTCTGCCCCCTTTTTATCCATATTTTTTATTCTCAAACCCTATTATATATCTTTAGGATCTTTATGTCTATCCCAAGCATATTTAAATTGTTCTACTGTATTAGGGCGGTATTCAATGAAGTGGCAGTTTTCAGCTTGCCAAAAAAAAAAAAACGGCACCATAGTATTCAATTGCAGCCACTTTCACCCATTTTTGAGGACTTTTCACCCATGACTTTTCACTTTTCGACAAGTCAAAAAATCAGCACAGGCATTGAATAGGGTGAATCCAATTTGCCCCCAAAAAATGGCCACAAATTTTCCGATTTTACGAATGGCAAAAAAATAAGGCAATAATTGAAAACCCCCCTCCTTAGCCTCTACTACCTCTGATGCTGGAGCAGGAGAATGCCTAGAGTGTTGTGGGCATCCCCATAAAAAAGATGGCGGTTCCCCAGCACACACAGGCGTGGCATAGGCAGCGACCATCAAATAATTTCTCTCTGGTTCGGCTTCATGCGAAGGGTTGTGTTAGGGAGGGGATTCATGTAATGGGGGGAGGGGGGACAGGTGTTGGGCCGGATGACGGCCGGCGTTTATGTGTTGCGGGCTCAGCCGATTAATCGCACACACTTTGATGGAGAGGCTGCAGCACACATACAGTAGGCCATGATTCAGACCTGTTAGCTGGGCTGCGGGATTTTGGATCCCAGCAATCGGTTAAACGCTGTCATACCACTGCACTGACTGCATTGCCCCCTCCTATATGCACAGCTGCGAATGCAATCACAGCCAATCACGTGAGGGGAAAACCATTAAAAAGTGATCACCAACACATGGTTTTCCCCTCCATTCGCAGCGCAGAAGTGTTTATAGCCGTTGGGAGCCTGTATTTTAGGTCGGGGTTCTCAACCTTGGTCCTCACGTACCCCCAACAGTGCACTTTTTTCATGTCTCCACACAGAATCACAAGTGAAGTAATTAGTTCCACCTGATCTTATAACCCCTTTCAGGTCCAATGTCTAGTCAGGCTCAACAGCCCTAGCGCTAGTAACACATCCAATGGTGAGCCGCTTTAAAATAAGAACATTCACATCGTTCAACATTCAATGTCGACCATAAGAAAAAAATAAATGGCAGTTAATTAAAAAATTTAAACCAGACTGTTTGAATTGCAAAAAAAAAGGGGACTGCAAAGGGTTAAAATGTGTCAGTGAGTAACGAGTGCAGCTAAGGTGACCTAAAAACGTGAACTGTTGGGGTACTTGAGGAGCGAGGTTGAGAGCCACTGTGTTTCCGCCCCCAAATGCAAGCAGGGTATCAATCACCCTGCGGGCAGCCTGCGGCTCCCTTTTGACGAATAGCTTGCGCATGAGTACTGTGGGCCGTACGCATGCACGCTCAATTAATAATCGCCCCTGCAATTAAACCTGAATCGGACCCATAGTACCAACCCAACAGGGCTTTCCGGTGGCTGTTACTGCAGATGCACAAAGTGGGTTTCCCATCAAGTGGGTTTCCCATCCCTTGCACAGACCCGTAAAGCCGCCATCGCGACTGCTATTTTCTATCATATTCTTTTAATATAGTTGCGCTACAGTGTAAAAATAGAAAACAATAATACAATATTATATAAATGGCAAATCAGCATCCGTAATGCGTATGAATATTTATACATATCAATTTACCATATCACATACAGCAATGTAATGCACCAGATTACAGGCGCAGTTTATTTATTTATAAGGATATTCCTTATGGGCTCCCAATTAATTCTCGTATGCCTATATGTTGTTATCTAGCGCACAAAGCCTGCGATGGGAATCAGACTGACATTGTAGGAAGATTGTAATATTTTATTCAGAGACTAAAATATAGGTGGAAAGTGCGCACACACACACACATATCCTATGTTTCTATGTACAGTTAGGGGTGATTCAGACAGGCCTGTAGCAGCCCGAATTTGGTCCCCCTGCCAATGATGAGGGTCTGTGCATGAGCGAATATGCGCAAGTGCAAACTCCCTGAGGGTGTTTCTCACTTGCTGGGCGTTCACTCCAGTATGGGAGGACAGGGGGCGGGCAGGCAGAGGAAGCCAGGGAACACCCAACGTTTATGGGTGCGCCCATAAATACCCTCCTGGAATGGCCGGAGGCTCCCGCAAATTAGGTCCCCCTCCCAGCCCCCTGGGAAGGTGGGCAAGTCTCCTGCATTGCCCCCGCAGACCCTGCACCCCCCTTTCCCACTGCATCCAATTCCTTGGTCCACCGGGAAGGGATGGGGCTAAAATGATGCAAATTGCATTATATATATATGGCCAGTGGCTTCGGGACCTTAAAAGGGAAGAAGGGAACAAAAACAAAAACGAAATAATTTTTAATCTATCAAACAGACCTCTCTCAGAACCTGAGATGACGGTCCTGAGCAAAGGACTTAATTTCGTGCCCAGCAAAGGGTTTGATGAGTTTCAGTGGCAAATCGACTCTTTTAGATTTAACCGCAAATTGAGACTCAAAGAGTACTTTGAAAAAACATCTAAAGAGAATCCTGGGACAGAAGTGCCACCAGAAAAACCTATTAGTCTCAAGAGAACCTCAAAGTTTGACCCGACCACCAACAACCAGTCACTCAAGAGCTTTAATAAAGTGTTGGACTTCCAGGCTGCAAAAATGGGGAAAAATCCCAGGCAACCACATAACAACTTGTCTAAGGAAGAGTTTACGTCTCTTAAAAATCTCAGCATGGATAAGAATATTGTCATCCGCCCCGCCGACAAGGGGGGCGGAGTGGTAATACAGGACACTAACAAGTATCGACATGAACTTTTTCGGCAATTGAACGACACAGATGTATACACCGTCCTTCAATCGGATCCAACATCCCGCTTTAATAAAGAACTTTTGAGTTTGCTGGAAACGGCGGTAAAAGAACAAGTCATCCTCAGTTCTACTGCGAAACAACTTTTTCAAGAATTCCCTACGGCACCAGTCCTTTACTCCCTACCGAAACTCCATAAGGATGCCTCTAACCCACCCGGTAGGCCCATCATTGCCGCCCGTGACTCCATCTATTACAACGTATCCAAGTTTCTTGATATGCACTTCCAACCCACTATTCAAATCCAAAACACCTACCTGAAGGACACCACCTCCTTGCTGAATAAGCTTGCCAGCCTACCTGATATCCCGCAAGGAAGCTTTCTTTGTACCCTTGATGTAGTCAGCCTCTACACCAGCATCTCCCAGGGTGCTGGGGTAGAGGCTGCCAGGAGATTACTCTCCACAAGCCCCTTATACCAGGGCCCCGAGCTGTCATTCTTTCTCGAATTGTTATCTCTTACATTGTCTAACAATTATTTTCTGTTTGACGGTAAATGGTATGTCCAACGCCGGGGCTGCGCAATGGGTTCTTGCGTAGCTCTGGCGTTTGCGAATTGCTTTATGTTTGAAATCGAGAAAGATTTATTTTTTTCAGATACCAAGGTTTCTAACAACATTTTTTTCCTTACCAGATACATAGATGACCTGCTATGTATCTGGACGGGGAGCAAACGTGAGTTTGAGGACCTGATTGGGCACATTAATGGATTAGACTGTACCATCAAATTTACCTTTGAGATAAGTCCCACAACGGTACACTACCTTGATGTCACTCTGACATTAGATGGTGGTAGGATCCGGACAGGCCTCTTTAAAAAGCCGACTGATCGTAACACATTGTTACACTGCTTCAGTCAGCATCCCATCAGCACAGTGCGAGGTCTTCCCTTCTCCCAATTCCTCCGGGCTAGACGCATTTGCGAAAACCCGGTGGAGGCAGAAGAAGAGATGGACCTCATGCTCAAAAAATTCTTGGTCAGGGGTTATAACTACAGTGATCTGCTTAAAGCTAAGACCAAAGCACTCACCACTCCCCGTAGTGACACACTGGCCCCCAAAAACAAGAAGTCCCAATTAGGTGACTCTAAAATTCCGTTTGTTCAGAAATTTTCTAACACCAGCTCCCTGATAGTTAAAACAGCTCGAGACCTTTGGCCCTTGGTGCAAAGGGACACAGGCCTTAAATCATTTAAAAACAGCACTTTACTGCCCAGCTTCCAAAGACAGCGGAATCTTAAGGATTGGCTGGTGAGGAATGATATTACAGGATTTGATAAAGAATGCAAAACCAATTTCTTGACCAAGAAACCAGGATGCTACAGGTGTGTAGGTTGTACCACCTGTGGCTACCTGGAGACAGGTAATTCTTTTCTGCATTCCCATTCAGGGGTCAAAATCCCCATCCGTCAGGTCCTCTCATGTGCCAGCACCCATGTCGTCTATATCATCAGATGTCCTTGTGGTCTCCTCTACGTGGGGAAGACCACAAGGACCTTTAAAGAACGCATGGGTGCACATAGGTCTACGATCAGGCAATCCCTAGAGGGCAAACCTGCATCGAATGAACAACCTGTCCCTAAACATTTTAGGGAATTGGGGCATAATTTGTCAACCCTGAGATATAAGATCATAGATCAGATTCCTGCCAGCCAAAGAGGTGGAGACCGTGGTAAACTCCTCCTTCAATGTGAGACACGCTGGATCCACCGTCTAAACACGGTGTTTCCGGCGGGCCTGAACGAATACTGCAGCTTCCATTGCTTTTTATAATTGTTTGTGTGATTTTTTATCACACTACGGTCGACACAGTATGTCGACATCTGCGCTCCTTTTGCCTCTTGGATCTATGCGCAGCTTTGAGTTTCAGTGACCTCCGTCCTACCCTATCTTGCATTTTTTGCTTTGTTTTTGACACCCCCGCTGTTTACATTGCAGCAAGTTGATATTTGAATCAATATCACCCATTTGCAGCTGTTGTTTTAGCATGTTGATGTTTGTCTTGTATGTTCGTATTTTGCTGTTGTCACAACACGTATCTTTGTTTACAGGTTGCCGGGCAACCACCCGCCCAGCCTGGTGACGGAGCCAATGTGCGCCGCAAGCGTGCTGACGTCATTGGGGATGGACCCGGAACTGGACGGGCGGCGTGCGCGGCAGCCGGGAGCACGGTGGAGGTAAGGTGATTTAAACCCTGTTTGTACACTGTTTCTTTGTAAGCCTGACGAAAAGCAAGTAAATGCTTGAAACGTTGCATCACTACTGTTAGACCCTTGTGTCCAGTTTGTTTTCGCGGATTACAAAGCCCTACGAGTGCCTGCACCAGCTTGCTCTATATATATATATATATATATATATATATATACAGTATATATATATATATATATAATTGTGGAGCTAGTTTAGAACCCTTTTATTCTTTATTCCATCACCAGAGACTGACAGCAGAGTTACATTGTTACCAGTCTCTTCGGTTTATTATTGAACAACAACATCTAATACAGTTTCTACGGGTTCCTTTGTATTATCACCTGTGAATATGTACAAGACCATGTATTCCCGCTGCATGTCTATTACTTGTCCTCAGTTGTTTTGCAACATCTCCAACTGTATTTATTTCCCCCCTGCCGGCATTAAAGACCCGTCAATAATATCCAGTCAATCACAGTCCAACAGACTGCCCTCATTAGGGATAGGACTGTAAGCAGAGTCCGTGTCCTGTCCTGTGCCTGCTCCTATTCCATCAATCACATATGGATTTATGGTTTAACTTTGTATCATTTGGCTTTTTTGCATAACTAGTTATGGCGATTGTTTGTATGGGGGGATGCAATGCTGTGAGATTCACCAAGATTGGACCTCACATCTAAAAATGGTGGTGGCTATGGGCTAGACATCGCATTATTAGCCAGTAGAGGGATCCCCCAGCCATGGCCCCAGAGGGACTGTACATGCACAGAAGATCAAGTCAGGGAACCCCCCCCCCCCCCCCCAGGGAACCCCCCCCCCCCTCACACACACACAAACACCGCCATAGACAGACATCCCAGGCATCATATTCATTCTCCTGCAGCCCCCACCCCCCAACCACACACCGATAGACAGGCATCCCAGGCTTCAAAGTCACCTCCCCAGCACCCCTTCCCTAACATGAAGACATAGTAGGCATCACATTGATTTCCCACAGCCCCCCTAAAGGCAGACATCGTAGGCATTACATTCATTTCCCCCTCCCACCCATAGGCAGACAATACAGGCACAAGCTAGGGATGCAGATGCACTTGCATTTCTACAATGCATCTGCATCACTAGTAGGCTGTGCAACTGAATCGGCCCATGTTCCACAAATGGGCATATCTTCTGTCTCTGCGTGAACAGCGATAGCACCATCCACACCTACAGTACAATGCCCCCAAAGCCAGGATTAGGGAAACAGATGAAGTGTAGTGTTTGCCCCATACTCTCTGACAAAACATGTTGGGAGTTGTAGTTCTCCAGCTGCTGGAAAGCCACGGGTTGTCTTTCTGTATCATGACTCATAGTTGTTAGGGAGGACACTGATGCCCCTTGACCTTACACAACTCCTCAATCATTATAAAGACCACAGAGAACAACCTCAATCATTCCTGCATACAAAACAAAGACACCTGACAGTTGCTATGGCACGAACTAGAAGAAGAATGATAATGTCAGATTAAAAGGCAACATTTATCTATACAGGGCGAGATGTAATTAGGTGTGATCGCACCTTATTGCCCATGTGACGTGCAATTTTGGGCTGAAAATCGCACGTTTTAGAGTGTGAATTTTTAGACAAAGTCAGAAATCACTTGCAATATCTGGCGATTTTTTTTTTAGTAAAGGGAATGTGCAGTCACTGGGTATTCCCTCAATCAAGCAGGGCTGAGATCAGCCCTGATTGGATGTAGCCATCTCCAATCAGGTGGGGAACTCCCCTGGAGGTCAGCCCTGATTGGGTGAGTCACTTGGATTCCCTCTAAGTAATGGGGGTCTGTCTAAGTCTGTGAGTATTCAGTATACAGACCTGTGGGGAGCGTGTGGCAATGTGAGTATGTATGTTTGCGTATGTGAATGGGTGACCGTGTATGCATGTATGTGAATAAAGCTCTACTGTTCTGGGTGTCTGTGTGTATTTATTGTAATATTGGTCAAGTCCCAGTGGGCCCTTTAATGTCCCTCATGCTGGAACTTGTGGTTCTCCAAGTCCCTGCATGTGGGGGATGCTTGCTGGGACTTGTTGTTAAACAGCACAATCCAATGTTACTTTTTTACCACAAAATAATCAGACCAGGGTCCACTACCCATTGGCACTGGGGACAGCCCCGGGCATCAGCCCTGGATGGGTGAAGCCAGGGATGTGGACCCATTTATTAAGGACCGGTCCAAGAGCCTGGTGCCGGTGTTTGAAATACGGGGGGGACCACATCACCCCCCCCCCCCCCCCATATTTTGGAAACCAGGACTGGCTCAATGAGCCCGGGGCTGGTTATGCTTGGGAGGGGGCATCCCATGCTGTTTTACTTTTATTTTGACTCACTTTGTTTGGACAGAGTCATGCACCGATCTCACTGATCTGTGCACGGTTCCGTCAACTCCCCAGCCTGGACCTAATCTATTTTTTTTGTAAGGTTTCAGATATCACCCTATAACGTGTCTATTGGTCTGATTCAGAGCTGAATGCATGGTTTGCGAATTCGCAGCGACCAGCGTTCAGTTAGGCCACTGCTCCACTAAAATGAAATCCCACCTTGCGAATCAATATGCTCGCTGTACGTATGGATGTGTATGTCTACATATCCATTTGCAGAGATGCAAATATGTCCAAAACCCATCCTATCAGGCTCACCATCTAATGATTTTTACGCTGGCCACAACTCATTGCAGAGTCAGAGCTGCCAGAGACTTACTCAGTGGCTGCCATGAAAAAGGTGTATCCGGCCTGGAGCTGATGTCACACACCCTCCCATAAATGCTCAGGCATGCCTAGCGTATTCCCGGACACTCCCAGTGTTAAACGGCCGGTTAACACCCGCAGATGCCTACTTCCTGTCAATCACCTTGCGAATGCTGTGCATTTAGAAAAAGTTGCAGGGCTTCATCGCAGGATGGCCTTACGCTTGCATATTGCTAGAGATGTGCAAGTTCTGATTTACTCTGATTTACAAGCATGATCTTATTGGCTATCCCAAATCACATGACAGTTGTTGACAGTTGATAGCCAATAGGATCCTGCTTTGAAATCAGAGTAAATCAGAGTAAATCAGAGCCTGCACATTTCTACATATTGCGAATCGTATCCAAGCAAAGTGCATCGATAATCACCTGCTGTGTAAATTCGCAGCCATGCATTCCGGGTTGAATCAGGCCCTATGTCAGTGTGCAGTTTGTGTATACATGTATACAGTATGTCAGTGCACAGTCTATGGATGTGTGCATTTTAGCCCTTTCCATATGTCTGTTTTCCAACTCAATCCTTCAGTGGTTCCGTGACTGACATCAATGTCAGAGATGTGATCCCCCAGCATCCCAGTAAGATTTTTCCCTACCCCTAAGCCTCCCTTTATTGTCTAACTGCCCCCTCTGTGCAGTCTTTCCCTAACTCTACCCCTTCTTTGTATTCCTAACCCTCCCACCTGTAGCTCAACCCTAATGTCTACATTCTGACAAATGTCAACATTTCACCTGTCTACATTCTGAGAATGCTGAGGCATTGCATTCAACAGTTTAGCAATTTTCGACAGAATAACTGTCAACATTGTGATATCAACATTAACAATGTTGACATTATCATGGTCAGCCTTCCTACGTAGTGATGGTTTAGAGACCAAAGAATAGACATGCAACAGCCAAGATGCATCCCGGAAATAAGGGTGCGTCCTGGCCCGGATGATCACTATGGTGTAGGAGACTTCAGTACATTTCCTGCGTGTCACTATTGTTTTTGCTGGTGGGAATTATTAAGTGATCATATCCTCCCTCCCTCTGCTTGTGGGAACACATAACAGCAGACAGCAGAATAATAATCACACAGGGTCTTTCTTATCTGTGCTGGTGTGTACTGACCTATAGCATGCTGCTGCTGTTAGCTGTAAGGGTTAACGCCCATACACACTAGACGATATTGTTCACAATATCATTCAAAAAGGGCTTTCTGAACAATATTGGGAACAATATTGTCCAGTGTGTACGCTGTGCATTGTTAACAATGCGCGCTTCCGCGATTCGGTAATGACCCCCTCCCTTGTCCAAGCATGTTCCGACGAGGGAGGACATCCTCAACATCAGCCATGCTGCAGCTGCAGCATGATAGTCATAGTCATAGTCACTATTTTTCTTTATGATTTCCACTAAACTTGAACGCGCAGATCGAATTTACATCGAATATGGAAAACCATTCGATTTCGATTCAAATTTGCTTCTATATCACCGTGTGTACCCACCATTAGAGATCAATAAAGATTTAGATTTTTGACAAGGTGAGGAGCAGCACGCAGAGAGCAGGGCTCCTCGGTGGCTCAAATGTAGTGCAACAGAGATTTACTAGCACTTCCCCTTTGAAAGAGGCGAGTCAGTCACAACCCTAGAAGAGGACCAGGTCGACATCTTACCAGCACTTTGGCAAAATGGTTCTATCCAAGACTGTTGCTCAGGGAGTGGAGACTCCACACCCATTTATTAAGATCAATCTATGGGCTATTGCCGAGCTGCACCGCTTCTTTCACCACCATGATCAGTTCTTTCCAATTAATAATTTGTTTCAATAAATTTGGTTGTAACCTCAATTTTTCCAGTTTAAACAGTTATCAAAAATAAAAACGTTATCAAGGAAATAAAACATATGGGGGACTTAAAATAACATTTAATACACTGAAAACATACTTATATGCTTAGGGATGAATTCAAACATGGTCATATTGCATTTGGAATTTAGTACATAGGCATAACAATATTATTATTATTATTATCAGTTTCTTATACCGCCCGTTTTTCCATCCCCTCGGCAGCCCCGTCCCCTAGAACTGGCTCCCTGAGGGTGCAGCCAGAAAGTAGTCAACCCTGTTTTAATGACACCCCTAAATGCAAGACTAGTAGTGCATGGTGCCAGCAATCTCACAGTTTGACTGTTTCTCTCTGGTCTGAGGTAATCACTGTTTCCTAGGGTAACAAAGGGTTATTTTTGTCTCCTCCAGACAACGGTTTCTGTGTTATTGGTGTTATCAGTGTAAATATTTCCCTTGTGCCATAATACAGAGAGCTGGAAAGTCAGCTCTGACCTGGACGTTTGCTGAGACAGCCTCAAACAACTTTATACAGTATTTTTAGATTTTGTTTCAGCCCTGGCTGTCGAGTCCCAAAGCATTGCACTGTTTCCTTGTGCAGCTCTGTCTCTGGTCTCTGTACAGTAATGACCTATATATTGTGGGAAACATGGGGAACAAACTTCAGCCTTACTACAATGCTTTTTTTAATGTTTCTTATTTTTTACAGGTGGCTTTACCATAGTGGCTTGTGCATGCTCTCTGGCAAAGTTTACTTAATGATATACCTGTTAATGATATACCAGTTATGATCCATTCTGATTAGGGATCAGCAAGGGTGGTTCCGTGGAACATGAGCTGCAGGTGCCAAAAACTCCAGAAGGTGCCGTGCCAGGACTCTTACCCACAGATAGAGATGAGCTGTTCAGTTTCCATAGAAACCCAACCGAACCCACCCGTACTAAGGAATTACGAGTCCCGACTTGGGTATCCCTTCAAGGCTCTGATCTAACAATGAGGCAATTTACTTAGATCACAACTTTGGATGTATCACTTGTATGAGGAGCAATAATGTGAGGTGTAACGTATATAAGGACCTCTAATATATGTGTCATATGGGGTGACATTCTATGGGATGAGATAAATGCGCATTTTTTTATCTCGCACCACATCGCCGCTATTCGCACTTTTTTAATTCGCATTTTTTGTTAATAATTCGCATATTAAATGGGATGCGATTTGGAGGCTGAAAAGTGCGATGTAGTGCGATTTGCGGCGAAGTGGTGCGAATTTATGACACAAAAAAGTGCAATTTCTTACGCTGGTCATGTGCGAGTTTTGGACCAACCGGAGTGCGATTTACAAAACTGTCTCCGCATGACTAAGAACCCCCCAACCTATTGGCCCACCTCTGTCCCCTCCATTATGCATCACACCCCTATATAAAGGGGCACTGGCGCCATTTCACTCTTTGATAGGAAGTAAGGAGCATGGAGAGGAGCAGTGGCAGTGTGAGCAGAGGAAGAGGTGTTGGTGGCAGAGTGAGGAGTGGCAGAGTGAGCAGTGGCAGAGGGAGCAGTGGCAGAGGGAGAGGGAGCAGTGGCAGAGGGAGCAGTGGCAGAGGGAGAAGTGGCAGAGTGAGCAGTGGCAGCAGCCAGCCAAGTGGGAGAGGCAGCAGAGGACTGCTGAGGTCGTCCTCCATTACAGGGAGTGGCAGCAGTGTGGCAGGCAGCATGGCCACAGCAAGGCCAGCCCCAGACCAGGCCCTGGCGGACCAGCCCCAGTAGGAGGAGGTGAAGGATCCGCTGGCATCCCCATCCTATACCCAGGACCTATTCCATACCCCAGAGCAGCTGCAGGAGGGCCACATGTCAGAGGTTGAGGAAGATGGAGGTGAGGAGGAGGAAGACACTGGCATGGAGGAGGAGGGGTACATGGCTGGAGTAGAAAATGAGGAGGAGGTAGAAGCTGGCCGCACAAAAAGTGTCCGAAAGGTCAGATTCTCCTACGAGGAAAATGCTGCGCTTGTCCGGGCTATCATACCCGTGTTTGACCGGTTACTGGGGAAAAGTCACCACAAGACCACTGCACAGCGCAAAAGGGCTATGTGGACGGACATCACCCAGGCGGTGAACGCTGTAAGTCAGCACAAGCGCCTGGTCAGAAATGTCAAGAAGAGGTTCAACGACATCAAGAGACAGCTCAAAAGTAAAATGGCCATGGAGTTGGAGGAGGCCACCAAGACTGGCGGAGGAAGCCCCACCACTGTCTGCTACACGTCCTATGAGGTCAAGCTCAAAAGAATCATACCCCCTGAGGTCCTGCCTGGCATGCACGTCGCGGATACCGATAGGCCGCCAACGCCATCCAGAGCTGGTAAGTGTGACCACATGCAATCTTAAACATACATGCCAATGTTTTCAAACTGTAATGTTTACTTGTATTGTTATGCTAAGTAAAGTGCTGCTGTGGAACTACATAGCCCAGCAAGGTCAAGCACAAAAAATTGCCTGCTCCTACTTTCAAATTGGTCATAATGCTGGGCCTTGTAGTTCCACAACTGCTGATATTGATCAACACTTTAACATTATTTCTAGCAGCTTAACATGTATGTGGCCCAAAAAACATTGGTGTACTGGTGGTTTAGCTGCCATGCATACATACCACAGATTATCCACCAGTTGTAATGTGTCAAACAGTTTAATAATAATCTAACAAAAAATTCAGGTGAAAAACATAGTCAAATAATGTGGGGACTAAATAATGTAGTCCTTAACCAAAGGAAGTATTGTCCAGTAATGTCATTTCAATGCATTTTTGGCATTAATGCTTATCCATTGCAAGGTACATAATGGCTGCCCATCTTTCCTTTCACAGATTGTCCGTCCCGAAGTGCTCACGCATCAAAGAAAAGAAGGCCCGTTGGAGCAGAATCTGTGGAAGCAGGTAAATGAACAAAAAACAGGCCATTACACATACACTACACACACCCATGTCACACCAACAATATCTCACACTACATTCATCTCCTGCTGCTACATTGCAACGGAAATGAATGTAATCTGACCTAGCCATCTCACTTATTATTAATGTCAATGTTACATGCAGTATCGGGGTACATGTGTAAGTACATAATACCCCCAGGTATGTGCGTCCAGCATCTCAAGCCCTTTCAAAAACAGTACTGAAGAGAGTCTGGCCTATATATGCATCAGTACTTACCTCTTCATCTGTATCCACAGATACTGTACAACTAGGAACACAACCAACAGAATACTCTATGATGATGTTGGACGAAATGGACATCATTCTCGAACCTGTGGAGACCTTTGCGGCTGAGGAGGAAATACAGACGTCATCACAGAGTGATCTTCCCCCAAGTGGGGTGACTCCCAACCCACCCCCACCCACAAACACACCCCATACAGCAGCTTCTGCTGCACAAGTAGCTAACTCCTTGGTAAATTTCAAGGAGAAACAACTTGAATTTATGGCCTCCCAAAGCCTGAAAATAGGGAACATCGAGGGGTACATGCGTCACACTTTTCGTCAATTAAGAAAAATTTCAAGGAGTGTACGGGTTGGTGTAGGTACTCATGTGCGCATGGCTAATAGCATTGACACCCGTTTTGCAGATCTTACTTCTGCTGTAAGGGAACAGAATAGCAATTTTGGCAGCCTTGCGCAAAGTATAGCTGCACTTAGCCAATCATGCACAGCGCAGACCAATGCCTTAATAGGTATGCAGGCACAACTTCAGCAGATGGAAGGCAATGTCATAGGTGCAGCAGCATCTACACTGAGTAGTGTATCTAGCACCCCAGTAAGTGGCTCCCCCACTTCCCCACCCCGTCGGAGTATTAGGACCCGGGGTGGCCTGGGTGCAGCTTCAAGAAGTGGTTTAGGGTGGCCTGATGGTGGGAGAAAATAGTTCATATTTTTTATACATTTTTAATTTGCATCTAATATGCAATACATCTTGTTACATCCCCCGACAGTTTGAATGTTTGAGTGACAAAAATGCAGGTTGTTTATGACATACTATACTGCAGTAAAAATGTCTAAACGCATACCATTTTGTCTGTGTATTATTTTTAAAGCAATTGTTGTGTGAAATATGACATAGTGTAATGGTATATGACAATGGGATTGCTGAAAAATAGTGTTGGGTAACTTCTAGCCCATCAAAGGTTGTGGAACTACATATTCCAGCAAGCTCTGGCACTCATTGTTTGGACTATAATGGTTATTGTGTGTCAGGGCATGCTGGCACGTGTAGTTCCACAACACCAGGTGAGCCATGTTTTAGAGCAAACTTAATTCATACATGTTACAAATGTACTTACAAGGTTGATTACAGCAAGGGATAGGTCAGCACCACCAGCTGCATCAGTTGGTCTCTGTGTATTAGGCTAAATGTGGGTGGAAACAGATGGTATTGCTAAATAATTTGTTTATGAGTACACTTACAGCAAAGGTACATGTTGGAATACAGGGCACATGTGCTTACCAGAAAAGTAACGCCTGATGATTTGTGTAGGCACCAGATTCCCCCTCTGCGTACCCCTCACTACCCGAGGTGTGGTAGGTTGGGCTCCCTGCACGACTACTGCATGTTCCTCCTCCACATAGGCAGGTTGGGACAGGGCTATGTTGTGCAACATGCAGCATGCCTGGATGATCATCACTACTTTTGCAGGGTGGTAAAGCAGCGTACCCGATGACCGGTCCAAACACCGGAATCTACTTTTCAATACGCCAAATGTACGCTCCACCACATTGCGTGTTGCAATATGGGATTCATTATACCGGTGCTGTGCAGGGCCCTCTGGGGAGCGCAAAGGTGTCATGAGCCAGGAAACACACCCATATCCTGAGTCACCTAAAACACAGATAGGAAGTTATTGCCTTATATGGTAAGGTATGTGCATTGTGCAAACAGGAGACACTGGGACAAGAGCAATATGCTTGTGAAACTGGAAACACACACATTTGAGCAGGTACAAATAAGGACAGAGAGGGTAATATGTAAAAATGTACTTACCAAGTAGCCAGCCCTCTGGCATTTGTTGTTGGTTGAATCAGTTGCAGAGGGCTGAGTGCCTTTAGAATATAGGCGTCATGGCAGTTCCCAGGAAAGCCTGCGACAACACTTAGGATTTTGAGATGACCATCACATACCACCTAAACGTTCAAAGAGTGCCGCCCACGCCGATTGACATAGACGTATTACCGCACGTGTGGTGCCCTAATCCCAATGTGTGTGCAGTCTATAGCTCCCAGATACGTGAGCGAATGCTGAGAGTCTATAGAAAGCCACCTTGTGGTCCTGCCACTCCAACTCAGAACGTGGGAATCTGATGTATGTCCGTCACAACTTCTTTAAAGTAAGTAACACTTGAGTAAAATGCTTAGAGAAAGTGGGCTGTGATACCCCCAAGGACCATGAGGTTTCAGACTGAGTGGAGCCAGTGGCCAAATAGTAGAGGGTACACATTAATTACTGCAGCCCAGACACTGCATAGTTGCCTCCCCCGAAAGGGTCCAAATCATCTCTCACCTGCTCATACAGTATAAGTCCAACAGGTTATTGCGGTTCAGCCTAAACATCCCCAGAACCTGTTGATCCGAGAGGGAGTCCAGGTACAGCCGAGCACGATACATACGTGTGGTACGCAGTAGTCGGGGGGCTACCTGGATCTGGTGTGCAGCTTCCTCCCTCCTGCGCAGCTCCTCCAAATGGGCCACATCACAAATCAGCAACTCCAAACCACTCTGCAAAATCTCCATGTCTCAAACCCTCACAGGTGTCCTAAATGCTGTTGGGGTATATGTAGGGGTGTTTCTGAGTGAAACTGAGTGCACCTGTGTTGAAATTAACCATTTGTGCACTTGACCAAAGTGAGTTCTGGGCCAAATCGCCCAACAGAACCTGGTCTGAAAAAAGTGCGATTATTAGACACCTTAAAAGTGCGATTTGTAAAAACGCATCCCATTAAATAAGCGATTTGTATACTTTTCTGTACGAAAACATCTGGATGCGATAAAAATTTGATTTTTTTTCACACACTTTTGGTCCGCATGAGTTATCGCACATAATATGCGATATCCGTCCCTTAGCGCATCCTATTAAATATGCGATTTCAAGGAAAAATGCGATGTCGCCATTTTTTTTACTAATATTCGCCAAAAAACACAAATCTCATTCCAATAGAATGTCACCCAACGTGTATAAGGAGCACTACTATGAGGTGTATTGTGTGTAAGGAGTTTTACTATGCAGTAAAAAATTGTAAGGTATACTACTACTGCTTGACATCACATGTATAAGGAGTACTGCTGTGTGGTGTAATGTGTATAAAGACATGTATTATGACCTGGTGGCTATAGTCTTGTCTAAGCATGCATAGAATTGAAAACATTTTTAAAATGGAATTATACAGTGCCATGTATGCCAGGTCTTGATATTGCAGATTTAGGGGGCCTCTGTGGTGCTGCCCCGGCAAATAATCCCCCCCCCTACCACCACCATTTCCCCTCACAACCATGCGAGGGGACGTGTTAGGAAGACACATCCCCTCACATGTGCCCGCAACAGGAGAAATCATTCAAATGATTTCTTCTGCCTTCACAAATATGCCAGTCTCAACTGACTTATATTTGTGGGTGCCGGGGACAAAGACAGGGAGGTCGGCTGATGTCTTGTGACTTCACCCGCCCCCAGCAGGCATCGGCCCATCCAACTACCCATGGGAATGCCCACAGTTTCCATGGGGATGCCCATGAAACACTGGCCGTTCCCATGTCCCAGCGCCGCCACTACCCCGTCCACCCCCATACTTCAGTCCCCTTTGCGAATTGGCCGGCGAGTGAGCAACTCGCCATGGACGTTCTCAGTCTGGGTTTAGACATGCACAGAAATGCATAAACTCCGACCATCGGGGCAGGGGCCAAATTCGTTTCACTCCGTGTGAACCAGAATCGGCCCCTTAGTAAGACTTGTGACATTTATTTTTTCATTCGTAGAACAGCATCGGTCAAATGATCATGACCATCCAACATTTTTTTCCACGTGTGGGGGCTACTTCTTTCTGATGAAGAATGTTTTTACCACTGATAGCAATAGCCCATTGCCTTGCCTTCTGTCTGTTTGTGCATGCGCAGACCTGAACCATCTTTGGTTTGTCAACCCTGCAATAGGCATATACTGTATAATGGGTGCAAGGTGTGGGGGCCATGTGCACTGCATGCCCTGCATCTATTTATCGCATACTTCACCCTCTGGAGCACCTCGCTGGTGGTGCATTAGCCATTTGGTCAACCCTTTGTGCATGCACAGTTGGAAAATTGCAGGGAAAATGGCTGCCATACAGAATCCCACTGAGCTGCCAGGTAGAGAAGTGGGGGCCCAGACGTTCAGTCATCAAATTGCAGACAATTTACATTGATCCCTTTTCAGGCCTGTGTGGTTAACCTGTAATCCCTCTCAACTGCGCATGTATTTCCACTGTGTGCATCGGTACTGAGGAGCACAGAGTCTGTAAAATGTAATAGGCATTACTGAGCAGTGACTGACTGGGAGGTGGCTACTCAAACACAGAGATGTACCTTCCTATTGGTGTGTTATGGCAGTGTCGCGGGCTTGTATACATTGGAGGCTCTACTCTGCCAGAGATTCTGCTCCTGGCATGGGACAGGTACAAATTTTGGTGGTGAATTCTGTTGTAGCTTCTAAAGATGCACCAAGAACGATTGTTGTGACTCAAGCTCCACACAGTAGGCATCCCACTCCGTACATGTTTGGACACATGTATATACACCAGGGAAGGACTTATACTAATATTAGCTTAAAGCTGAAGAAACGACTACGGCAAAAGTTGCAAACACCGTTGCAAACACAAAGGCCAGTGATCAGAGCACAAGTCTCAGTAATAGGAACATAATATATAACGCAAAACCACACAAACACAAAATAATAAAGCAATTAATCCTACATTGGCATACAGTTAGCTTTGTGCCCTGGGCAAGGCTACAACTCACCACCTTAGTTACAGCTCTGTGAAAGAAATGCCAGAAAAATCTAATACTCGCAAATTGGTTTTGCGAGTCATAGGAAATGAGGGGACTGATTCAGAGTTAATGGCTGATGAGCGAATTTTCAGATCAAACAATTATCGAATGACTGCGCGCGTGTGTTCTGTATGCATTGTGCAAGTGGAAATAGCGAAAGAAAATGCATGTGGATCGTGAATGCAAAGTGGCCAGAGCTTGACCAATAGGAAGGCAGTGTTTGGCGGTGGAAACCGGCCATTTTCTGGGAGTGTCAGAAAGAAATGCCGGCATACCCTGGCGTTTTAATGGAGGGTGTGTGCGATGGCTTTGATCAGCCTGTCGCTGTCGCAGAGTTGTGGAAGGGTCAGTGTTACATTTGCACAGACTGGGAAACGAACACCATTCAATGGTTCCTGAATTGCATATGCACTGATGTCGTGTGATGTCAGCCGCCCGCCCTGAGCAAGCATGGTCCCGTCTTTGTTCCCAGGGGAACACCCAGCATTTAAATGGGGACGCCTGTGTAAACACCTTGGCGAGTGCTCATATACGCATATGGTCATGCGCAGACCCTCCACCATCACAAAAGGGGCCGAATTTGGACCTATATGAACAGGGGCCGATTGGGTCCCAAATCCAGCCCGGGAGTGGGGGGGGGGGGGCTGCGGTATGTACGCCTGGGGTGGGGTGACGGCGGCATGTACGCCTGGGGGGGGGGGGCGATGGTATGCATTAATGCTCACCGGGGGGGGGGCGCTCACCTGCTGCTGGCCAGGCGGAGGAGGAACGGGAACTGGGAGCCTGATAGGTGCTGTGCGCGCATCCGCAGCAGCCCTCCCGCGGCCATTTTGGAAGTGGGAAAAGTGCTGTGGCCGCTGCCCGCGGCCCAGCCGGCCCAGGGGGAGCGCGGCTGGACCCTTTTTAGTGACTTTTGGCCGGCCCACCGGGAAATGGCCCGGTTTCCCGGTGGGCCAATCCGCCCCTGCATATAAACAGGTCTGAATCAGACCCAGAAAGTAAAGCACAAGTACAAATAAGTTATAACACAGAAGGACAAGCAGCATCCACACGAAAAATGTAATACAATACATATACAGTATACGCTACATTGCCTTAACATAAAGACAAACCCCATAACTAAATCATTTCTTTTTACAATGGTTTTGAATAACATAGACGGAAAAGGTACGTGACATAAATACCAGGCCTGGAAGATCTCTAATGGTTAATATCTTTGTTTAAAAAGGCAAATGTTTACTCTGGTTCTCTGGATGCGGCAAACTCCTTTTGAATTGAGTGTTGTATCTGCCAATACTTTATTTGAGTAAAATGCTTCAGTCACAAATAATTGGCAAGACATTTTTACCTTAAGGGAAGACTTACTCTTCAAAGCATACTGCATTCTCTGTTTCCTTCAAACTGCGCCTATGGGAAAATCTATTGTTGATCAAGACAATGAACAAGAAGAGAGAAAGAACCCCACAAAATAGGAAATCACAAGAAACAAAAAAAGGTTTATGAACAAAGTGTTGTCTTTGATTTTTTTTTTTAAAAAGGAAGAAAAGGTAATAACAGTAAAAATAAGAAACGAAAAAACAAAATGACAAGTGAGCGCACAAAACGGGTAACAGTTGATGTATAAAAGTTTTGCAAACTATTACAACTTTTTATGTTTCATTCTAAAAAGATAGGGACACATTTTATTGCACCATAGTAGTCCTCTGAGATGCAGGCCCCACCTACCACTTTTTTTATTAAGTGTTATTATAGCTAAAAAAAAAATGTAAATAAATCTTTATTGTTTCTCAATACCATCAACAAATGACCCTTATCATTTCAACTAAGGCCAAAATAACACGTACTGTTAATAAATGGGTTTGTTGTTGACCCTAAACAATTTAAACATAAACTATATGGTTATAAAATGGCAAACAGCTCTCTCTGGGCTACATCCTTTCTGTAGAATACGGATGACAGTCTTCCACAGTTTTGGAAAGTATTATTTTCGGTCTTTTCAGGATTACAGTAACACAGTTTGTGACTATTGTAAACAAAACATACTCCTCAACAGACTTTCTACCGATGATTCAAGGTTTTAAAAAAAATAAAAAAATTCGGTACTTGTTTCCTAGCACGGCCACAATCGCGGGCATCGTGTACCTTAAAGTTAAGGTACACGATGCCCGCAATGGACACGATTTCCTTTGAAATCAGGTCCATTTTGCCGGCAAAGGCAAAATCGCGGGCATCGAGTCGGTCGCTGCGATTAACATTGCCCCCGACGCGACCGACGCGATGCCCGCGATTTTGCCATAGGCTTCAATGTTAAAATATTTTTTAACATTGAAATCGGGAGCATCGCGTCGGTCTTGTGCCATTATGGCACAAGATGAGATGGACTTGATTAAGTCCATCTCACATAGGAAACAATGTGAAATGGGCCAATATGACCCATTTCACATTGTATATGGCCCCGTCGTCACCCCACGATTGACGCGAACCCGAAGCATGGCGAGCGCAGCGAGCCCGCGAGGGGCGGCGGTGCGCGTCCTCCGACCTTTTCATACCCCTACTATCCACGTCGGCGTGGAGTTGAGAATATAAAGTGTGGCGAGCACAGCTCGCCACCGAGCCCGAAGCGTGGCGAGCACACGCGTATACCTGTGAAGTTATACGCGGCCCCTCGCGGGGCTCGCTGCGCTCGCCACGCTTCGGGCTCGGTGGCTCGCTACGCTCGCCACACTTTATATTCTCAACTCCACGCCGACGTGGATAGTAGGGGTATGAAAAGGTCGGAGGACGCGCACCGCCGCCCCTCGCGGGCTCGCTGCACTTGCCACGCTTTGGGTTGGCGTCAATCGTGGGGTGTCGTTGAGGGTGTAAAATTGGGGGTCTAGGTAATATTTTACATTGAATCCAATGTAAAATAGGGTCCCAGGGACCCTATTCACATTTGATTCAATTAAAAAAATCGGGTCGGTCGCAATTTTTCCGACACCACCACCCCGATGCAAATCAGTGTGGCCGTGCTAGGAAACAAGTACCAAAAATTCTTACCGATTTCGTGTGATATACGTACTTCCGTTAGGAAAACATAATCAAAGAATTCACTCTCACTATGTTCAAGCTGTGGCTTAACCCTTTCAGGTCCAACGTCTAGTCAGGCTCAACAGCAGATGCAATAGTGAGCCACTTTAAAATAAGAACATTAACTTCATTCAACATTCAATGTAGACCATTTTTAATAATGTGTATGCACAAAGCTTAAGTATACAACATTACTATTGCCAACCTGGTTTTGCCTTGTAAACGATTGCCTCTTTAAAAATACGGGCAATCTGAGCAAAAATCCTGGACCTCTGCAAACCCAGACCCTATTACATTTCCCCACATTAGTCTTCTTGCGCATCTTAACATATCAATTAAAATGTAACCAAAGTGTAACCAAAATGTCAAAAAATGTTTTTTCATTGAAATTTGAAAAAAGGGACAAAAAAGCAAAATTGATTTTATTTATTTATTAACAGTTTCTTATATCGCATATATATATCCCACAGCGCTTTACAGAGAATATTTGAACATTCACATCATTCCCTGCCCCAGTGGAGCTTACAATCTATATTCCCTGATAAAGAGGGACAAAGGCAGAACAGTACAGGTTTTTGGGACACACTAATATAATAAAGGTGGTAGATGTATAATGAGTAAATTAAGACAACTTTTATTCTACTTCACTTAAAATAAAGTCATCAAAAAAAGTGATGTCAAAAAATATTATTATTATATGGGTAGTGTGATATAATTTGATTGTACAATTGATATTGTTTTATAATGTCTTACCATGGGGTAAAGTTTAAATCTCGTAGGATGTGCAAATACAATTTGTTGTCCTACGAGATTTAAACGTATTCAAGTGGTGAACATTTAACCCATTAACTGTGATGAAATTTTATCAATTGTACAATCAAATTATATCACACTACACATATAATAATAAAATTTTTTGACGCCACATTGTTTGACACCTTTATTTTAAGTGACGTAGAATAAAAGTTATTTCTTAATTTACTCATTATACATCTACCACCTTTATTATATAAGTGTGCCCCAAAAACCTGTACTGTTCTGCCTTTGTCCCTTCTCACCCCTGACAACATTTGTCATTATTGGTTACATGTTGGTACATCAGTCATTCTTCCTTATTATTAACGTATAAATATATGCCTGTGACGATCTATCCTCTCCTTTACAAACAATCTATATTCCCTACCATATGTACATGCAAACTCATTCATTCTAGGGTTAATTTTTGTTAGGAGCAAAATAACCTACCAGTATATTTTTGCAATGTGGGAGGAAACCGGAGTACCCGGAAAAAATCCACGCAAACTCCACACAGTTAAAGCCATGGTGGGAATCAAACCCCCAAAATGCTACGATTTGTGGGTCTGCGGGTAGAGAGTTGGACTAGATTAAGCAAATCCTGTTTTTTTTTTTTTTTTTAGATCTGCCTCTTCTTTCAATTTGGGAGTCCATTAATCTCTTTTTCCTGCCAGCTTTAAAAGGAAGCAGGTAGGATGTGGCTGATACGGCCATTCTGCCATGGGTGTGGGGGACGGGCCAAAAAATATTGAGTTTCACGGCACTATTATTAGGCAAATGGGAGTTACACCCATTCCCTATCTGCTGCCCAATATTTGTATCACCATTTCACCGCACCAGATTTTTTGCTAGGCACTCGGGTATTTGGGTGGCCTTATACTTAGGTTTGCCCTGTAAGTGACATCCAGTAACCGAGGTATAAGAGAAAGTGTCATTGCTACTATCTACACTTTGCGCAAGAGAGTTTCACAGATCTTTCCTATAATATATAATTTTGTGGGCGTTTTTAGATTTTTTTTTTCCAATTTAATTTGTACATAAGAGAAGAATATACATTTTTTATTTACATGAAAACTAACAGCAAATGTTTTTTCCACCATCAAAGCAAATGTGAAATAATCTTTCCTTACGCTTACAACCTGGTTGATTGTAATTGGTTGTAATTGTATCTGTACACCTGACGAAAGCCTGGCATCTGGCGCAAATTGAGAAGCCCCCAAGTCAGCGTATAGTAGTAAATACACTATTTTTAAATGCGTCTTTTAAGCCAATTAAGATCTACTCCTCTCCAAGAATTTAGTGCAGTGCTTATTATACATTCAAATTGTAATTATTATCTTTGGTAAAATTAATCATTTTCTAAAATTTCAAAAATGAATCAGTGTTCCGTCCCGTAACCGGCTAGGTGAGATATAACATAGTTTGCATATTGCTTCTTACAACCGGCAGACAATTGATTTATCCAATCTCATTATAACGTGGGTTCCATTAAATGTGATTTTTTTTTATTTAAATTGGCATTGAATGAAAAAAAAACCTGAAATATATTCATAGATTAATGTTCACGAATCAGACTTACTTTGTACTTTTTTTTTTTTAAAGGAAACCTTTATCATAAAAAAGCATTATGTTAAAAAACCAATACCCCGCAGAGATGTGTACAAATGCTATGAATAAATTATTTAATTACAGTGTAGGACTCAATTAATTCGCAGGATGCATTAGACCACCCTAAGACATGAGAGTGTTTCAAAAAGTATCCTGGCATATGTAGGTCAGCGAAACACTTCATCTTGTATAATTGCTTTTTCTCCCTCAACGTGGCAAATGGGTTCATACGTATCCTTACATTATAATAATAATATTAAGCTATTTCAAATTAATGTACATCAAAAATAGAAATTCTGCCATGTAGTCAGAACTGGGGCGTAATCTTTAATGGCGAAGACATATATACATTTTCCCCTTTCAATCGGCTTTCATGTTTCTGTCTTCTTTAATGTGATATTGCTCTTTTGCATATATGCTAAATGTTTAAGGAACTGGAGGAATATATATATATATATATACATATATATATATATATATATATATATATATATATATATGTTTTTTAATTATTATTTATTCTTTTTCCTATTGAAAGCGTGTTAATTTGATAGTATTAAATTTATGTTTACAAAGTCTTATGTCACAAATACTATTTTGTACCCATAATTTGAAGGGTCACAAGCAGGCAAAAATGCATTAAAAAAATTTGAAACATACATAGGTAGATGTAACACAGCTGATATGTCAGGAATTGACAGCTTTATTTGCCTGATGTCTTCCTATCTCTGTCCCCTGAGGTCTTGTGCTTTCTGTTCCCCTCTCTTCTATCTCCCTCACTCCACCCATCTCCCTCACTCCTCCTCCCACATCACTGCCTCTTCTTCCCAGCTCCCCCTCCTACCCTATGTTTCTCTTCCCCTACCCTTTTTTTCCCGTTCCTCAACATAAAAGTTCCAAACCTAATAATAGACCAGATTTATCAAACTTCAAAAAGTTATAAAGTGGAGAGTGATTAAGTACAGGTCGGGTGTCCCTTATCCGTGTACTCCAAAAACTGAAATATTCAGAAAATCGTGGTTTTTCAGAATATTTTTTTTTGTTTTGTTTTTTGTTTTTTTCCCCCCAGCCCCTATTTTTCATACCTACCTCGTCCCCAGATGTTCTCGGCAGCCTCCGAGATCCTCTTCAGTGGCATCTCCAGTCCCAGGGGTGCATTGCATGAATATGCAGGCGTGATGAATATGCAGGCAGGTGATGTCACCGGTGCGCACTTGCACTCGCGCAATGCACCCCTGGGATGAGAGATGCAGCTGAAGAGGATCAGAGGCCACCCTGGACGTTGGGGGACCACCAGGGGACCAGGTAAGTATGAAAAAAAAATCCAAAATCTGAAAAAATCTCTTATCCCAAATGCTCATGGTCCTGAGCATTTCAGATAAGGGATACTCAACCTGTACCAGCTAAACAGTTCCTAACTGTTATTTTTTTAAACACAATATAACAGTTAGGAGCTGATTGGCTGGTTGTTTATCTCTCTCCATTTTATAACTCTTTGAAGCTTGGAACATTAGGCCCAATGTCTTTAAATAAAACAAACATTAAAATATGTTCCACTTTGTATCCTTTAAATATAATACTTAAACTCGTCTCCGGCATGATGAGGAACGGGGTGTTACATGTCACATCACTCTAAAAATGTGCATATCAGTGGGTGTGGCCTGGTGAGCACAAGGTCCCACCCCCTTTCGCACATGAGAAGTTCAGGGATTGCACAACACAATATTGGAAGGTATGCTATGAATATTATTACTTGGCAATGAATGCATGAAGATGTCTGAATAGGGGTACGGATAGGAGCATACATACTCTTATAGTGGGTAGGAGGGATCAAGGCCAGTGCAAGCCCTTTCAGTGCCCCAGGTGACCCCCACCTCCCTCCGCTCTGAACCATACGGGGGGTGAGGGATGCGGATGCCATCCACCTGCTGCATGATGGGGGATGCGGACGCCTATCTGCTCCACGGTGCGTGGGGGGACTGCGTCCGTCACCCGCCGAAGATTGCAGCTGACTGGGGGAATGCCGCCGTAGCCCATTTGCTCCATGGCGTGGGGGGATGCCGCCGCCACCCACCGAAGATTGCCGCTGATGGGGGGATGCCGCCGTAGCCCATTTGCTCCACGGTGTGGGGGGGGTGCCGCCGCCACCCACCGAAGATTGCCGCTGATTGGGGAAAGGGGGGCACCTGCCCAGAATTGACGAATGAAGAGCAGTGGGGGGGGGGGGGGGATGGATGACATACACGGGCGGGCTCCAGGCAGGGGGGGCCGGGGCGGAAGCGTACGGCTCACTCACCTGAATAACTTGGCAGGTGCGTGCATCTTTCTTCCTCCTGCTCTCCTCTGCGCCGGCGGGACCATTCCTGCTGCTGCTGCTCCTCCTGCAGCTCATTACCGCCCTCCAGTGACCAGCGCCCTAGGCAAATGCCTAAAGCTGCCTAGTGGTGGCGCCGGCCCTGGGAGGGATACCATGTATGCACCACTTAATGCTGTAGATAGGCCTCACATACCTAATAGCCCCACATCTCTAACAGCCCCCCACCCGCTCTCCTCCTCCACGCTATCCTATGAGAACCCTTTTACAGGCAGTGTGGTCAATGGGCATTAACCATGTTTGACACTTGTATATGGCATAGTAGGATGATTAATTCCTATGGTCATAGAGCAATCCTCATTCACACAGTAAAGGTGGCCATACACTAGTAAGATTTATCTGCCCAATAAATTGCATCTGATTTCCCGTGAACTTCCCTGGCAGCTCCCCAGGAGGGCTACATACAATTTGACACTTGATGTGCCATTTTGTACATCCAATTTGCCTCAGATAAATTGACTGCAATTTATCAGATGCAATAAATTGCATGCAATTTATCTGATGCTCATCACGTACCATCAGATTTATCTTGTGGGTTGGCCCTAGGGGGGTGGCCAAAACAGTGACATAAAAAGCAGGAGACATTTTAAAACTGTGCACACTTCTGCTTACTGAGTAGTGAGGTTGGTTTATACCTTTGGAGCATTCCACTTAGCTACTGTGCATTTGCATTGCTTGGTTTGGCTGAACAAGGTGCTTTCTTGCCTATTTTTGATGGATCCTTATCATTACCTTCTTCAAGCCTATGGCTTTATGAAGTTAAAACGTAAGAGGGATCAGCAACGGAAGAGAGTCAGGTCCTGCTGGACAAAGGAGTGGCTGCTGAAGAGGGGCTCTCTTTCACATATGTCGCTCCTGGCAGAGATTAGGGAGAACAACCCTCACGACTATCATAACTACCTGCGCATGGACGACGCTACCTTCCAGGAGTTGCTGGGTCTGGTGTCTCCCTACATTGAGAGGCAAGACACCAAAATGCGGAAGTCCATCTCTGTAGAGGAGAGGTTGGTGGCTACCCTAAGGTTCCTGGCTACAGGGCGGTCGTTGGAGGATCTGAAGTTTGGGGCCTTCATCTCTGCTCAGGCTTTGGGGCGTATCATCCCTGAGACATGCGAAGCTATAGTGAAAGTGCTGCAGAAACAGTTTTTAAAGGTAAACCCAAAAAAACACATACCTTCGTTGTGAACTATTTAAAATGAAATTATTATGAAAAATCATTTGTTTAACATATTGTAAATCACAAATGTGTGTTGTTTAGCCTGCATGTGAGAAAAAAAATGTAGAAATGGTTTGGTACGGTTGTAAAGTTAGTAATAAATATGGCTAAGAATATGCAGTGGTGTCTCCTACCTTATGGTAGGAGAGGAAGACTATCACTGTCCATGATACCAGAAAACACAGTCACTACGGTTTATCCTTTCCTTGCAGCTGCTGTAGTACGATGCTGAAAGGCACCAGGAACGCTGCATTTGCTGTAGCTATTGTGGTACTGCGCATGCAGACAGCTCTATAGCCAACTTTGTCAGCTGCACATAGAAGTGAAATCACGTTCTGGCACCTGTACAATGCATCTGACATGCAGCGGGACCAGCGATTGCATAGTTGCGACATAGGTATTGCCAATGCCCCTGGCAGTGGGCTCCTTTAGCTGCAGGCCATAGAACAGGGACTGCCTTGGGTGTCTGCAGTCTATAGGTAAAAACCACCACTAACTAAATGTATACATAAAACCTGGTTAGGCTATACGTTGTTTTGATTTCATATTTGAATATGACAATAAACACAAGCTGTAAAGTTAAGAATCCATGGTCCTGACCCAATGAATTTGCTACTACAGCATGTGTGTAACCATTTATTGAATGTTGGTGTTGGCAAAGGCAGCGGTGGGCAAATAAATTCAAATCGGAGCAACATGAAAAATATGAACTGTGCTGCAAGGCTGAACCAATGATTCTGCCTCACAGTGATTCCACGCATCTGGCCCGCCTTAAATATTCTAAATATCTGCCTCCCCTAGTAGTTCCAAATACCGTAGTAAATCCTCCCCTACAGTAATTCCCCACACACCCCCCTCAGTTATTTAAGGAACCTGCCAGTGGCACTGGTGCCAAATCTTAAACACCATGGATCTAATGGCGCTACCTGCACTGCAGACCTACCAGCGATAGGAGCCTTTTGCACATGTGCCAGGAGGCTCCTTCTATGCACAAGCTGATCACAGGCAGCAGCTGCACAGGACTGCGCCCCACATGCACACACGCACACGAGTGCCTAGTTGAAGTTGCTCACCCCCCCCCCCCCACGAATACACTACGTACACACTCCACACGGTTACGCCACTACTCAGGAGGCGACTGAACTTGGGGGTGTCCATGCAGCTCACCATCAGTTGTGGCTTGAGGGCAGTGGGCTAGTCCGGATCGGTCAGTGTACTGCTTCCAGCACATGGGATGTAGTTTGGCCACCCCTGGGCAAAGGTGTGTTAATGGGGGTATGGTGCCGTCCTCTATAGTAGGTAGTGGCACTGTATTGTTGCAATTGTGTGACAGAATTATCAAAGCTTGGTTTCTTGGTATATGCACCTTTCAAATTTGGAAGCTTTATGTAGAATAATCTTAATTTAATTACATGTTTTTCTTCCTTTTTTAGCTCCCTGCAAGTGTGGAAGAGTGGCAAGCCGTGGCTGAGGAGTTTGAAAGCAGATGGCATTTCCCTAACTGCGGGGGTGCAATTGATGGCAAACACGTCCGCATCACCCCTCCTGCAAATAGCGGATCAATGTATTATAATTACAAGGGGTACTTTAGTATAGTATTGATGGCAGTAGTGAATGCCAACTATCAGTTTATATTTATAGATGTCGGTAAAAATGGTCGGGCTTCAGATGGTGGTTCATTGAAGAAAACAACATTTTATGACAGTCTGGAAGCAAAGACCCTAAAGTTGCCTACAAGAGAGGTCACTAAGCATGGCCTCAATTTTGTTTTTGTCGGGGATGAGGCCTTTGCGCTGCATGAGAATATAATGAAACCGTTTGCGCAAAGGCACTTGACTAAAGAGAAGCGGATTTACAACTACAGGCTATCCCGGGCACGCCGCATTGTAGAAAATGCCTTTGGAATACTTGCCAACCGCTTCCGTATATTTCATACAACCATAAACTTGAATGTAGACAAAATTGACTGGGTAGTATATGCATGCTGTGTCCTCCATAATTATTTGCGTCACAAAGCAACCCAGCATAGTTACTTTGGCAGCACAGCAATAGAAGACCCCAACCTACCAGAGGAGCATGTACAGATGTCCTCTGTTCAAACACCTCTGGCCATCACTAGGGCAACTGCCCGTGCAAAATTAGTAAGGGAGGAATACTTGGAGTATTTTAATGGGGTAGGTGTGGTCCCCTGGCAGGAGGAGGCCATTAAATAAATTTGTTTAATGTATTTGTAGGTGACTGAGGCATAGAATGGACTGCAGAATATAACAGCACCTTTCCTTGAAGCCGGTTTATGTTACTCATTTGTAAATTAACGTAAATGTTGAGTTTAAACATTAAAATATATATTCATTGCAGAAATACATTGTTTCATTTCTGATGTTCATTTTTTTCTTAAAATAAGTAGCTAAAAATAAAAACACATGTTCATTGTGGTACTGGGCACATAATTGAGACTATGGTGGGGAAAATATTGCCTTAAAGTGTGGAAAAACACTTTTGCCCTGTTTAAATTGCTTTAAACACATTTGGAAGTGCATGATAGTGACCATAATATGGACATTAATCTGGAATCCTGTTTTAGAATAAACATTCGTAAATAGTATGTTATGTAGATTGGTGGACTGGGTATTCATTCGTGGCTAGTGAGTCTTCCACATCAGGTTGATTGAAGTATACACAAATAAATATGCAATAAATAAATGAAAGGACTGAGATCACGAAAGTGATGTTGACCTTTCCTACCCCTTTTACACCAAAACCCCTGGTCGGACCCTGGTCTTTGAACGCTCAAGTTTTCAGGGTCTGACCCTGCTTTATACCGCATTTACACAGCACTTCAACCTGGGTCGGACCTGGGTCTGCACCATTTACACTGAACCTGGGTCAGCCCTGCCTTTCCTTGTTGATATAGATATCCATATATATCTATATCTATATATCTATAGATATATATATATATCTATAGATACATATAGATATATATAGATATATAGCAATACAAAGCAGCCGGCACTCCAGTTAGTCTCAGTCAATATAGGGCCCTGGTGGCCGGACAGAAAGCAGATAATTATCCGAAAAGGCAGCACTCAAGAGGCAGTTTTGATAGAAAAGAACAAGTCTGGATTTAAACGACAAGCTTTCGGGGTGTGACCCCCTTCATCAGGCACAGACAACCAGGTTGTCTGTGCCTGATGAAGGGGGTCACACCCCGAAAGCTTGTCGTTTAAATCCAGACTTGTTCTTTTCTATCAAAACTGCCTCTTGAGTGCTGCCTCTTTGGATAATTATCTCTCTCTCTCTCTCTCTCTCTCTCTCTCTCTCTCTCTCTCTCTCTCTCTCTCTCTCTCTCTCTCTCTCTCTCTCTCTCTCTCTCTCTCTCTCTCTCTCTATATATATATATATATATATATATATATATATATATCTTGGAGGGGGTAGAGGGGGGAAGCTGTCCCCAGGTGCTGTGAGAAACGGGGTCCCTGCGGCTGCTGAGGGGAGAGGGGGTACCTGTCAGCCTGACGGGATGATGACCGCCACTGCTGTACCTCCCCCCGCCAGTTGCAAAGTTCCGGCGGCAAATGGACAGTCAGTGTCGGCGTTCCCTCTGGCGCATAGCAAATAGTACTAGTTCCCATGCGCCAGAGGGTCCGCCGACACTGACTGTCCTTTCGCCGCAAGGACTGGCTGCCGGGGGGAGGTACTGCAGCGGCGGCAGCAGTCACCATCCTGTCAGGCTGACAGGTATCCCCTCTCCCCTCAGCAGCCGCAGGGACCCCCCTCCTCCTGCAGCACCTGGGTACAGGTTCCCCAGCGCTGCACGCTGTGGACCCGCTGCGGTTGCCTGGACCCGCAGTGGGACCATTCACACGGGTCCTAGCTGGGTTCTACCCAGGTCATGACCTGGATAGAGGACCAGTGTAAATGGAGACGGATATACCCCATTTACACCGGGGAGGATCCGGGTCTGACCTGCCGCGGACCAGGATTTGGCAGCGGTGTGAAAGGGGTATTATTTTGGAAAGTTAGGAATTTGGTTACTATCAGACACACCAATGTTAACATCATAAGATGGGCATCTATGGAGCCGCTCACGTTTTTTGATGTTGAACCTTTTGCTGCCCCTCCCTGATAAAATCACACATGTTTGGACAACTGTCAACAGAGGAGAAAGCAAGCTGCATTTATTTTTAAGGTAATTCAAAACACTCCACAACTGTTTCGAGACATATTTAGACACTTTGATAATTTGTTTTACATTTTCTAAAGAGTGTGTATTATTGGCATCCTGACAAATTTGCAACATGTACATTTGAAACTTAGCTGCCAAGATGGCAAGAAATAATAACATTAAACATTTTGAAATTGTGGAAGATCTGCTTCGGCTAAGAGTGCACTATATATAGCAGTAGGGAAGCTGCTTAGGGGGTTTAACGGCATTTGTTCTGCAACAGGTTGAGGTTGCATTGGTAACATTTGCCCTGGAGGGTCCCTAATAGAGGTTAGTGGACTTAATATGCCAAATCGAGCTTTGTACATCAACTCACTATTAAGGCGTTCATATTGAAGGACTTGGTCTGGGGGAAGATTTCGCATACAATTTGCTATATAGACCGCAAATTGGTCAAAACGGTCTGGGGTTCTTGCAAGTGACTTTTTTAAATTGTCAAAAATTGCATCATCTTGTTCCACGATATATCTTTGCTTTCTTTTTCGCTTTTGCGTAGTTTCTGTAGGGCGAAGAATATTAGGAGTTGAAGAAACATTTCCTTGCTCCACTGTAGGCACTGGTGTTTGGCTGTAATTCTCCAGCACATTGGAATTTAGATCACTTGTGCAGGAGGATTCTAACTCTGTATGATCCATCTGCAAATGAATGAAAATTTGGATATGGGAAAGAACTTACCATTCGAACCCCTTTCTCTGAGTCCATCCTGGTGTCACAGCGAACTTTGGGATTTTGGAGGGTCTGCAGGAGTCAAGGCACCTATGCTGAAGTCTTTGGACGCAGGCACCTCCCTTCAGCATCCCATCATGTATGGAGAGAAATGTTGCCCCGAACACAGAGCAGGAAGAGAGCAAGTCTCTTCTTCAGCGGGGTAGGGTAGCCGTTTTGGCACCTTTCCCCCTAAAGCCGGGCCCACAACTGTTTCTCCTCACCTCCAGTGCCTCCCCTTCTCTCCAAGGCCGCTTTGAGTGACAGGACAGCTGTTATAGACTTCACCTGCCTAGTGGGATTTCAGTCTACAAACCATTCTAAGATGGTGGCCGCCATCTTGGGAGGTCCGTCCCCCATGCTCCCCTTCTATGTAAGGAGCTGGTTCAGGACACCCACAAGGGCCCAGGCAAACATCTTCTCTTCTGCTTACAGGTGAAGCGCTGTGTAGGGAGAGCAGACAGCTTCCCCCTGCACACAGAGAGCTGACAGGATGCGATTCTGGTAGCCACGGTTGCGCTCTCAGTCTGTGTAACTTCTGTCAGAAGTATTACACTGGTCAAAAAGACCTGTACTAATTAAAACAGTTAATCATATACTACAAATCTATCTAATCTGTTGGAAAATCAATAAAAAACGGCAGCTACAGGAGCTGCCGATCAGCATACCACCCAATCCTGTAGGCACCTTAAATGAAGTTGAGCATGATGGGATGCAGAAGGGAGAAGCGTGTGTCCAAAGACGTCAGCATAGGTGCCTTGACTCCTGTGGACCCTCCTAAATCCCGAGGTTAGCTGTGTCACCAGGATGGATGAAAGATAAACTTTTTTCACATTGTTAAAAGGTGGTTTAATTTCCAAAAACTCCATGCAAATGTGGAAGAGTTAATAATCTATTTCCACATTGGCACATGATTAAGTAGTTGCGGAACTGTAGCGAGACCCTTTAAGACAATAAAGCTAGTGGGAGAAAGAGTAACCGCTTCTGGATATTCCAAATAAGTGGGTGAAGATGGGTGACAGATGACTGATCGACAGTTGAGCACCCAAGAATAAGTATACCAACATGTGTATCACAAATGACAGGGGCTTTACACTTCACCGGTGGTTACATGCATGGGTTACCCCATAGATGGAGAATAGAACAGGGTGCTAGTACAGCGAGCCTACTAGTGGCTTTGCAGTAATCGCTCCCTTGTCAGCGAGCCAATGGTCGTGTTTAACAAATTCGTATACAAATTTTGGCCCACCAGTTTTTCGGGCAGTTAACCCCTTGAGTGGTATGCCCAGCAATTTACCGGACTAAGCTGCGCTGCTGCAATGGGCTGTCCACGAAAATTTCTGGCCATACCAATAATATACAATCGGTGAGCACCAGTGGTGTCCAGGTGTGCACCACCTCTAGAGCCTCCCATCAACCGTCACATCCCAGTCCCCCATCACCTTTGCTCCGGCCATCAGTGTGCCGGAGCTCCTCTGACCCAACCGCCCGCCAGCCGTCAATCATTTTACAGTGACGTATGCGATAGGCTCAGGGATGGTCGGTGCGGCTCGGGGGGGACTCGGGAGTGCTCAGGCACCCGAGTCCTCCCGAGCTGCCGCAAACATCCCCCAGCATGCCGCCGACGTCACTGCCGAATGTGACAGGTGACCGGGCTAAGGCAGAGGGGACAGCGGCAGCAAACAGGTGAAGCTCCGGCATACTAACGCCAGAGCAGAGGTGAGGGGGGGCTTCCAGCTTCCTGTGTTGGGTTTTGCAGGGGCAGCTCAAACCTGCCCTGTTAGCTTTGTTCTGCCCCAGCAAAACCCACCACTGAAGGGCTTAAACATCCCCTTGCATGTGGCCGCTGCTGGTGAAATAATTTGTAGTTCGGTGATAAACAACTTATTTCTCAATAGCTGGCACATATAAGTCAGCGCTTATTGACTTTTAATTGAGTAGTTTCACCAGAAGACAGGGCACATGGCCATGGGAACTACAGGCATTTCAATGGGGGGGGGTGCAGTTAAAATCCCGGCGGTCGGGATCCCGGCGTTCAGAATCCCCACGCCGGAATCACGACCGCCGAAATACCGACACATTCTCCCTCCTGGGGTGTCCACGACACCCCTGGAGGGAGAATAAATTTGCGTACCGAGCGTAGCGAGGCACCGGGCCCGCTGCGTGGCGAGCGCAGCGAGCCCACAAGGGGGGGCGATCCACGTCCCCCCCTTGTCGGCATTTCGGCTGTGGGGTTTCCGGCGTCGGGATTCTGAACGCCGGGATTCAATACTGAATCCCAATGGGGATGCACATGATACTCCCAAAAGAAACTACACATGCGTATTAACCATTTTGTGCTTGTTCAGAAGCAGAACATTGGTCCACCCGTGACAAATTAATCTAAATGATCTGCTATGTAAATGACATATTTGTATTGATTTGTCCTTTATGCCTCAATAAAATAAATTATTTCTTAAATGTAAATATGTAAATTTACTGATGGTGTTTGAGACGCTTCTCTCTGTTCCGGCTCTGCTGCAGTAGGACGTGGGTGGGAGGATAACCCTGTTCTTTCTGGCTCCTGGTTCAAAATGAATTCAAACAGTGGATAATACCACAAATTAGGTTTATATATTGCAGATGTTGAAGCTCCAGACGCAATGGAACTCTGAACTTTTTTATGTTCTTTAACAAAAACAGTGCGCATATTTTGCAACTTTTGTCGCACCCAGGCTATGTTAGCGGATGGGAAATATTGGCGTGAAAAGCCTACTAACTCCTCCAAAGCTGCAGTTCTCCGTATCTTGTCACTGTACCCTTTGGCTTTAACCTGCCACAAACATTCATGGCTCCTATATAACTCGAGGAGGCCGGTCACAAAATCAGTATTTTTATCCAAAGACATTTCTATATAAAAATAAAAGAGTTACAGATATTAAGAATGTATATATTTGTAATATTTCAGTAATGCTTTATATATGGGTAATAATTTTATCATTTTTTCAAAGTATATAGCCTGTCAGTGCTCAGCTGCAGATACGGCCCGGCTAACCAGTGTATGGGCTTGGCCTTTGTATTTAGCTATGCTCGACACTCTATTATATTCTACAACCACGCCCTATTGGATGGTAGGGCATGTAATACCGCCTGTCGGCATAGGTGGCGATTTATGCTTTTGAGGGTGGGTGCTGAAGCCAAACATATAGAGGAGTGGCTTCATAGGGAAGGGTTGTGGCCATAAAATAATACCTATTTAACTTGGGCCCGTGGGTGCTCATCAATTTCCGTGGCTGATTGGGCCCTTGAGCACCCACAAAATCGGCACCTATGCCTGTCGGAACATGTTGGCTCCCAAAAAAGTGAGCAACCCCATTCCGACCTTTTTACTGTCGGTGTTGGGCATGTCGACCTACTGCTTGTGTTGGGCTAATGCCATGTTAACATTCATGCTTGTCGACATTAATGCTTGCAGACCTAGTGACCGTAACTAATTTTGATACTTGTGTAGTTTCACGGCAGCACTGGGATTGCATCGCATGTGATGGTATGTGTGTAGTTTCACGGAGCATCAGCCCACGGATGGCTTCTCAAGCAAATTGAATGCGATGCAATTCGATTAAGCTCAATATGCAATTCTATTTAGTGGGGGGGGGGCTAAATCACATTGCATCTCAAGCAATGCAATATGATCTGTGGCCAGGGGCGCCTGGAAACTACACAAGTATCATCGCATGCAATTACGTACGATCTCAGTGCCACCGTGAAACTACACAAGTGCCCTCACTTCATCTACAGGAAGATTATTTGATAGAGTTATTAATTGATTTACAATGTAGTTATGATAAGATATGGGCGCCGGTGCCTAAGATTTTGATTTAGAGATGTTGGCGGGTTTTAGATTTAGCAAGCGTTGCTCAATGGCTTGGTTTTTGATTTTTATTATTATCTAAAAACACCCAAATCAAGTTATTTATTACTTTATTGGCCACTATACTTAGATGAAACTCAATAACTTAATTTATCAGCCCTTCCGTATTCTTGAGACATCTAGGGCAAAATGTATTTGGGTGCAATTTTTGGTAAAAGCTACCAAAAATCCCACTAAAAATATACAAGGTTATAACAGGTGAATTTGACAGAACCATGCACAGATCATTGAGATCTGTGCATGGTCCTGTTTATAAAAATGTTTGAAAGTGTGTTTTTGAAAAAAAAAAGCCCTAGGGTCCCCCCTCCGGAGCATAACCAGCCCCGGGCTCATTGAGCCGGACCTGGTTCCAAAAATGCGGGGGACAAAAAGCGTAGGGGTCCCCCGTATTTCTGAAACCAGCCCCGGACTCTTGGACCGGTCCTGGTTCCAAAAATACGGGGGTCAAAAAATCTGGGGGTCCTCCGTATTTTGAAACCAGCACCGGGCTCCAACAGCCCTCGGTGTCATGCCACAGCCGGGGTACACTTTTTAGACAAGGTCCCCCGACCGAAACATGAGCACCGTGGCTGGTCAGCCTTGGACGGGGTACCTGGAGGAGTGGGGACCCCCCCAATAAAGGGGTCCCCCCCCCCCAGGCTTCACCCGTCCAGGGCTGAAGCCCGGGGCTGTCACCGGCGTCCGTGGCCAGTGGACGCCGGCCTGATAGGGTTAATTCGCACATACGTCACATTGCTTTATGCAGGAGAACTACAAGTGGCAGCAGACCTCCCCCGCATGATGGGACTTGGAGAACCGCAAGTCCCAGCATGCGGGGCATTAATGGGCCCGCTGGGACTTGTAGTCCACCTGTAAAAAGAATGTTAAAATAAAACACACACACAGAGAAGTAAAACTTTATTACACACACATTCGCACTCCTCACTTTTACACCAACATACTCACCCATCCAGGATCCAGCGCTGGACTCCCTGCTCCCCAGCCGGCTCCCCCCCGCACTGACAGGCAGCGGGGAGAGCCGGCTGTCTCCCCCGCAGTTAACAGCTTCTGTAGCGCTGTCCCAGCGCTAGAGAGGCTGAGAGCGTGCTTGGCCGATGCGTCTCCATGGAGACGCATAGCCCAGCCAATCAGGACTGAGCTATGCGTCTCCATGGAGACGCATCGGCCAATCACGCTCTCAGCCTCTGTAGCGCTGGGACAGCGCTACAGAAGCTGTTAACTGCGGGGGAGACAGCCGGCTCTCCCCGCTGCCTGTCAGTGCGGGGGGGAGCCGGCTGGGGAGCAGGGAGTCCAGCGCTGGATCCTGGATGGGTGAGTATGTGGGTGTAAAAGTGAGGAGTGCGAATGTGTGTGTAATAAAGTTTTACTTCTCTGTGTGTGTGTTTTATTTTAACATTCTTTTTACAGGTGGACTACAAGTCCCAGCGGGCCCATTAATGCCCCGCATGCTGGGACTTGCGGTTCTCCAAGTCCCATCATGCGGGGGAGGTCTGCTGCCACTTGTAGTTCTCCTGCATAAAGCAATGTGACGTATGTGCGAATTAACCCTATCAGGCCGGCGTCCACTGGCCACGGACGCCGGTGACAGCCCCGGGCTTCAGCCCTGGACGGGTGAAGCCTGGGGGGGGGGGACCCCTTTATTGGGGGGGTCCCCACTCCTCCAGGTACCCCGTCCAAGGCTGACCAGCCATGGTGCTCATGTTTCGGTCGGGGGACCTTGTCTAAAAATTGTCCCCCGGCTGTGGCATGACACCGAGGGCTGTTGGAGCCCGGTGCTGGTTTCAAAATACGGGGGACCCCCAGATTTTTTGTCCCCCGTATTTTTGGAACCAGGACCGGTCCAAGAGTCCGGGGCTGGTTTCAGAAATACGGGGGACCCCTACACTTTTTGTCCCCTGCATTTTTGGAACCAGGTCCGGCTCAAAGAGCCCGGGGCTGGTTATACTTGGGAGGGGGGACCCCACGCCATTTTTTTTTAAAATTTTTTACCACAGAATCACATCTTTTAAAAAGGCGCACATTTTCAAGACTGAAAATGCCCACATTTTGAAGTCTAACAATAGGGCAAAATCGCACCATCTCACACGTTTTGGCAGCAAATTACACATCTCATTACATATGCAAATGTGCATCCGCATAAGCATTTTTGGTAAGGTGCAATTTGCTGCTATTTTTTGGGGGGCCCAAAAAATCCCACCCTATGACATTTAGCCCCTAGCCTATACAGACTTGGCATCTCGTGAAAATTAAACACAAGATTACGCCAATTGCCCGCGCTCAGGTTTCAGGGGAAATTTGAGGAAAAATTATTTGACAGAAAGAGTAGTACATAAGTGGAATAGCCTACCATCCGAGGTGGTAGACGCAAATACAGTAGTACAATTAAAACAGTCTTGGGATAAGCATATTGGGGGGCGGGGGGGCGGGGGGGCGGGGGGGCGGGCGGAGAGGGGGACACCGGCCTGCCTCTGCTGGCAGAGGGGGACATGGAGAAGGAGAGGGAGGGGGGGTGGGGGTGGCGGAGCGGAGGGTCCATCAATTAAACGTATGAAGAGACTGACCGGCAGAGAACACTACGCTGTCTGTGCTCAGCCTGGTCAGAGTGAGGAGTGTGGTACCACTTCCCGCCGCTGCACTGCGCACTGTGTCTCCTACTTCCCCGGGACTCGCGAGATGATGATGTCATCATCTCGCGCGTCACTACAGGGACGCAGACACAGCAGCCATGGCGGCGAAACCCCACCTCTCCCGGTATGTTAAGCACATCAGATAAATTGACTGCAATTTATCTGATGTGGTAAATAGTAGCCTCAATTCGCACTTGACAAGTGCGCTCCCGATAAATTTAATGTGCTGCACGTCCAATCTATTAGGTCCGATCCGATGCGCGCGGGAGCGCGCATCGGATCGGAACTTATATCAAACACATGCGATTTCATCCGATATATCGGCCGATGTAATCGGAATCGGCCGAAATCGGCCGAAATCGCGCTAGTGTATGGGCACCTTAAGTCTCATACTCTGAACAGGGCCAATGGCAGAGCCGAATTTCCCATTAGGCACGTGAGGCACCGGCCTAGGGGCGGCACATGTTTGGGGGCGGCACTTGGATGCCTGTGATAGTACTGTCAGCCCAAAATGTACCAATAACTGCAAAATATCCACTGTACTGTACTATATTCCATCTTAAATAGAGTGTAAATGGATAGGACATGCAGATACTGCCCCTTTAAACTGTCCTACTTAGTAAACATTATTGTTGTGCCTAGGGGCGCCCTCCTCCCTAAATCCGCCCCTGGCCAATGGGATATCTATCGGGCCCTAGAATTAACGGCATGATCAATCGTCTCTTCTGGGTGCAAGCAAGGGTTACATTGGTTCAAAGTGAAAACCTGTGAGATCCATATGGAGCGGCACAGACATAAAGTACATGTGAGGGACTAGTTGTGTCAATTTTCACTTCATAAGGTGGACAGGACTAGTCACTAAATGATAGAGTTTGTCAACTGGCAGCCATATTATCCCCCTCCCCATGTCTTGTAGCAGGACATTAGCGTAAAGTAAAATCGGGAGCACTGAGGTTGAGAGATCAAAGGACCTGCTAAGAAGGGTGGGGACACACAATATAGGGCCAATATACCATATAAATCATCAGCATTATCTAGTACAGATGGAGCCCTCCTCACCTAGCCCTTTAATAGGATTAAGTGAGTAATGGGATTACTCGGCTAATCCCCTACTGTATTGTTCTATGTATTGTATTGCTGCTGAGAATAACAGTATAGCCATGGTGACCAAGACCTAAGGAAGATAGTTGAGAGGGGCTCCATCTGTATGTGCTCACAATTGCAGTGTTCCCACGTGTCGCTTGCAGCAGCTTCTGATCTGCTATCCTGTGCAGCCCATCAGATGATATCATATGCAGGGTTGTGCAGTGTATTGGAGTATAGAACAATATATTGTTTCATATTGCATGGTGCGGGCTAAAGGGATTTCAACCCAATCATCTAGACAACTGGCCATCACTCTAGTGCATCGTGGGTGGACAATCTGGTCCTTAGGTTTTACCAGCTCTGCACATTTTTCCCCCTAACTGGTGCACAGGTGTAGTCATTACTAACTGTCACATTGTCAAACAAGTGCTGCATTCATTCCTAACTGACATTCTACAGATCCACAGGCAGCCTTGAAAACATGAACTGTTAGTAGATCTTGAACTGGTTGGCCAGCCCTGTTCTTCTGTGTCACCTCCCAGGTGCCAGAGTTCAGATAATGTCACAATAATGGGGCCTACATACGGGGCAATTTCAGGGCATTTTCTTAGTGATCTGACTACATTGCTCCATGTGCAGTGGCCATAGCGATAGTGATGCACAGCCCCACGTGGCGATATGGCACGGCGATTACTATCCATCATGCAGGATAAATCTAGTGAGATTGCCGGCCCTGACAGATTGATCAGCACACATTGTTACTGTGTGCTGAGCGATCTTGATGAATGATCTACTTTGCTTAGTATCGCCCTGTGTGTAATTCCCTTAAGAATTAGCTGCTAAAGATCTATACAGACTTGTATCAGTGGAATTTTTTTTTTGATCGAAGCCCAAGGAGCGTGCTCCACCATCACCCAGTGCTCAAGTGAACTCATGCATAGGAAGTGTACATACTTATGGACTCTCTCGAAAAGGAGGAGGAACCCGTTACTTCCCCTACACATACACTCCGCCCATTAGAGCAGTTACTAGGTCAAGCCTTTCTCTATTCTTCTGCAAGGGGTGGTCCACACCCACTGATAAGAACAGAGACTACACTTGATCTTAGCCAAAAGGCAGAGAAGCTATTTCACTTGTATCAGTGGAAGTTTGAAGAAACTCAGGGAGCCCGAGGTGTGCTCCCACCACCAGTGCTGTGCCTAAACACGTGCATAGGGGGTCGTGCGATCGATGGACCCTTTCCCAAAAGAGAAGGGGCCCGTTTTTCCCCTAACCCCTCTCAGCCATGAGGCCGAAGAGAGGAAAAAAAGGATCGGTGGGTCCTCTTCGCTGAAGCTTAGAGAGACCCGCTTTCCTCAACCCCCGGAAGGGTCAGGACGGTTTGGAGAGACCCGCATTAGGCTTCCCTCCACCTTGCGGCTCGTGGTCGCCCTCAAGGGGACCGAAGCTCTCCCCAAAAGGATGAGAGCTTCGTTACATTGGGAATGGTAGGCCCATAAGGGTCAACCACACAACCCAAAAAAAAAACAAGTGACAAACTACGGAAAACAGAAAACGTGAAAAGTGCACGAACGTGAGAAGAAGAGAAATAAATAATAAAGAGGACCCCAGCCAGAAGGCCGGGGTGGGGGTGTGAAAAATTGTCCTACCCCATCCAAAAGGACGAGGTAAGGACGTGCAGCATAACCTAGAGGGGAAGATTTTTGCGATCACCGGTGCAGGTTCGGAACCCCCGGGGGCACAGTGCAGCCTCGGACTCCAGGCAGTCTCAGTGTTTCTCCGATCCGAAGGATAAGGTACTAAGCTGAGCTTTTCGCGGTCTCCCCATCAGAGGTTACGAACCTCTGGAACAGGAGCCATCTCAGTCCCAGGCTTTCTCCGCTCCTTGGGAATGGATACTAGACTGAGCCTTTCGCTGTCTCATCCTTCGGGGGCTACGAACCAGTCAAGAGAGTTAAACTACAAGGCCCAGTGTTTCTCCCCCCCTCTCACCAGTGGGTTTATGGAAACAACACCTCCTACCACTGGCAGAGGTGAAGGTACTCAGCCAGACTTTTCACCACTCCCAGGTAAAAAAGAGGGGTCCCACACCCTCTGCCCATCAGAACAGCTACTCAGTCCATCCTTTCTCTATTCTCTGCCAGATGCCAGTTCATACCCACTGATAAGAATAGATACTACACTTGATCTTAGCCAAAATGACTTGTATCAGTGGTAGTGACCAATCTTATTTAGGTGGCACAGCCAGGTAGCAGTGAGATCCTGCTGTTAGTCACTGACTCTGAGCTGGGCCTCCTCCAAGCTCTTTGTGGAGACTGTAACTTTTGCTGAAGATCTGTTCCTATCGCCTCCTGTAGAGAATGATCTGTGTCTCTTTAGCAGTATACTTGCAGCATCGTTGTTTAGATATTCCCAGTGTGCAGATGTGCTTAGTTAATTGGATCTATGGAAGAAAAGAAAATAATAGTGTGAATATATATGCATAATTAGTGGGGAAATATCTTTCATCCTGAGCAATATACCCCTGTGCGCCTGTGATGTGCTGAGGGAACAAGTGAAGATATATACTTAATATGAGCTTGATAAGCATTTCATGTCAATTATTATCACATAATTCCCTTGCATGGACAGTCATAAGTGATATCCCTATAGATCTGGAGTGGCCAAACCGGTCCTCGAGATCTACCAACAGCTCATGTACCTGTTGATCTGTGTCAATTAGTAAATTCTTTACTTATTTATTTCTCTTCACCCCTCTCACATTTGTCAATTTTTTCATGTTTTCTGTTTTTCGTTAGTTTAGTCACGTTTTTGGGCTGTGTCTACGACCCTTATGGGCTACCCACTCCCCACCTACCAAAGCTCTCTCCTTTGAGGGAGAGCTGCACTCCCCGAGGATGACTCTAAGCTGCAAGGCAGATGGAAGCCTACCAAGGGTCTCTCTGAGCTTTAGTGAGGAGAACCCACCCGCCCTAACCCTTCTGGGGGTTGAGGGAAGAGGATCTCTCCGAGCTTTGGCGAAGGAGGACCCACCGATCCCTATTGTCCCCTCTAGGGCCTTTTAACGTAGTGGTGTTAGGGGAGTAAGGGGCTCTTGAGCCGGTCCTGGTTTCCAAAATACGGGGGGAAAATTGAGTGGGGTCCCCCGTATTTTAGGGACCAGCACCGAGCTCTTGAGCTGGCCCTGGTTCCCAAAATACGGAGGACAAAGTGAGTGAGGGTCCCCCATATGTTATGGACCAGCCCCGGGCTCTTCAGCTGGTCCTGGTTCCCAAAATACAGGGGACAAAATGAGTGGGGGTCCCCCATATTTTAGGGACTAGCACCAGCATTGTTCGCTCAGAGGCCCTGCTCATCTGCCCGAGCCACCCATGTGGGAGATGTGCAGGAAATTCTGAGCAACTGCACTGAAATTATCTGACCTATCCATTCTGAATCTTGAGCAGATTCAGAATGGCGGGCCGCGCATTTAAATCGCTGTGTGCACATTTACATGCCTTTTTAAGGCATTTTCTGAGTGATTTTTGTAAAATCACTCAGTAAAGGCCTGAATGTCGCCCTCTATGTGAGGCCCATAACTGATTGGGGTCAAACTAATAAGTTGGGGTGCTGGACAGTATAGTAATCACAGAGTTATCTGTTGTATATGACTGGGATGATTCTCTCTATGGTAGGCCAGTCATTTTGATGCTCTGTATGAGATCATATGAATGTTCTTTGTATTAAATGACAGAGAATGAGATGCCTTCTGTATTGCATATCTGTCACTAGGATGTACTCTGTATTGTCCAACAGTTAGAGGGATGATATATATATATATATATATATATATATATATATATATATATATAAACATCGATGGTCTGGCACTCCGAATGATCAATAAACAATGTCCCGGGTGCCCTCACAGAATAATGGTGATAGACGTGCAGAGGTGCGGCACTCCTGGTATAAATCAAGACGCGTAGTCGGGAAACTTTCACAACGTTTCAGTTCATGTTAAGAACTTTTTTCAAGTGTACAAATAACAATAAAAAACATCTTACCTTTATAGTACCATCACCCAATGTGTAAGCGCGGCTGGCTGGAAGCGGGACCTCACTCCCGTCCAGTGTTGTCGCGGAGAAAAGACGTCATGACGCCCAACGTGGCGCATGACGCAGTGTGTGTGAGGGAAACCCGTAACCAAGGAGACATATAAACGAACAAAGCAGCGGCCGTACCTGTACATAAATAAATACAGTTAAATCAGAAAGCGAGTAGCGGGGTAAAAATATATAAGGATATGCGGCTATGGGCGCTATGCATACAATGAGGCTAAGGTAGCACTATAATTAACTAAATGGATTTAATAAGTGCAAGATGCCGTGCCTATAATGGCAATCGACATACTAATGTCAACCTAAGTGCCATACATGAATACTACAGGCTAAAGACAACCTAATGGTCAAATATAAAGATATGGCACTGCTAAATATATAGGCATGAATATAACGAGCAGCATAAAAATATATAAAGATGAAATAGATGTAAAAAATACCCAGAATAAAGAACAATAGAAGAAAGTGGAGAAAAGAGGACATAAGTGTAACTGAGAATGGCAGATTCAATGCGAAATAAAAGAAATGTTCTCATTGAGTCCTTTAGGTGAGATGACATCCATTGTCATGATCCACTTAGTTTCTAGTTGGATAAGCTTCAATGATCTATTGCCCCCTCGTGGCAACGGAGGTACTGTGTCGATCATACGATATCGCAATGAGTTCAAAGGATGCCTGAACTCCAGGAAATGCCTGGCGACCGGTTGTTCTGCTTTTCCAGATGCCAGTGCTTTACGAATAGCTGACCGATGTGCCGTCATTCTATCCTTGAATTTGCAATCAGTTTTGCCTTCAGTGGTGGGCATAGATGTTGTAAGCCTATACACATCTATTCCCCACAGTTATGGACTCAGTATGGTTCGTCGTTTTCTACAACAGAAAAGTACTTTCCCCGAAGAACATCAGGAAATTATTGTTAATCTTTTAGAGTTAATACTCACTAATAATTTCTTTAGGTACTTGTTTCCTATCTGGGCGCCCAGGATTTCTACGTACGGCACCGTAATGAAATCGGATCGCATCGCATCGTACACACACACGATATTGAACGATGCGATGCGATGCGATGCGATCCGATTCGATTTCCCATAGGAAACAATGTGAAATGGCTCAATTTAGCCAAATTCTCATAGGAACAATAGTGAATGGGCCAAAAACACCCCTGAACATTGAAATGTCCCCCCAAAAGTAGTTTACGCCACCCCGCCATCAACGTGAACCCGAAGCGTGGCGAGCGCAGCGAGCCCGCGAGGGGCGGCGGTACGCGTCCTCCGACCTTTTCATGCCCTACTATCCACGTCGGCGTGGAGTGAGAATAGAATAGTGTGGCGAGCGCAGCGAGCCACCGAGCCCGAAGCGTGGCGAGCGCAGCGAGCCCCGCGAGGGGACGCGGATACCTTCACAGTTATACGCGTCCCCTCGCGGGCGACGCGGACACCTGGGAAGCCCGCGAAGGGACGCGTTTACCTGTGAAGGTATCCGCGTCCCCTCGCGGGGCTCGCTGCGCTCGCCACGCTTCGGGCTCGGTGGCTCGCTGCGCTCGCCACACTATTCTATTCTCACTCCACGCCGACGTGGATAGTAGGGCATGAAAAGGTCGGAGGACGCGTACCGCCGCCCCTCGCGGGCTCGCTGCGCTCGCCACGCTTCGGGTTCACGTTGATGGCGGGGTGGCGTCAACTACTTTTGGGGGGACATTTCAATGTTCAGGGGTGTTTTTGGCCCATTTACTATTGTTCCTATGATAATTTGACTAAATTGAGCCATTTAACATTGTTTCCTATGGGAAATCGAATCGGATCGCATCGCATCGCATCGTTCAATATCGTGTATGTGTACGATGCGATGCGATCCGATTTCTCTACGGAGAATAGCATGGTGCGCAATTAACTTAGTGGGCGCCCAGATAGGAAACAAGTACCTTTCTTTACATTTGACGGACAGTATTATCTTCAACTCCAAGGCTGTGCTATGGGGTCTTCAGCAGCCCCGAGCTACGCCAATATAGTTATGTACGGCATTGAGAATATCATATTCTATGACAACCCAGATTGCATGAAAGATATCGGCATGCTTTGTCGCTTCATAGATGATCTCTTCATTGTTTGGAATAACACTGAACAATCGCTGGTTGACATTCTCGAGAATCATAATCATAGTGAGAACCCCATCAAATTCACGTATGTCTTCAGTCAAACTGAAGTACACTTCCTGGATGTCAAGGTCTCCAAAAAAGGTACCAAGATAGATACCTCCCTGTATTCCAAACCGACTGATCGCAATTTGATTCTACAAGCCACAAGTTGCCATTCCAAGAGCCTCATACGTGGTTTACCGTACTCCCAGATGGTGAGGGTGATGCGGATAAACAGTGATAAGACTATGGCATTAGTACAACTTGATGAACTGGTAAAGAAATTCGTTATTAGGGGTTATTCGATGAAAGATCTACTGGCCGCTAAAGATAAAGCCACCAAACTGGACAGAGCTACTTTGCTCCAGCCAACACGGAGCAATTCTCAGCCCAAGGTGTCCAGGATACCATGGGTAACGAGGTACAATGTCAACTCCCAACAAATAAATACCATCACGAAAAAATACTGGCCAATAGTCAACACCGATGCAGCGCTGGGCCTGGAAAACACTCAGATCATGTCCAGTTACACCCGTGGCAGAAATTTGAAGGACATTCTTGTCAAATCCGACATAACCAAATATAAAACATCTGCATCTAAAGAAACATTCTTACAAACACCTAAAATGGGATGTAGCAAATGTGGATGCACTACTTGTCAATTTCTTCTGCCCGGCGACTGCTTTTACCATCCACACACTGGACGTAAATATCTGATAAGGCATAGATTCAATTGCGATAGCACTCATGTGGTCTATCAGATACTTTGCCCGTGTGGGTTAGCCTACATAGGCAAAACTGATTGCAAATTCAAGGATAGAATGACGGCACATCGGTCAGCTATTCGTAAAGCACTGGCATCTGGAAAAGCAGAACAAACGGGCGCCAGGCATTTCCTGGAGTTCAGGCATCCTTTGAACTCATTGCGATATCGTATGATCGACACAGTACCTCCGTTGCCACGAGGGGGCAATAGATCATTGAAGCTTATCCAACTAGAAACTAAGTGGATCATGACAATGGATGTCATCTCACCTAAAGGACTCAATGAGAACATTTCTTTTATTTCGCATTGAATCTGCCATTCTCAGTTACACTTATGTCCTCTTTTCTCCACTTTCTTCTATTGTTCTTTATTCTGGGTATTTTTTACATCTATTTCATCTTTATATATTTTTATGCTGCTCGTTATATTCATGCCTATATATTTAGCAGTGCCATATCTTTATATTTGACCATTAGGTTGTCTTTAGCCTGTAGTATTCATGTATGGCACTTAGGTTGACATTAGTATGTCGATTGCCATTATAGGCACGGCATCTTGCACTTATTAAATCCATTTAGTTAATTATAGTGCTACCTTAGCCTCATTGTATGCATAGCGCCCATAGCCGCATATCCTTATATATTTTTACCCCGCTACTCGCTTTCTGATTTAACTGTATTTATTTATGTACAGGTACGGCCGCTGCTTTGTTCGTTTATATGTCTCCTTGGTTACGGGTTTCCCTCACACACACTGCGTCATGCGCCACGTTGGGCGTCATGACGTCTTTTCTCCGCGACAACACTGGACGGGAGTGAGGTCCCGCTTCCAGCCAGCCGCGCTTACACATTGGGTGATGGTACTATAAAGGTAAGATGTTTTTTATTGTTATTTGTACACTTGAAAAAAGTTCTTAACATGAACTGAAACGTTGTGAAAGTTTCCCGACTACGCGTCTTGATTTATACCAGGAGTGCCGCACCTCTGCACGTCTATATATATATATATATATATATATATATATATATATATATATATATATATATATATATATGCACTGTACAGTATGGTAGTCACTGAGAAGCTATCTGCTCTGTATGGTGGTCACTGGAATGCTATTTATATTTTGTCCACTGCTCATGTGTTTTCTGTATGTTATTGAAATTGTTGTGATGCTCTTTGTATAGTATGGTGGTCACAAGGATATTTTCTATACTGTATCTCTATCCCATGCTCCCAAATTGCTGAATACTAATGTAAATACGGTGTATTAGATGGCTGGAACTCTTGAGGTGCCCACACACTAGAAAGATCTGTGAACTTAAGAATTCCCTTGAACTTCCCATCCATGCTGCACAAAAAAGTTAAAAGTTCAAAGAGTACATTTTGACAAAAGTTCTATCTTGAGATTTCAGAAAAATTATAATAATGGGAAGCATCTAGGACGTATACAAAGTAGCGGCAGAGCACATTCAGATAACATTTTTTTTTAAATTCACTTAAAAAAACAAACGGCATGGGGTCCCCCTCTGAGCATAAAAGCCCTGGGATCATTGAGCCGGTTTTGGTTTCCCAAATACGGGGGTAAAAAGTGATGGGGGGCCCTGTGTTTTGGAGCCGGCACCAACAGCCTGCGGTATCATGCCGCAGCCGGGGTACACTTTTAATGCAAGGTCCCCAGCTGAAACATGACCACCGTGTCTGGTCAGCCATGGACAGGGTACCTGTCCAGGGTACCAGGGTAACAGGCCACTTGCATCCATTTGTTGTTTTATCACATGAGTTCATGTTTGTTTTATCGCAATAAATTATTGTATTACACTATATGCCCCATTATCTTGTTTTTTGGGAACCATCACCCCACCTTTCGAGTGTGATCATAAAAAGAGGAGGGATCTTTGGCTCACATATTAAATACGGAATCTTAGTACTGAGGCGGAGAAGAGGATCGTGACCCCAACAAAAGGGGCGTACGGTATTTATTTACACACATGTTGATCTATACCCCTATTCGGAAAAGAGGATCCCAATCCTAGTCGGAGGGATGTATTCTTCTTATTTTCTGGCACCAGTGGAGGGGACTTTCTACTTTCTTTTTGCCTGTTTGTCTTCTGAAGATGTTTTGGGTCACCTTCCAGTTAGTCACCCACCACAGGGCAGCCTCTAAGCGCACCACCACCAGGACTTTCATATCTGTTGTTCGACATGGTCATTAGGTCAACAGTAGCATTAGGTCAGGGTCGCTTACCCTCCCAGAATGGCTGGGAGGCTCCTGAAACCCTCCCTGATACCAGCGCCCCCCCCATCTCCCCCGCGACAGAGTTCATTTCCCACAATTCGCTACTTTCCGGGGCAGGGGGTGAGGATAAAGATGCAAAGCGCGTCATTTAGCCCCACCCTCTGCTCAAAGACCCGCGAGTTGCGGGATTTGGAGTGTGGGGGTGGGGCTTGATGACACCTACATCAGGCCCCGCCCCTCAAAGTGCTGCTGACAGTCTCCTCTCTGGGTTTCTCCCGGAGAGGAGAATTTAAAAGTAAGCAACCCTGCATTAGTTCGACATTGGGAAGGTTGACAGTCAAAAGTTTTTTTCACTTTTCGGGAGATCTGGCTAACAAATAAAATGTGATCTCCCAATATGGATCATTTCAGACGCATATAGCGAATATACGCTGCGAACAGGTCTGAACCCTTTACGTCCAGAATACACCACTGTGGAACTTTCATAGACGTATTGCACATGGAATTGTTTTAGCTTACCACTGGAAATCCGAGGTCATTGTGGCATGTAAATCCTAAACAATATCCACAGATCTGCAGAACATTATTGGAAGAAGAAACAAGAAGCAAAAATCAGTTGTGAATTTAAATCAAATGTTTATTCAGCGCAGGAACCGTATCTGCTGCCATATTATTTTACTTTGCTCTATCTGTATTATTTACGGTGCGTACCTTTATATAGCTGTTGGTGTACAGTGGACCTTATTCTGGCTGCCCCCCCCCCCCCAATTCGCTCGCCGTGCTCATTCATTCGCCCTAGCATGCCAATGGATGTTTTACATAAACATCCATTCGCAGGCCAGGGGGACACTCCCCCATCTTTCGATGGTCGCCGACACACTTTTTTGGGAGGAAGTAGGCAGGCAGCTGACATCGGGTGATGTCAGCTGACCGCCCCCGCGCCCACATCCCCGGGCTATTTCCATGGGAACGCCCATGAAACGCTGGGTGTTTCCAAGGGCGAGTACCCTGGCCTGCCAACCTATGCCCCCCCCTGCAATGTTGCGTGCACAATCTGTCCGCTGTGGGCGCACGCACCTGGTGCATGCGTATTGGGAAAACATCGAGCTTGCATGCGAATTTGCATGCGAGCAAAGGGACCTGAATAATTTCCAATGCATTAATATATATGTATTGTTGACTTACCCACTGATAATAAATCAGCAGACTGGGTTATCTGTTGATTCTGATAAATAGCCGCCACATTCGTGATCTGTTTGTTTTAAAAGGTCATTCCGTCTGTAAACAGCCACAAAGGCTGGGATTATCTGATCGCATTATCTCACAATGGCCTGAGACACTTGATTGAAGACAAATTAGTTTTTCAGGGTAATGAAAAGTAATAGAAATTAGAAGCAATCAGCTAGGCAAGGTTAGTACATTCAGCATAAAACAGATTTATTGTATCAGCCCTGCTTCTGAGAGAGGGAGATAAGAGACAACAGATAAACAGCAATAAATGGGAAATCCTGCAGTTCATTTGGCAGCTGCTGAAGCTAAAGTTCTCCTATTGCTCTTCCCTCCTTCATTGCTTGCTGCTAAATAAATGGGACATGATAGAACATATGATTCGGCTGTGTTAGCGATGCAAAAAAATCATACAACTGGGCAAAACTGTGCTGCACTGCAGGCGGGGCAGATGTAACATGTGCAGAGAGAGTTAGATTTGGGGGAGTTATTTTGTTTCTGTGCAGGGTAAATAATGGCTGCTTTATTTTTATACTGCAATTTAGATTTCAGTTTCAACACACCCCACTAAAATCTAAAGGCCCCCATACACTATGCGATATGGGAACGATTTCACCCGATTCGGATGAATCGGGCAGTAAAATCGACCCAAATCGCACTTGTAGACATCCCCTCCGATCCGATGCGCGGTCCCGTGCGCATCGGATCGGGGTCGGGAGGTCGGACGGGCTGCACATAAGATTTGCCAAATCTTATGCGCAGCCCAGCCCTGGAGCCGTGCGGGGGACAGCAGCGGGCGGGGGATGCCGGCTATAGAGAGCCAAGCAGGGGGAGGCTGCATATGGCGCCGGGCTGGAGGAAGCTGTCGCGGTGGGGTGACAGCGGGAGGCGAGTAGGGAGAACTTGATGACATGACGCTGGCTGCCGGGCAGCGCCGCAACGGCGGGAGCCGGGACTCGGAGCAACAGATAACTTGAAAAAAAAAATGCCCATAGAGATGACTAGCAAGCCATTGATTGGCTGAGACCTCTCTCAGCCAATCAGCGATTGGCTGAGAGAGGTCTCAGCCAATCAATGGCTTGCTAGTCATCTCTATGGGCGTTTTTTTTCTCCAAGTTATCTGTTCCTCCCGGCTCCCGCCGCTGCGGCGCTGCCCGGCAGCCAGAGTCATCAAGTTCTTCCTACTCGCCTCCCGCTGTCACCCCACCGCAACAGCTTCCTCCTGCCTCTCCCTGCTCGGCTCTCAATTAGCCGGCATCCCCCGCCCGCTGCCGTCCCCCCGCACGGCTCCCTCCTCCTGCAGCTCCCCGGGGACTGCACTGCATATGATAAATCCATGCGATTTATCATATGCAAACCTTGGCACATGAAGTGCCTAATCGTGTGTCCCCCCTCCCGGGGAGCTGCATAGATGCCTTATTTGTATTTAAAATATCATTTACATCAAATAGTACAGTATGGGGGTTATTCAGGTTCACTCGCAAAGCACATTTGGTTTGCTAATGGACAAAACCATGTGCACTGCAGGTGGGGTAGATGTAACATGTATAGAGAGAGTTAGATTTGTGTTATTTTGTTGAGAAATTTTGTTTCTGTGCTAGGGATGGCCATCGACCATCGATTATTTAAAATGATGGTTTATTGCCGATGTTGAATACTTTTGCCTTTGATGTAGGAGAACCAGATGGTTCCCTACATCGATGGCAAAGGAAAACTCATATTTCTTTTTTTTTTCAATGTGTCGGGACACGGAGCATAGCTCCGCCCCCGACACCCAGAAGCAACGCCCCCACATTTTGATTGGCCCTCGGGCCATTCAGTCAAAGATAATGGATAACATTGAGAGCTAAAACTATTGACGGGTATCCATCACATAGTTTATGACTATCGATGGCTTTGTGCAGAATCTCCATCAATGGCAACCATTAATGTCGACTGCACCGATGGCCAGGATGATTCACACCAGGAGAGCTTGCTCAGAATTCCAAGAATGTTAGCTCCTAGGTGGGCCCAAAGGGCCCGACCCTGAGGAAGCCTTTATGCTATATGCTCTGAGCTAAAGTCTCTGTGTTCTGTCACGGTGCCTCTATGATGTGGTGGCTTAGTGATGCAGTGCACATGATGTCATGATGTCATGACATCACAATATAGCTAATTAAAATTTTTAGTTAATAAAGCCTTTCACTTAGCAAGGGGCACCCGGAACCCGAGGCACTGTCAGGGCTTAACTTTAACCCATAATAATAATAAATAAAATATTTCTCATTCATGGAAGAAGCCTTAGCTCTATGTCACAAGAAAACCCAAAATGTGGATGCTATGTACAGTATATGCTTTTATAACTGAGCAGTGAGTCAGTAACTGACCTTATATGAGTGTTTCCTGCAGAAGTGTGATTGCAGACTACAAGCTGGATGATACTCACCCCTGTTCTATGGAGTCATTAAATTAGAACTTTCCGCACAACCTACTCTAAAGGGAAATAAAGAGGCTCTTCCTAGGGCTGTCCATCAAACCTATTTGCTTTGGCAGCACAACCCATTCTGTGGGTACAGGAGGATATGCAGCCAAGGACACTGCGGTGGGCGCAATATGAACTTTCTAAGGACATCTGTAAATCTGATAGTGACGAGTGACCAGGGCTGGAAAGATGCTTAATGCAAAATCATATGTACAAAGCATACATTGTGTATTCTGTTTAATGTACCATTAGAACCTTCATCGTGTATTTGAGCCACTTGATGCACAGTGAGTGCTGAGCCTGGGGTGCATCCCTTGCCTGACTTTACTTTTCCCATGCTCCAACTGCAATGGCGCCTATATAGACTTGTGCATACACCAACCTATAGTATCTACAGTCCAACTACCTTTATTCATGGATTGTTACAGCAGGGGGAAAAGGTGCTGGAGACAGAGTTGGATTAACAACCGTGCATCTGCGGTGGTCGCTCAGGGACCCCATAGATGGAAAGGTCCACACATATAGCTACAGCACCACTGTGGGAGGCACAATGGCATATTATGGGATTCCTGTGGTGCACAGGGTGATCTCAGGCATGGGCATATCAACAGAGGAGGGGATTGGCGTCATGGACTAAAGAAAGGTAAGTATAATGAAATGGGTGCAGGTTGTACCCTATAGGACCCAGGGGGAGGCACTGTAGTGTTTGTATTGACACATAAGACTTTTTAATTACATTTCCAGGACATCATATTGACAATTTTATTGGTAGGGGTCCCCAAACAAAAATTGCCCCCATGGACCTTAATGGGACCCAGGTTGGAGAAGCTACAGACTTGGCCCAAGCTGTCATTTGCCAAGGAGGATAGAAGCAGGGCAGTAGAGAGTCTGACTGGGCCCAGGTACTTTTCAGGGGGCATGGTCCAAATTCAGATGGCGTGGTAATGCACCCTTATAATAAAATACAGAAAAAATTGTACTTTAAGCACCTCCCTGTCCACACTGCAGCCCAGTACACAGCAGCATGCGTTGGGTTGAGAAGAGCTACTGCAGCTGCTTCCGGTTAATGGGGGCCCCAATGGGCCCCTCCATCAGGCATGGGTAATTAGTACCCCCTCACCTCCTCTCTTGGCACCACTGGCTAGAAGTAACAATCTATGTGCAGGTACTTGCCAGTCCATGTGGTAAATACTGTAGGTGCAGCAGGGTCTATATGTGTGAGGCAACAGGCAGCTAAGGTGCTGCAAGTCTTTCTGCAGACCTATAACATGATAATGATTCTCATGATTTGGTGGAGAAAAGTCTGGAATCCTACAGTATGACTGAAGCAGTGTGTGTGTTGTGTGGGTTGTGTGGTGGGCGGGGTGTGTCATAGGTGGTGGGGAAATGGTATGACATGGCGTAAAAGGCAGTGGATTGGGGAATGCCGGGTGTGCAGGGGAATGCTGCTGGGAGTGCTGTAGAATAATTACTGAAGGATTTATAGGAAAACTTCTCTATAGGATATACTGTACTGTAAAAAATGTATACAATGTATACAAGCTGCGAGCGCTGTATTCCACTTTGCCTATGTTGATGTATTACACAGAAACGGTGTCATTCGAAACTGTGAGCTATGTAATTTTTCAAAAAATTAAAATAGAATAGTATTTTTTATTGTACATGTTTGTGTTGAGTTAATTGCTATGGATAACAATCAGTTGAGAGAAGAGTGGGAGCAGCAACCAACTACTAGCACTGCAGCTGCTTCCAATCGTGATTGTACAATTTCTTCTAAAGTTGGTCCAGGGAGCAGAAATTTTAGGAAAGGTCACATGAAATCAAAATATTTTACAATGTTAAAAAGGGTAAAGGAGCTACCTTAAAAAGAGACAAATAAATGCCCTTGAAAAAACTCAGGTTTAAAGTCTTTACAAATTCTTCAGGTGAGGCTAGAGGTCTCCACACTAGCTATGTGTAAGCTTGAAATTTCGCATAGAGAAGCCTATTTGCACCATTTTGGCACCATCTGTAAATGTGGGAGGCAGTAGAAGTAAAGTTGGTGATGAAGACATTGAGGATGCTTTTATGGAAGTGGAACAGGATCAGGTTGATAATTGTGTACTACTATTATCTGACATTAATGAAGGGGAGAAGGATGTTGATGATGTTTGTGAAAATTAGCCACCAATGGCTGCAGTTGATGATAAAAAAAAAGTGATCGTGATGCCTGGGCATAAGGCCAAGAAAACTACCTCTTGGGTGTGGAATTATTTTTACCAAATCCTGGCAGTTGTTAAGACATCTGCTTCATTTAATAGGCCAATGCTAGTAGATGTTTGACTAACCCCCACCCCCCTGTCGCCTAGTTTAAAATCTCCTCCAACCCTCTAACCATCTTTCCCCCCAGCACCGCAGCCCCCTCCTTGTTCAAGTGATGGATTGCATCTGAACGAGGAGGGGGCTGGGGTGCTGGGGGGGAAGGATGGTTAAAGGGTTGGAGGAGATTTTAAACTAGGCGATGGGGGGGTGGGGCAGCAAGACATTATGGGACCATCAGGGAGAAAAGCCGGACTGGGATCAGGAATCATATGGGGGAAGGAGATGGGGGGAGGGGGGGGGGACAGAGACATAGACAAAGTCCTGGGACATAACAAGGGTATAAATCGGGGGTAACTCTCAGGGTGCATCAGGAATGTCATGTAATAAAATGTTATGTTGTAACAGTCACGTTACCCCATTACAGTTCTTAGGTACAGATGATCTTAGTATACGGGAAGGAGGGAAGGACAGAGGAAGAATTCCCAGAACTACAAATAGGGCAGGCAGTGTGCATGGTGGGGAGGGCTGTAGAGAGTCTATTGAAGGGGAGAGGGGAAAGAGGAAGCTAGTAAAGAATTCAAATGGGTCCTGGGGTGAAACTAATCACAATATTAGAGCAATATGTAAAAATAAACATAAATTAAAATGCTTACTGGCTAATGCAAGAAGCTTAGTGAGTAAAATCGGGGAGCTAGAAACGGTGATCAGTAGGGACGACTACGACATCATTGTTATTACAGAAACATGGTGTAATGAGTCGCATGACTGGGCATTAAACATGGAGGGATATACACTCTACAGGAAAGACAGGGAAAATAGAAGGGGCGGGGGTGTGTGCCTATATGTAAATAATAACTTAACATCATGTGAGAAAAATATGAGCACAGACCTGGAAGAAGACAACTCGGAGACAGTGTGGGCAGAGATAACCGACAATAATAAAAAAACAAAAAACAAAATTATAATAGGGGTATGCTATAGACCACCAAATATAAATGAAAGGGAAGAGTCTCTTCTTTTAAACCAAATCAAACAATCATCAAATCAGGGTCAGGTATTAATTATGGGGGATTTTCATTTACCCGACATTGATTGGGAAAACGAAACAGGTAAATCAGCAAGAAGCAATGGGTTCTTAAGCTTACTTAAAGACCAGTTTATTACACAAACGGTAGAAACTCTAACTCGTGATGAGGCACTCTTGGACTTAGTATTAACAAATAACACAGACTTAGTTTCAAACACAAAAGTAAAAACAATTAGGGAACAGTGATCACAATATGGAAATCAACTTCAGTAAATTACATCAAAAAGGATCTGCAAAAATACTAAACTTCAGAAAAGCGAACTTTGAATTATTCAGGGAAGCCCTAACAGGAATTGGGTGGGAAACGGTTATGGAGGGAAAAAATGCAGAGGAAATGTGGGATACTCTAAAAAAGGTGCTTGATTCACTAACTATTGAATACATTCCTAAAGTAACTAAAGGTAAATTCAACAAAAAAAGCCACCATGGTTGGACAAAAAAGTAAGGTCAGCTATCAACAATAAAACCAGAGCATTTAAATTCTATAAAAATAACTTGAATGAGGAGGCGTTCGCAAAATACAAAGAATCAAACAAAACTTGTAAAGGGGTAGTCAAAGCAGCTAAAATATTATATGAAGAGTGCATAGCCACTGAAAGCAAAACCAACCCAAAGAAGTTTTTTAAATACATAAATAGTAAACGTTTATTTAAGGAAAACATAGGCCCACTAACTGATACTAGTGGAAAAAGTGTTACTGAGGACAAGGGAAAAGCAAAACTGTTAAATTAGTTCTTCTCATCAGTATTTACTAAGGGAGAGCAGACTGGGGAACGAACATTTACCACAAACGGGACAAATAAGCCAGATCTCATTGTGGATTTCACGCCGAAGGAAATAATACTGAGGCTAAGCAAACTCAAAACAAATAAATCACCAGGGCCAGATGGGATTCATCCGAGGATATTAATGGAATTAAGGGATGAACTAGCTACCCCCCCTACATTATATCTTTAGCAAGTCACTATCGTCAGGTATAGTACCAAAAGATTGGAGAATAGCAGAGGTAGTGCCAATATTCAAAAATGGAAGATCCCGCTAATTACATGTTAGTTTAACATCAATTGTGGGTAAACTTTTTGAAGGATTTTTAAGGGATGGTATCCAGGAATATTTAGACCATCATCATCTACTCAGTACTAACCAACATGGGTTCGTGAAAAATCGTTCATGCCAAACCAGTCTACTAGGGTTCTATGAAGAGGTTAGCAAAAAACTAGATAATGGAAATGCTGTAGTTGTGATTTTCCTAGATTTCGCTAAAGCATTTGATACTGTCCCACACAAGAGATTGATTAATAAAATGGAGAACCTAGGATTGGGTGAAAATATCTGCAGATGGGTAGGGAATTGGCTATGTAATAGAGAACAAAGAGTGGTTGTGAATGGTGCCGTATCAGATATGGAGTGCCCCAGGGTTCGGTTTTGGGGCCCATTTTGTTTAACATTTTTATTAACGATATTGGGATTGGGTTACTCAGCAATGTATCCATCTTTGCAGACGATACAAAACTTAGCAAAGTTATCAAATCATTAGAAGATGTCACCATGCTTCAAAATGATCTTGCAATTCTAGATAAGTGGGCAAAAAAATGGAAGATGAGGTTCAATGTAGATAAATGTAAGGTTATGCACCTTGGGAGACACAACCAGTGTGCAAGTTACAACTTTAGTGGAGAGGAACTGGGTAATTCCATACTTGAAAAGGATCTAGGAGTCCAAATAGACAGCAAACTGGGATGTAGTGCCCATTGTAATGTAGCTACAAAAAAGGCCAACAAAATTTTGGCATGTATTAAGAGTGGAATGGAAACTAGGGACTCAAGGGTAATTATGCCACTGTATAAAGCATTGGTGAGACCTCACCTCGAGTACGAAGTGCAGTTCTGGGCCCCACACTATAAAAAGGACATCATAGAATTAGAAAAAGTCCAAAGGCGAGCAACAAAGCTTATTAGGGGAATGGAGAGATTAAGCAATTTGGGACTATTTACATTGGAAAAGAGACATGCTCAAGATGTACAAGTATGTCAAGGGCCAATATAAGGAACTGTCACACACCCTCTTTTCTACTAGAAAGGAATCTAGGACACGAGGGCATGAGTATAGATTAGAAGAAAAAAGATTTCATTCAGCTAGTAGAAAGAATTTCTTTACGGTCAGAACAGTCAAACCTTGGAACTCTCTTCCCAGAGAGGTGGTAACGGCTGTCTCATTAAATGCGTTCAAGGCAAAGTTGGACAAACATTTACTGGAGAAAAACATCCATGGGTACAAATAAGAAATATAATCTGTCTGTAAAATATCAGAACCTACCAAATCAGCAATGGATATCTATACCAGGTTGAACTAGATGGACGCAAGTCTTTTTTCAGCCTTACCTACTATGTAACTATGTAACCATCTGAGCACTTCATCCATGTTATGTCATTTGCAGTAGGTTTATGATCGGAAATACTTCTTCAAAAAACTGGGTTGCCTGTTGTCCAAACAAACCAAGCATTTCAGTCACTGATATGCTTGTTTTGTTAAACTTTGCACGTCTTTTATAAAAGTGGATGGGAGAGACCACATGCAATTTCCTCTTGCACCACTTTTTATAATGTGTTGTATTTTTGGTTGGCATTGGGTAGGATGCATTTTCTTACTAATTTAGAACATGTTTTTAAACAGCTATAAATGCTGTGTGTCTGTGGCCTATATTTCCTATACTGTATAAAGTAAACCTTACAGGTCATTATGTTGAATAAAAATGTTTGCTTGGCCATTTTCACACCTATTTTCACAAATTCACTTGGCACTCAAAGGGTTAAGTGTCATTTTTTCAAAAACACCCTATAACATGTCATTTAGAAGGTGACTGTTGGTTCTGTCTTCACTTTAATCTCACTCAAGGATTTGACACTTCTCCCCCACAGTTTCAGTTACTTTTATCGGTCACATTTTCATACAGAAACACAGAAAATCTAAAACAAGAAATCTGTATGGCCGGTTAATATCTGAGGATGCTGTGAATGTGTTGGGCTGTACTGTCAGTGTTGATTTATTTTTATATAAATCAAGATAAAAAAGATTCTGTGCACATTGCACTTTCACCCTGTCTCTTTCAGACAACACACATATTGCAGATTAATTGCAGTTATCGATTGATACATCCAGTTTTTAAAAAACAAAGCTAACCTTATGGCCGGCATCCCTTTATAGAGGGAAAAATGGCTCCAAGCTTTTGAACTAGGGAGCACAACAGTTTAATAAAAACAGGTTGTAAAGGCTGATACAAATAGAAGCAGACGGCTTGGAGTGTCATTCTCCTCACTGCAAGTTACTTCACTTATAAAGGGGTATGAAAGCCATGTTACCCTGGACATATATTTATATTTGGGCTTAATCCTTTGAGTGCCAAGTGAATTAGTCAAAATAGGTGTGAAAATGACCTGTAACGATGACTTTATATAGGAAATATAATCTTTTTCTTACACAACATTTTTTATTTGAATTTATATAACAAATGTGAGTGGCGCCGGCATTTTTTAGCAGATATTTTGCACATCTCTCATAGAGATGCTGGCAATCGAAGGGTTAAGTCCAATTTTGCACCAAATGCAGACAATACTTACCTACTCTCCTGGAAGTTGCGTGTGACTCCTGCTTTTTTGGGTAGTCCCAGTGTAGTCCCAGCCTTTAGGGGGCACTGAACACCCAAGAGAGAGGGCCCTACCCCTCATGTCAGCACCATTACATGACATCTCCTTCCTCTTCACCCCTTACCAGTATCACCTCATCAGGTCTTTTCCTTGTATATTTGATGACCCCCTTGGCTAAACCCATATATTTTAGGATCTTTCTCCCCCTCACCACTCGTACTATTTGAAAATCTTCCCCACACCCTCAACCCTTATATATTTTATGACTCCCCCATCCCCCACATGTTTAAACATCTTAGCTCACCCCTGCCCCCCCACTCCTGTTGCTTGGAGCGTGCCTAGTTAAGCTTACTCCTCCAGCTCTCAACATAGTCAGGGCAGCCACTTGATCACCAACCTCCTGTTTCGGATGTGCAGCGGCAGCATCTCTTTGTCACCAAAAGAGGGGAGTTTCTGGAGGAGGGGATCTTGCAAACAGGTGACTATATTGTATCTACACAGGCTCCTCCCCCAGCAGCAGCTCTCCCTGCTGCCCGGAGTGTTTTTGATGAGGGCAACGCTTGTAGAGAACTAATATAGTCTCTTCACAGCTCCGAATGGGGATTATGGTATAGAGGGTCGAAAATGTCTAGGTTAACAGTCACAAGGTCGACCACTAATGGTCGGCAGTGACTAGGTTGACTAAAATGGTCAACATACCATAAGTTGACATCGGGCAGCACGAATGGTGTAATGGTTAGCATTACTGCCTCACAGCGCTGAGGTCATGGGTTCAATTCCCACCATGGCCCTAAATGTGCAGAGTTTGTACATTCTCCCCGTGCTTGCGTGGGTTTACTCCGTGTACTCCGGTTTCCTTCCACAATCCAAAAAAATATACTGGTAGGCAAATTGGCTCCCAACAAAATTAATTCTAGAATGTCTGTGTGGTAGGAAATATAGATTGTAAGCTCCACTGGGGCAGGGACTGATGTGAATGTTCAGCTATACTCTGTAAAGCACTGCGGAATGTGTATGCGCTACATAAGCAACTATGGTACTTGTTTCCTAGCAGGGCGCCCAGTATGCTGTAAGCGTACACGGCTATTCTCCGCGATTTTTAAATGTAATTTATTCACTGCTCTGTTGGCCCTAAGGGATTGCATTGCACCTCCCAAAAAATTGCATGAGATTTTATAGGGTGCGATGCCATGCCATTAGCTATACACTTGTATGACATACAATGAGGTTTCACTGACCCCCCCCCCCCCACTATCCACGCCAACCCGAAGCATGGTGAGCAGCGGCGGTACGCGTCCTCCTGACCTTTTCATACCGCCACTATCCACGTCGGCGTAGAGTTGAACTTATATAGTGTGGCGAGCGCAGCCACGAGCTCCGAAGTGTGACGAGCGCAGCAAGACCCGCGAGGGGGCGCGGATTACTTTACATGTATTCCGCGTCCCCTAGCGGGGCGCGCTGCGCTCGCCGAAGCTTCGACCACGGTGGCTCGCTGCGCTCGCCACACTATTTTAAATCAACTCCACGCTGCGCTCGCCACGCTTCGGGGTGGCGTGGATAGTGGTGGGGTCAGAGAAACCTCATTGTATGTCATACAAGTGTATAGCTAATGGCATGGCATCGCACCCTATAAAATCTCATGCAATTTTTCGGGAGGTGCAATGTAATGCAATCCCCTAGGGCCAACAGAGCAGTGAATAAATGACATCAAAAAATCGCATCGCATGGCACTATAATGGCCCATGAGATGCAATGCAATGCAATTTTGCTACGGTAGCGTACGTAAGAAAATTGGGCGCCCTGCTAGGAAAAAAGTACCGAAACTGTTAATAAATAAAATGGGCATAGTTGACACTCAAAAGGTCGACATGAGGTTTTAACATTTTTGGGGTTGTCTATGTCGACATGGTCATTGTATAAGTGTACCGCGTTCCCTCGCATTTGAAGCGCGAGTACCTGGCTATATGACTTCCCACAACATAGAACAAATATGTATCACCGAGACTAAAGGGAAATGTGACATTTACTATTTTCCTCCCACACACGCAGTTACATTTTATATAACCGTGTATGTATAATGGAATATGAATAAACAGCTTTTATGTCTATTGAATTGGGGACTGCTTTTGGAAAAATAAAATAGTATAGAACATTTTGTCCTTGTCACAATAAATGATTATGTGTGACCTTTATATGCCATCCGCTAATCAGACAATACAGAGACTTAGGGAAGATGTTGTGCTGCACTGTGCACAGACCTGATATTAAATATTCCCAGATATAAATAATGTATCATTTGAAAAGGATCATTTTCAATTAATAAAACTGTTATATAAATATATATATATATATATATATATATATATATATACAAATCAGCACAGAGCAGATAATAAATGTCACTAGACTGACTATGGTGGCTGTTTAGTAATCATACTTGCCTACTTTAAGTGTCTCATTTCTGGGAGAAGCCTGGAGAAGAGACTCTGCAGCTTTTCTAGGGGGGATGGGGGCTAGGATTGATTAAGCCCCACCCCTTTCCTGCAAATACCGTGATTTGCAGCTCTTCGGGAAGGAGGTGGTACTAAACTACACTTTGTCACTTTAGCCCCGCCCCCAAAGAGCCACAAATGCAGGTATTTGAACAGCAGAGGGAGGGCGTCCGTGAGGCTTGTCCACCCTTCCAGGGGGTTGTGAGGAGGACCCCAATTTCAGGACCCTCCCGGGAGGCCCATCAGCTCCTAACTGTGAAGTTACAGGCTTGGTTTGAAAAATGACAGGTAGGAGCTGATTGGCCGGTGATAAAGACCAGACACTTTATCACCGAGCTTAATAAATCTGCCCCTATGTTATTAATGCCCATTAAGGAAGATGTGTAGTGAAAGGTTTAAAATGACTATACAGTCAATAGGTTGGCAACAAAAGGTCGACATGCAATATATATCTACATGCCCTTGAGCGACTGGGCAAAATGATGACAGGCAATATGTCAACATGGTCAAAAGGTCCACAGAAAACATTGACACATGAAAATGTGTCCATGTGGACACCAGTTAGAATTGTGCTTCGTTCTCCATGCTCCAGGCCTGGTGCCCTGCTCAGCTGGCGCTTTGCTCTGCAAAATTTACCGTTCACAAATGTAAAGTATAAAAATAGAACTTTTTTTGGTGACTTTTCCATGTGTTGGGCATGGGCCACCGACAAGGATCCTGAAGATCTAGTAAAGTGATCCGGCAGCCTTACATTGGGGGCGTGCTGTGTTCTAGAAATGCTCAAAAACGTAGCACTGTCAAACGGATCAAATTTTACCAGTTCAAATTTGTGGTTGGAATTTTGCAGTCTGCAGTTTGCGGTGGAGACATGGGGCCTGATTCAGACTTGATCGATGTGCTGGGAATCTTCAGATCCCAGTTATCAGGTAATCTCCATTCCACCACATATCACCTGAGACTACTGCTTCTACTACTTTTGCCAGTGACCAAACCAGCCTTGGGATTGTCCACACGATATGAACTTTATATCAAGCAGACACCGCCACCCTCCAAACTGGTTTATTTTCGCTAGCGGATCCTCGTCCTACTATACGGTGCAACCTATTGGGAGGAACACCACCACCATTAGCTACATTTGATTACTAATACTGGATCCATCGGGTGACTATACAATATACAATTGGGCTATTAAGCACACCAGCAACTTATTTTATTCATATATTATTTCTATTCTATTTTATGTATGTTTTTATAATTGTGTTCTTAAATTGCTTATTAATGTGTACTCTATGTATTTAGCACAGTTACTCCACCCTCCTGATATCTTTCATAATATTGGGAGTGACTACCTATTCTCTGTAGCCACCGGTTGACAAACCGGCTTTTGACCAAGCGCCCCAACTGATATCTCAACATGTCTGATAATGATCCAAACAACTTCAATCAAATGATTATGTAACATTGGGGCAGTTTTATTAGATAAATCCAAGGGTGATAAGGAGAGATAAACGTCCAGCCAATCACCTGCTAACTGCCATGTTACAGGCTGTGTTTGTCAGTAAGGAGCTGATTGGCTGGACGTTTATCTCTCCTTATCACCCTTGCATTTATCTCTTGTTAAGGCTTAATACATCTGCCCCATTGTGTTCATTGTGAAAGTAAATGTACCTATCAATCCATTTGCTCAATATCACCAATGTCATGACATATGCGGACAGCTTAGTAAATCAGAACTGCGTTCACCGAATAGTGAAAGCGACTGACCCTCGCCTCTCCAAATTTTTAAGGATCAGAAATTCAGACAGAATATTTGGAGGTTGGGTACATAGGCGAATCTAGAATTATGGTAATGGGTGGTCCCAGATAAAAGTAGGGGGACCTTTGCGCTGCATAGCCGCGCGGCAAAAAGGGGGGTGGCCTCATGGGAAGGAGGCGTGGCATCACAAAAGGGGTGTGGTATTACACTTTAGACCATACACAGTAATGCCCATTACACATTTTAGCAAACTCCGTAATAACCATTACACATAAAGCCACACGCCGTAATGCCAATTACACATAAGGCCACACACCATAATGCCCATTACACATTGTGCCACACATCATGATGCCCATTACATACTATATAACAAACCATAATGCCCATTACATATTTGCCACATAAGTGCTGCTTATCTACGTGCTCATTGCTAGGGGGTTCTTGCTTGATGGCACCATAGTACCCATTACACATGATGCCGCACACCATAGTACCCATTACACATGATGCCGCACACCATAGTACCCATTACACATGATGCCGCGCACCATAGTACCCATTACACATGATGCTGAGCACCATAGTACCCATTACACATGATGCTGCACACATAATGCCACTTACACATGATGCTGCACACCGTAATGCCCCTTACACATTAAGCCACACATTGGAGGTTATTCTGATTGTAGCGGCCAAACGTGCGTACGTTCCCTATTAACGTACGCTAGCCGTACGCGGCCGTTGGGGTTAAGTCCACCCACAAATCAGCCGCTTACGTACGGGCAGTAACAACGTAGAAGGGGAGTGGCGTACAACTGAGCGTACGGCAACGTACGCGGCCGGCCCAGCCCTTACACTCCGACAACTGGCGTACAACTGAGCGTACGGCAACGTACGCGGACGTCTTTCGTCCGTCTTCCCACCGACTTCTTGCGGAGATCTGAGCGTACGGCAGCTTGCACGGACGGGTCCCTATTGTTTTCAATGGAAAACTCAGCTTATGTCACCGCTCGTGAGAGTGAGCGTACGTCCATGTACGCTGGCATACCCTTCACATATATGGACCTGCAAATCTTGCCTTTCAACTAGAATTCTGACAATTGATTAATTAATCTATTTGTTATTCAATTATTGTTTTCTATTAACTCAATTGTCTACCTTAATAAAGACCCTAATAAAACTACATTTTAACCCTCATTACATGTATATTTGTTATGTTCTAATGTGGCATTTTAATCACTATCTATGTGTCCCCATATTGCTGTTACTTTTAAATCAAGTTATGTTGGTGTTTCTGTATATGTACTAAATTATGTCCATAATTACTTTGTCCACAATGTGTAACATGTATACCTACCCTGATGTTATGTGTGATGTTTTAATCTAACAACATTAAACATTCATGCATTTTCACTATGTGTTATTTTACTCAAAAACACACACATTCACACATCAATCATTACCCCTCACCTCAAATTACAAGTATAACCTACAGTACACATCTGTATGTACCTACCCTTACACGCCCTCTAACATATTTATTATTAAAAACACAGGCAATTTATAACACAATATAAACTTTTATTTCTAACAAAAACAATAAGGGGGGGGGATAAAAATAAATTAAATGCGGGCCTCCAGTAGGCCAAAAAGTATTTGGAGATACAGGAGAGTCAGGACGATCTCCCGCATCAGGCTGCCACCTCCTCCTGCTGCTGTTCAGTGTCTGTAATGAAGGGATAAAACAAAAAATTAATATATAACATACACAAATGTTTGTTGTATTTGTACATAATAAAAAGTTCAGAGTTATGTGTGAAGGCCACATACATTTTGAAACTACATTGAAGATGGGTCTGCTGTAAACACAGTACTAAAAAATAATATGTTAACACACACATACTGTACATAGTAAATAACATTAATTAAATTACTCCTTCTTGAATGTATGTATGCTGAGACCCAATTGGTAGTTTGGTTTTGGGGGACTGTCCTCTAACCTCACAATTAGGCTGTGCTATTTAAGGGTTATGGCCTCACACACTATTAACAAAACAATCTCTACATTTATGTTGCACATCATGCTGGGAACTGGAGTTACCCAACACCTGGAGCCACATTACTACCACACCACTAATGTCGGATATCTCATTGGATGTACTGTTATGTCAATTATTCAAGGGGTGAGGCATGGCCACACTCAAAAAAAACACCAAGGGGACCCTTGTTCCTGGAGAAGGACAGGACACACCTCATGGTCGCCCTGCAGTGATATGTTGCAACTAATGTTGATGTTGGATACACATATGTGGTTGTTGTGATTGTTTATGTGTAGAAATGTGTAGGTAAACATTAGACACATTATTTACTTACGGCTACTTGAGCCATCCTGGTCGCCGCTGGTTGGCTGTGCGGTGGTTGGGGGGGTCAGGAGCAAGGGGGATGGGATGGGAATTTGGATAGAGGTAGTGGGTGTGAGTGGGGATTGGAGAGGTTTGGGGGTGGGTGGTGGAGAGGTGTAGGGGGGTTGGAAATGGGGTGGGGAGGGGGTGGGGGTGGGGGGAGGGGGTTGGGGAGGGGGTGGGGGTGGGGGTTGGGGAGGGGGTGGGGGAAGGGGATGGGGAAATTGTGTGGGCCCCAGCTTGAGCCATTGTCTCGGCCTCCTCTTCCTCCTCCTCCTCTTCCTCCTCCTCTTCTTCCTCCTCCTCTTCCTCCTCCTCCTCTTCCTCCTCCTCTTCTTCCTCCTCCTCTTCTTCCTCCTCCTCCTCTTCCTCCTCCTCCTCTTCCTCCTCCTCTTCCTCCTCCTCGTCTGGCTGCTCCAGGGCTGCCTGGTCCCGGGCTGCCTGGTCCCGGGCTTCCATGCGTGCCCTTGCCCGTGCTGAAATGTTCTTGTTGATGACATAGAAATCGAAGATTGGGTTGCATAAAAAAGGTGGAAAGAAAAATTCACATTAGTCATGCTCATAACCTTCCAAATTATCATTGCTGTTATATTTCAGACATTTATCATGCAAACTAATTGATATGCTACACCCAAAAACTGAGCAACTACTTAAACCCCCCCCTATACACCCCCTATACACCCCCTATACACCCCCTATACACCCCTATACACCCCATATACACCCCCTATACACCCCCTATACACCCATATACACCCCATATACACCCCCTATACACCCCTATACACCCCCTATACACCCCCTATACACCCATATACACCCCCTATACACCCCCTATACACCCCATATACACCCCCTATACACCCCCTATACACCCCCTATACACCCCATATACACCCCCTATACACCCATATACACCCCCATACTCAGGAACATATTTATAAAAAGTCCAGAAAACATTTGCAAAAAAACGCAGACATACTAGTAATAAAAACTTACATCGGGCAATATGGCGGCGAAGTGTGCAGAGCAAAACTGGCTGCCGCCGGCGCAGGTCTGACCAGCGCCGCTCCACTTGCCCCAGGCTTCTGCGGACGCCGGTCGTGGAGTAGATTAGGCGGCGGGCAGCAGTATACGCCCGCCGCTTGTCCATATTACTCACATATGGGCCCCTGGGCCTCAGGTGACGGTCCATGACCTCAACCAAGGCCAACAACTCCTGGGTCGAAAACGGCCTAGCCCTGGTTGAAGTCATAGTGCCAATGGCGCAGTTAATAATTGCAGGTACATATATCACTTTTGGTGCTTGCTGATTGGTCTAAAAAATTGTTTGTTTGGTACAGGTTGAGTATCCCGTATCCAAAATGCTCGGGACCAGGAGAATTTTGGATAACGGATTATTCCGTATTTCGGAATATTTTAATATTTCAATGATGTATTTTGAAGTATCTTGCATTTATGCTGTATAAACACATAATATACACACAAATATATTTTATTACCACATAAAATACACACAAACATATTTTAATTGTTCAAAAAACAAGGTTTCAAAACGTGAAACAAAATGTGTGTACTATCTCAGCACTGAATTTGAATGCCAAGCAATCATTGTCTTGCACATATATAGTGCCAGTTACATATCATGTCCCCAGTGATGCTGTTACAAATGTCCCCAGTGAGTTTTTAGCAAAAAAAAAATTTTTTTTCACTTTCTGGAATGTCCGTATTTCGGAATATTTCGGATAACGGATATTCGGATACGGGATACTCGACCTGTATTAACTTTATTAATCCTTCTAACATTAACAAACTGGATGCGAATAGAAACTTACGCGGACCGTTCCGATATACACAGACCAAAACCAACAGCAAGCATTCAATGTATAGAGAGGAACTGTATATACAGTGTGCGAAAAATAATACACGCAACCGTCTACTTATAAATATGCTGCTTAAAGGGGGCACAATACACCGATTTCCATGGAGAGCCGTACTGTATATACAGTGTGCGGAAAATAATACACGCAACCGTCTACCTTATAAATACGCTGCTTAAAGGGGCACAATGCAACATGTTGGTGTATGACAATTTCATACTCATTACATATGTAAGGAAAGCATTATAACGTGATGTTTTGAAATGTGACTCACAAAGCATACACGAACTCCAACAGATACCAGCTGACAACACTCATCATTGGAATGACAGGTGCACACATTTCACGCTGCAGAACACAATGCTCCACAACCTGTGTATGTGCATATACAGGTGATTGATCAGGTGCGTGGAGACCTGCGTAATTTAAGCGGCAATTATCGGCGGGAAATATCGGCGTAAATGAGCAAGTACATTGCGGGGAAAAATATACGCCCCCTTGTTCATGGCGGGAGATTAACATATAAATATTCAGTCAGATGCAGGCCACAATTGCTGCAAACATGTCTAGTTCAGACGATTCCGCAGCTGAGGACGCTCTCCAGAGAGCCAGAGCAGAATCCTTGCTTGAAAGGTTGAGGCAGAGGGAGCAGGAGAGGACAAGGAGGACCCAAGACCAAGCGGGCCCCTCAGTAACAGGCCCTGTTCAACCTCCACCAGCTCCACAAGGGCCAAGCAACCAGACAGAACAAGAGGTTGCATCTCTCCAAACAGGTGTGACCCAGCAGGTGCATGGTGAGAGAACTGGGGCCACCAGAAAACAAGCTGCAACATCGAGGGTGAGGACTGAGCAGGATACCACCACCAGAAAGAGAAACCCTGCATTTGTAGAGGCCGAATTAAGAATTTTAGTGCCCAGAGCACGCGAATGGATTGAATTGCCAATCAGGAAGCCGGGTGCCAGTGCAAGGAGAAACCTTTGGGACAAGATAACAGAGGAAGTGAACCAGGTGTCACCAGTGGTCAGAGATTGGCAAGCGGTGAAGAAAAGGCAAGTGTGTTTGTCCCCCTGATAATGTCATATGTGTGTACATATGTTACATGTATGTTTGGAGAATAATAGAAAGGTGTGTTTGTAGATAGTGCTACACTTCAATGTCACATGTGAACACAACCATGTCTAATAACCCACATTGATATATGAAACATGCACCATTGGTGTGATGTGAGGTTATGGGCACAGTTCTGCTCATGTGAAGTATGTGATGGGACAAGAGAAAGTGTGTTTTTGAAAGAGTTGTTGTAAAGGTGTATACAATAATTGTAACGTGTATGGCCACCTTTACATGTTGCATATGATGCAACTGAAACAAGAATGAGCAAACTGTGCACATGTAGCTGGTGAGAAACTACACATCCCAGTATGCCATCCCATAGTTAAATGACTTCATAATAACCACACTGTCAAGCTATGGTGGAATGTGTAGTTTCACAACAGGTGGAGGTGCCTAATTTGGCCAGGGATGATGTCATTTCTGCATAGTGATCTATGTATGTGCATTTAGTGGCCTAATGAATGAGATGAGACACTGAAATGCCTCCTAATGGAGACATTAATGTGTGTGTGGGACACATATGGTTAAAAAACATAAGATCACCCACACTAGGAAATGTAACGTAGTCATGATGTTCACTAGCACAGTGGTGCACATATCTCATGGTGATATTTGTATTTTTAAACTTGTAGGTGGACCGACTTCAAAAGTACACTGAAGAGGAAGATGACTGACCGGTACAACCACAGCATGTCCACCGGGAGAGGTCCTATGCCCGATACTTTGGAGTATACCCCCCTGGAGCAGGACGCCTTGGACGTCATTGATGTGGGCGAGGTCAGGGGGATCTCCAATATGGACAGTGAGCTCCCGGCGGAGGTCTTTGATGCTGCTTTTGATGGTAAGTCACAGTAATGCATTGTATTTTGAAAGAGAATTTTTAGTGCGTATGTGATGGTGACATTGTTTTCAATTATTATCCTAGCAGAAGCAGAAAGCCAGGATGTACCGGCAGCATCTTCCTCTGCAGAGCCACAGGTGGAGCAAGTGGTCCAGCCTCCACCAAGATGTCGCCCCCAGCCCCAGCCACAGGAGACATGGGATGAGAGCGTGTTGGTGATGCTGGAGAGGATCGAGCAGCAAGGGGTGGATGCTGCGATCCGTCAACAGCAGGTGGCGGAATTTCTGGCGGAGTGGAAGGCCACAAACAGGCTGCAGTGTGAGGCCTTGAACCGCATTAATGACACTCTGGCGGCTGGCATGCTAAGCATTGGCCAACACCTCAGCCGCCAGAATGAACTTCTTGCGGAGCAGCTGACCACCGCCAGGTCCCTAAGGGACAATCCCCCATATGCTGGCCCACCCCAAGCTGCTCACCAACCTTCCACCTCTGCTGACCCTCCTGTGTCCACTAGGGGAAGACGCCGCAAGCCAGCTGACCCAAAGGCCCCTGTCCCCAAGGCCCCATCTAAAAGGGGGAAAAAAGGGCCCACATAATGAGACCTGGTTCACTTCCTCTGTGGTTGGACCCCAAATGTTTAAATTGCACTGGACATCCACTTCCTGAGTTGGCCATCGATCCATTTTCGTGCCATGGGCATTAAAGTTCTTATTTTGACCTCTACAAATGCAGGATAAATTTTTGGTGGTGTGTATCTTGCTTAGTATTCACCCTGGTTGTTGCAGTATGTATTCTGGTGTCCCCATTTCTTTCACCATTGCATTTGCAGGGTAACACATGTTTGGAGATATGCAACCTCTTGTTCTGGCTGTTTTTTTATTTTTGTGTCTATTTTATTTGTTTATTTGATTTCTGACATTAAAGTGTTCACACTTTAAGCTGTGATGCTGAACAGCAAATAAATTTATTTTACCAATTAAATCAAAATTGTTGTATGTGTAATTTCTTGTGTGAAACAAATACTAGATTTATGTGTACTTACTGACCAGGGTATTGTTGAACATTTGTTGAAGTGTGGTCGAAGTTTCCCATGTGTAACCCTCTCCATGGCCATTCCCATGTTCCTATCCAACTTTTCCCTGCTAATTAGTTTGTGTCAGCACATGTGCAGAGCAACTTAATAGGTGAGAAAGCAGGTTGTGTGCAGGTGAGGTAGCTCCTACAGTAGTAGGTAAAAGCAGGTCCAGAACAATGCTTTCCTCATGGAGTGGGTGAGGCAGACAAACAAGGGTGAAAAGGTAAATTTGTGTAGGAATGCATATGTGTCCTCCCTAAAAAAAGATGTGTGAATGGGCCAAACATGATAAAATTGCTTGTGAACAAACATGTATAAGTTTTTACATATATATGATTGGACAGTATCATAAGCAGATGTAGGAATCCTTTGTTAGAGAGATGTGAGTGCAATAATGTTATTGGTGGCATCTTACATCCAGAGTGTAGTCAAATCCAATTCATAGCAGATGAGATAGTGGTAGAGTTCTGTATTTTGGGTACTATACAAAGATTGTGTGCAAAATAGTGGTCATGGGCTTAAAACATTGCTGAAACATCCTTTGTAGGTGTTAGATGTGGTTTATGTTATTGTATCCTAAATACAAAACCTATGTTTGTATTAGAGTGAACACGTTGACACATGTCGACTTGTGTAGATTGAGTGTGCTACTGTGTAAAGTCTATGAAAGCACGTAGTGAATGTGTCTAACTGTTTAGCAAATAGCTACCTTAGCATATATAAGCAGGTCTTCAAAAGATTCTTACCTTAAATTAAACAAACCTTTAAATGTCGAGAAGTATAGAAAGATAACCTTCCAATGTGTTTGAGTGCTGTGTGTGGCTTGCAGGTAGTGAAATCATGGTTTGGACTTAATAGACTGCAGCATTGCTTATTACATTCAGGTGTATGTGTTTGAGTAGGAATCAGCGTTAATTAGCAAACTCAGCCGCACGCTGGCATGCGGTATCTGTAGGGGTGGTTTGAGATGGCGGTTGGCGGCCGCCTGTTTTGTGTCCGAAATGAACGGTGCCTTAGTCGATCGTGCGGTAGTAGCACCGCTCATTTTTGGTGCACACCCCCGTGTACGCCCATATTTACGCCCATTTTCCCTCATTATTTCGGCCGCTCCCCTCAACACGCCCCTATGCCGCCCCCAATACCCGTACACTCGCGTACAGGTTTTTTCGCACGTAGAGACCCGGCCGTAAGCGTTGGTGAGTGGTCGCGCCTGCGCATTGGCGAATGTACGCATGCGCAGATCATAAAAAATCCCGGGACGTTCGCGTACGGCCCGGCCGCTCCAACCAGAATAAGGCCCATTATGCGTAATGCCCCCACATACCGCCACTTGAAGCTTCCCTTAAGCAATGCCCCCAAAAGTGCCACTTACTGTAAATTTTTATATGAGCCTTCGCTGCTGCTGCAGGGAGAGATGGAGAGCGGTGCAGCTGCTTCTATGGGGAGAGGAGCAGAGCACAGCGCAGAGCAGCTCCCACTCCCCTCCTGGTGTCCCCTCTAGCTGAGTGGACATTTGAAATATTGTGCACGCTGTTGTCGTGCGTGACGTCGGGGGAGCACGCCGGGCGCCAGCACCACATGATTAAAGGGGGGGCGGGCTGAGGTGAAAGCGGGGAGAAGAATTGGAGCGGAAGCTGGGCAGAGAGCAGGGGGCTGCCCGGCTGTATTCAGAGCACTGCAGGTCACGGCTGTTTGAAATAATACCCCTTTCACAACAGAAAATGCAGGGATTTACTCGGGAAAATGGTCCCAGGATCATGCAGGGACATTCCCAGGCTGACCCCTTAAACACAAGCCTAGTCCGTGCATTTTCTGGCGTGAGGGGGAGAGACAACCACTCCCCTCTCCCTACCCCCCTTTAACCAACCAGCTATATCTTCGGAACCAAGTGACCCATTAACATGAGACCAGTATCATATTGAAGAACTTTTGAGTTGATGATTTTGGTCCCGTGAAACTGGGCTGTTTGGTTCAAGAGAAATCTGCCTTCAAAGAAAATAAACAGTCATGAAATTACATTTAAGAAATGAAAAAAAAAAAAAAAAAAACGGTTTAACCTCAATATCCCTGGAACCAATTAACCCATATGGATCCAGCCTGGTATCAGATTGAAGGCCCAGCGATTTCGGTTCAACTGAGATCAACCTCGATCTTCAGTGATGCCGAAGGGGGAACTGGCAGCCATTGAACTGGGTGGGGGTCGGAATTAGCGGGTCCCATGTTATCGTATAGGGAAAACGTTCCAGCTTTGCCTGGCCGTATCTCAGGTTCCCAGGGGGCTAGAGACACGGGGCTGGGCTCGTTGGAAAGCCCCATCCCTCAGCTACAAAATGGGCTAATGGGTGGTCCTGTGCACCCCCGGACCACCCCCTAGATTCGCCTATGGTTGGGTATAAGATCCATCATCCTGGTGCTTATATTGCCAACTCTCACCAGACCAACACCAGCATCTTGACACTAGGATTCTACAGAGGCCTAGTGGTCAAAACTGCAAACCCTCTCCCCACAGCCTAACCCTAAACCCCTACCCAGCCTAACCACCCCGTCCTGCAGCCTAAATCCAACCTTCACCCTAGTACCTAATCCTCCCCCCTCCCCAAACATTTGGAATGTTGATTGCTGGGATTCAGGCATCAGGATTCTGGGGCTGATTCACTATGGTATCACACTCAACAAGGCATTTTGCACAGGTAAGGAAGAGAGGGGGCATTCAGAGGGCAACTGGAGGGGAACACCCAGCGTTATATGTGGTGTCCCCATAAAAATGCTGGGCGTTCCCTGGGAGTGCAGGCGTGGCATTCCCTGCTCGGGGCAGATGACTGCTGTCAGCTCCTGCCCGTCTTCGGTGTCTCCAACGGAAATAAAAATCAGTTCAAACTGACTTTTATTTCTGAAGTGGAGAGAACTCGTATGAATCAATGGAATGATTTCTCGACCCTTGGGCTGCATGCGAGGGGATGTTTTCACGTACATCCCCTCGCATGTGGCTAAGTGGAGAGGGGATTCAGCAGCGGAGGGGCCAGGTGTTCGGCCGGGCGGAGTTAAGCCGCTAGATAAGCAGCGAATGACCACTGGGCCAAAGGGCCTCTGTTGAGTATTGGGATTCTGACCGCCGTCATTCTAAACCTCGGGTGCCAACTTCATCCTAATATTAGGTGGTAGAAAGGCAAAGAATCAAACAGAATTTTAGTCTTATACCGGCCAAATGGGAAACATTGGGATATACTCTTAGGATTCCCTTACAAGTTATCTGTGCTTAGCATTTGGTAGGGAACAATTATAGGGATATCTGCCCTGGACCTGATAATATATTACAGCTGAATTGTAGGCAGTGATGGCTTTCCTCCATATTGACTTATGCAGCTCTTCAATCGTTTACTGAGAATTCTTTGTTCTAAAAAAAATTTTTGTATTTACATTTACAGGGAGAGTCAGATAGAAAAAAATCCATAATGATTTCTCAGATTCGTGTCGGTATCCAGCATTCAGCAGCATTACCGTGTTCCCAGCGGTCCCTGATGTCTATGCTGCAGCTGAACATTCCGCCACAGTCTCTGAAGTTTTGCGATACATCAAATGAGAGTTTGAACATTTGGAAGTGTGGAAGAAAACTCACACACTATTAATCTGACCTATGAAAACATGGCACGGGTCACAGCTGACAAGCCATCATTTAGGCGATGTGTGCTGACTCATCTCGTGCCGGCATGAACGTGCATGATGAATGTAATATTCACTTAATTCATTTATTACACGGACAACCAACACTTTTTTCCATCATCCCTCAACCCGATGAGATATTCAACGTGGCCATTCAGAAAGCTTGTGTTACGATAGGATATTTTTTTTATTTATATCTGAAATTTTCTTTGTAGGTTCATTATGAATTTGAAAAAATATGTTTATTTTTATTTACCTGCAGCGCGACATACACTCGGCACATTTATCAGTGAATGGCTAAAGAATCTCAGTAATGAATGGGTGTGGACAGGAAGGGAAGGTGGGAAAGACAGAGGCTAGTGGCTGACAGACCTGAGAAGGGGAATGAAAGCGGCAGGTAGTCACAAACTGAGAGTTATATAGTGGGAGGAGCAGGATCTCCCAACAGCACAGAGTATACAGTGTCAGAAGATGAGTGATTTGTAAAGGCCCCCATACACTGTGGCGATATACATACAATTCATACCCTTGTCATGTGATAAATCGCATGTGCAGTGCCCAAATTTCCTGTGTTTGACAAGCGGTGGGATGCAATGCATGTTTCCGCATTGCGCAGTGTCCTTCACCCTGCGATACACAGGTCCGTCCTCCCTCCTCCCACCCGGTGACATCCTAAGATGGGAGTGTCACCTGTACTCTTTCCTGCTGGAGAAACCAGTCCTGCTATTTAGCACAAATACATTTATTTATTTATTTACAGTTTGATATATAGAAACTCAGCATGAAATGCGCCTATTAACCCCTAATTTTTTGGTGCAGTACACTGTGAGTTACTGATCGAATGCACTGTATATAATGTATACTATATGTTTTTTGCCCCTTTCTTCAAGTCACGGGAGATGTCACTGGCGCACACATGGGGGGGGGGGGGGTTATGAGTGCCCAACACCCCCCCGACAGACCAGGTTTATCCTCTACATGGAATTAAACCCTCTTCCGCGGTCCATGATTAAACCCCACCCCCTAGAGACTTAGCTCTGCCCCTTCAAACACCAGTGGATGTCCACACTGCTGCTGGTGTTATTATTGCCTGGCCCTGTCTGTCCTCCACTCCAAGCACTCAGTTCTTCTGCTGCTGCTGTCCACTTTCTAGAGAGGTACTTGTGAGAGGTTCATATATGGCCGGGCGGGGAATTTTTTTTAAAGCTCTGCTACCGCTTCCCATCCCACCACCTGGCACCTGCCACTACCGGCTGCCAGGCCACGCAAATCACTGCAACCCGGCTCTCCTGCTCCCTGCCGCTGCTGCAGCACCCCAGGAGCTTACATGAGATAAATCGCATGTGATTTATCGCATGTAAAAATGGCAAATCGCATGCGAGCCTCCTGGAGAGCTGCCAGGGGAGGTCAGGGGCAATTTGGTCCGACTTGTCCTTAGGACAAGTCAGACTAGTGTATGGGGGCCTTAAGATAAATTGCATGCGATTCGTCACGGGTTGCAGGGGCAAATGCAGGATTTAGCAGGGGGAGTTTCTAGAGAGGGGTGGAGCAAAGCATGGCAGTATATAGGGCCTGATTCAGACGTCCTGGGTGAATTAGCAGAGCCGTGTAATCACCGTGTGAATAGTTAGCCGCCACCCTGCCAGAGTGTAATACCGCCCTTTGCAAGCCTGCAAACGGGTAATGAATATGTTGCATCCCAGCAAATGGGCTGCATATCCATCCGCAGTGTGCTCACCACTGAATGATTTCCCCAGTGTGCACACTCTCTGAGTAGCTCAGGATTAATCAGCAGCTGCGGATGAATCAGCCGGATTGAGACTGAAGCTGACGTCACACACCCGCCCTTATAACGCCTGGGCATGCCTGCGGTTTCCCTGACTCCCAGAAAAGGGCAGGTCGCCACCCAGAAATGATGGCTTCCTGTCAATCAACTTGTGAACGGCCTTCAGAAGGGGAGCACATCATCAAAACATTAACAATAAACATTGTAAGGGAAAGGCGCGCACCCACCACTACGAACGTGCATCGAAGTCGCACCCTCGGCTCATTGAAAAGCATTAGGCGGTGCACAGCATAGCTTGCTGTGCCAAGCCCTTACTAGCACCCATATCGCAGCACATATGACCATGTGTGAGTGTATCTATCATATATATATATATATATATATATTTACCCCAATATTCAAGATACCCTAAATACAATATTCAATAGAATGTCCACTTGTATGGCAGCACCTGAGGGTTAGGGAACAGAAACAAAAACATACAACCCAATAGTGGTATGGCACCTAAATGTTATACATATGACCAATAGATTTAATAATAATTATCCAGACTCCAGTCAAGCAGAGAGAAGAGGTGTACATCCCAAAAAATTATTTATTTGATCCTTCAATGAGGTGATACAGGAAATACAGCATAACAAAAACATCCCAACGCGTTGCGTCTAAACAGACTTCATCAGGGGGATAATCATAATATATGTTTCATCTGAGATGATTTTCTAAGGGAACTAATAGTCCATAAAATTTGAAAAAAGAGTAATCTTTTTCAGTGCCTAACCAGAATGTGTGGTCATGAGAAATTAAAATGCCCCAAGTGTAAAAAATACCATATACCACCAGCTTATACCACCTGAAAGTGTAAAAAATACCAGGGAGATTAAGGTGACGCCATTAGCATATGGGAACGGCCAGCGTTTTATGAGACTTCCCATGAAAACGCTGGGCGGTCTCATGGTAATGGACCGATGATGTGGGACATCACCAGATGTCAGCTGCCTGTCCACTTGTGCACGCAAATCAAAGGTTGCTCTTAGCAAGTGTTCCCCCGCAGGCTGTGAATGGATGTTTATGTAAAACTTCCATGGTACTTGTGTACTAGCACGGCGCTCATGATAATTAGTTGCTCCTATTTTTTATTGCATCGCATGCCATACACCCAATATGGGCGGTATGCGTCCTACGACCTTTTCATACCCCCACTATCCCCGACGGCGTGGAGTTGATTTTACAAAATGCCCGAAGCGTGGCGAGCGCAGCGAGCCCCGCGAGGGGACACGGATACCTGTGAAGCCCGCGAGGGGACGCGTATACCTGTGAAGGTACCTGTGAGGGTATCCGCATCGCGTCGCATCGCATGTGATATGGTCTGCGATGCGATGGGCGCCGTGCTAGTGCACAAGTACCACTTCCATTTGCAACGAGTGTGAACGTATGCGTCTTGGGAATGGTGGGCCAGCGTACCACCATTCCCAAGGCGGGATTAGGTTGACTCAACAGGATGCAAATTTGCATCTGAGCAAATCAACCAGAATAAACACACACCCCCCCCCCCCCCCCATGACTGTCATTACGTCAACAATCTGTAGGCCAACAGTCAATAGGTCAACCACTATTGGTGGACAGGCAACAGGTGGAGACAAGCAAAATGGTCTAGTTCAACACAGGAAAATGTAGACACAAGTTTTTCCTGATTTATTTTTTACCGACTTCTTCTTACTTCACTATCCCAGTGGGCATAGAGTGAGAATATAATATTGAGGGGAGGTGTGGGGGCTTGGTACACTAATACGGTGTCCATGATGACAAAGGTCGACATAGATACCAAAAACCCATAAAAAAACCTTTTGTCAAGGTCGACTTACACCATGATGACTTGGTATCTAAACTAGACCGGTCTTAAAAATATACCTAACTTGTGGACTGTTAATCAGGTAGAGGCATTAGCAAAACTACTATGACATCACAGGACCCGCCCTGCATATGCGCAAGTGGGTCTTACACGTGCGCAGTTTCCCGACCATCAGGAAACTGATTGGCTGATCACCTCGATCAGTCTTGAAATCTGCCGTAGTATTGGGTGTTTTTTCTTATTTCTTTCCCTTTTAAAATGTTTTTGAAATGTAATCCAAAAATGTTATTTATTGTCCGGCGGTGGCATCCTGCGCAGTACCGTACTCCGATTTCTCTCATCGCTAATTGAAGGCAGCTGGCTCATGCTGTAACTTTATATGTAACACTCCTTCGCTGTGTCCTCCTTCTGACACACATCCCAGAGTTTATTCTAGGATGACAAATTACGTGACACAGAGAAAATATGCCTAAAAAATTTAAGCCATCTGTGCTGTATATTCCATTTCCATTCGAATGGATCCGACAGCCGAGTGACACTGATGCCTATTTACAGTACATGTGTTACATTAGTTATTGTCAATACAGGAACAGTGTATACAGTGTAAAGATGCTGTATATACTGTGGTCTTAAATACACAAGACTAATGGGGCCTACACACACGGGGTAATTTCAGGCCATTTTCTAAGGGATCTGTGGAGGTCAGTGGCACTCCCCCAGAGCGACTAGGCGGCCGCCGCATCACCCAATCCCCCTCCCTACCCCTGGTATTACTTAGCGGCAGTCGCCACATCATCTGACACCCCGCCCCATGGAAATGACACCCCGACACCCCCTGCCACCCCCCTGTCCCCGTCCGCCCCGGAAACCTGCGGCCGGGGGGGGGGTGTGTGGCACGGGTGAGCAATGCAGCGTTCCCCCCCGCGCGCCTGGTGCGCTCCGGTGGCCTGCACCGGCACTGAGTAAACCGCATCCACTGCTTCGCCTTGGTCCAAATTCCCTTGTAGAAACTAAGTTAGTTTGGCATGACCTACAGTATCCCTCACGAATCAATGCTGATTCCCACTAATTCAATTATTTAGCAGTAAATATTCCTGAATAGAATCCTATTTATACTCCCTCTAATAAATAATTTACCTACCACCGATGTAAGACTAACTGATCTATAATTAACTGGATCCATTCTCTTTCCCTTTTATAATATAGGCACTACTTCTGCTAATCTCCAGTGCCTTGGTACTAAGCGCCTTATTCTGGTTAGGTCGGTGAAACGTACTTACGGTCCGTCTCACCGTACGTTTCCCATACGCAGACGATGAGCGAAAGTACGCCCACAGAACAGCCGCACACGGAGGGTCATAAACACCGACAATGGGGAGTGGCGTACACTTGAGCGTACACCACTGTGTACGGACGGATCTCCCTCTTAGCCACCAATACCTGGCGTACATCAGAGCGTAACGCCAAAGTGCACGGACGGATCTCGTCCGTTTTCACACCGACACCTTTCGTATATCTGGGCGTACGCCACAGTGCAAGTAGAAATTGAGTCCAAAAACATCATTGTTGCTCTTAGATGTGGTTTATGTGTATTTTTCCTAAGAAAAAACTGGTATGTTTGTGTTACAGTGAAAAAGTTGACACATGTCGACTTCTGTGAATTGAGTGTCCTGCTTTTTAAAGTATACAAAAACACTTTTTGATTGGGTGTAGATGGTTATAAAAATAACTACCTTGACATATATAAGCAGTATTCAAGTGGGGGAGGGGGGGGGGGGGGGGTTGGGAATAAGGGAAGGGATAGAACCTGAGCACAAGCGACACTGGAAAATTATAGATAAGATTTAATCTAAAGTCAAGTTCCAAGAATAAGTAATTACCACAGTGTTTTTGTAGTCAAACAACCAATTGTCTGGTGTGTGGTGACGTGGCGATGCTCCCCTGAGAGTACCGAAGATAAAGAAGAAAAAGTACTCTCTTTTGTTTGGGGGAACTCTTTTAATTGTCAAAAATATGTGTCTAGATATTTCGTGAAAATTAAAATATTTTGGTCAGACCGACACACAGACAAACAACACGAAACATAGAAAATACAGTTGAATGATACTAATCTTTTATAGAATAAATTTGTAATCAACTGTTTATAAGGACCACATTTGCTGGTTATCAGATAGCAAATTACACAGTGATCAGACAGTACAGCTTATCTTTGAATGTCAGCCTATGTCTGAGTCAAGGTTTACTGTGTCTATCTTTGTGGTAAGGAAGTAAAAAATAGCGAAATATTACACAGAGATAATGACCAGGCAGAAGTTTTTCTGCGCTGGTGCAGTCCGGATATTTACACATATATCATTTGCAGTATTGCTAAGTGAATATGTATAATGGGTCTATCAATTTTTGCAATTGCTGCTATTCAAAATATATGCAGAACCGTGGCTGGGTACTGTTTTGCGAGGGTAATTGCTATGACAGAGGGTGTCAAATATAGATTTGATATGAGAGAGAGTGACACTCACAGTTGAAAAGATTGCGGAGGCGGAGGCTGAGTCTTTCAACCGTCCTTGTATACTGAGAGTCAGTGAGCGTTCGGCAATTTTATGACTGTATGAACAGAGTGTCGGAAATAAGAAAATGGGGCATCTGCTTTCTCCAGTTAGTAGTACAAGTACCTTATTGTATTAAATACAGTGCAGGGTTAAATGTTATCAATACTGATTTGGAAATGAGAGTACCCCTAAAGGTGAGGATTGTGTAAGTGGGGTATAGTAAATCAGATGTCTTACTTATGGGAGCAGGTGTGCTGCTTTCCGCTATGTGCTGTAGGGTAAAGCATTGACAGCCGATGAGCGGCACCTGCTTCCTGACAGCGTGAAGGAGTATGTAAGATTTAGAAAATGGAAATCTAGCCTAGCAGGCAGGAAAAAAGGAGGCTGCTGTTAGCAATATACGGTGTGTAAATTACAGCAGTAATAAGGATAAAGGTAGCGATTACCGCCGCTTACCAAACAGATCCTGCCGGGTCTTCTGTAGGGATAAATCCGGATCTGCTGCAGCCGCAAGTGCGGCGGGGAGTAGGGGTGAGCCGCTAATACGGCTGGATCAGACGGCCGTTTCGCTGGGGGTGGAGCTTCCTCAGGTCTTAGAATGAATATTACCTAAAATTAAACCAACCTTTACATGTTGAGAAGTGTAGAAAGATAAGGTTCCAATGTGTTTGAGTGCTGTGTGTGGCTTGCAGGTAGTGAAATAATGGTTTACACTTAATAGGCTGCAGCATTGCTTATTACATTCAGGTGTATGTGTTTGAGTAGTAATCAGCGTTAATTAGCAGACCCAGGCGTCCGCTCTCATACGGTATCTCTAGGGGTGATCTGGAGGTATCTTTGGCGTCCGCCTGTTTTTGGGCCGAAATGCACGGTGCGTTCGCCGATCGATTGTAGCACCGTACATTTTTTGGTGCACACCCCCGTGTACGCCCATGATTACGCCCAGTTTTCCTCATTATTCCGGCCGCTCCCATAAAAACGCCCACATGCCGCCCACAATGACCGTGTTCTTGCGGACAGGTTTTTTCGCACGGAGAGACCCGTCCGTGAGCGGTGTGAGGTCGCCGCACATGCGCATAGCGAAACCTACGCATGCGCAGATGAAAAAAACCCGATCCGCCCGTATACGGTCCCACCGTACCAAGCAGAATAACCCCCTAAGCCACCAACAAGTACCAACACGTGGGGGGGGGAGGGGGGGAACGAGCCCATTAGAATAACCTCCTAAGTCTCTGGGTACTCTGAGCCTGTGATGATTGGGCCCAGCCTGTTAGGATGGCCTTGGACATTTTCGCACGGCTGCTGATGTATGTGTAGTCGTACACATCCATTTGCACAGAGATCCCATTGATTCGCAAGGCAGGACTTCACTCTAGCAGGCGGCGGCTTAACTGAACACTGACCGTACAATCTGGCCTGAATTACCCCCACAGAACATAACACTAAATAGCATTAAAATAAAGCTAACCAAGGGTAAAAATAAATCAAATCAATTTTAATGTTTGACTACAGTTGAACAAACCGTGCAAAAATCGTGGTCCCATGAAACAATGTATGTCTTAATCTAATTAGCAATCCGGCCTACATCATGTGAGACATAATTCAATAGCGTTTTATGGCAGTTTCCAGTCACATGATCTCCCACAATGCCCCTCAGTCCTCTGAGTGTTTGTGTTAGCAGAAGCAGCCGGAAGGCGTGATTACCCATGTGAGATGAAATATTAGCCATCAAAAGGTCATTCGCTAACCACGAAAAGAGGGGACCGGTATCGTATATGATAGCTGTGCCCATACACAGGGCCAGACCCACTAGAACAGTGATGGCTAACCTTGACACTCCAGCTGTTGTTGAACTACACATCCCAGCATGCCCTGCTTCAGTTTTAGCATGGCCAAATAGTAAAACTGTGGCAGGGCATACTGGGATGTGTAGTTCAACAACAGCTGGAGTGTCAAGGTTAGCCTTCGCTGCACTAGAAGCTTTTTTGCTCTTGTCTCTCAGCCTGATCCAGAGATGGACGCCGATGCATTCTTATATGCAGAGACTGTGCGCAAATATGCAAATGCTATTGCTGCTTGGATTTGTATTGTGGCATCCCAGCGGCTGTGTACACAGACGCAGCATCCGCCACAGATCAGTCGACATGCCTAGCAGTTGTATTGTCGCACAGCATGGGTGCAGGAAGTAAGATGATGGGAACATAGGCCCCTATTCTGGTTGGTTCGGTCAGACCGCGTTCGTACAGTACAGAGTTTTTTTTGTACCATTCGCTATGCGCATGTGTGGCGACAGCACACCGCACACGAACGGACCTTCCCGAGCAAAAAATCCTATCCGCAAGCGCGAACGGTCACAGTGGGCGTGATGTGGGCGTTTTTCGGGGAGTTGCCAGAATAGTCGGCAAAACTGGGCGTATATCTGGGCGTACATGGGGGTGTGCACTAGAACTGCATGGAGGGACAACCGCCTCGCTCGGCGAGCGCACGGTGCATTAGTACGGACGCCCTGGGTCTGCTAATTAACGCCAGATACAAGTGAATTACATACACCTGACAATATTATCCAATGCTGCAGCCTATTTAGTGAACAAACTAGTTATCACTAATTATTAACACTTAGTATATCACTGGCATGCCGCACTGGGCTTCCCAGCTTATGATGGTTTTTGGGGTGCCGCACCCTGCACCTAGATATAGCGCTAGGGACCCCCAATATACAGAGAAGCCTTGACGCGGCTTGGGGGCATAGCATACACCTGCGCAGGTATATGTAACCAATATCTCTGAATTCTATTATCATGTAGTGTTCTAGATTGGTTACTAGCATTGCTCAGTGTGCTGAGGGAAAAAATGTCTTGTTTTACTTACCCAGTAATTAACCCCTCCCTCATGCACCTGGGAAATGCTACTGAACTAATTGAGCATCTATCACTATCTGTATGTATGTTGTTAGAGGCAGAAGGGAGCCCATATTAGGAGGAGATGTGGGTCCTGATATGCCACATGGAGTAGTCAGGGGTTGTTCCAAGGTAGGTAGCTCTTAGTTTGGATATATCAAGTAAGGAGCCATTATCATGTGGCTCCTTGCTGGTTAATCGTAGACCCAATTTAGGGTAACGGTGGTGTGGGGTGCGGTGCTCCTGGACTGGATGGGCTGGGTGCCTTTAGTGCGACATGCTCTTACATTCTATTAACACTTTTCCCTCACTAACACTATCTCTATCCTATTTTAATTACATTCATTTATCTCTCCCTTTTATATAGCCTTGGCTTCTTATTACTAATTATTAACACTTAGTATATCACTGGCATGCCGCACTGGGCTTCCCAGCTTATGATGGTTTTTGGGGTGCCGCACCCTGCACCTAGATATAGCGCTAGGGACCCCCAATATACAGAGAAGCCTTGACGCGGCTTGGGGGCATAGCATACACCTGCGCAGGTATATGTAACCAATATCTCTGAATTCTATTATCATGTAGTGTTCTAGATTGGTTACTAGCATTGCTCAGTGTGCTGAGGGAAAAAATGTCTTGTTTTACTTACCCAGTAATTAACCCCTCCCTCATGCACCTGGGAAATGCTACTGAACTAATTGAGCATCTATCACTATCTGTATGTATGTTGTTAGAGGCAGAAGGGAGCCCATATTAGGAGGAGATGTGGGTCCTGATATGCCACATGGAGTAGTCAGGGGTTGCTCCAAGGTAGGTAGCTCTTAGTTTGGATATATCAAGTAAGGAGCCATTATCATGTGGCTGCTTGCTGGTTAATCGTAGACCCAATTTAGGGTAACGGCATACCTCCCAACATGACCCATTCCAGGAGGGACAAAATGCTCTGCTCCTGGACATCCTTGCCAGTGGCAGTTGCAGAGGTGGGACTGCACCACCTCACAAATTCAAATAGGGGAGCCAATGACTCCCGGACTGTGGTATTTGGGGTGGCAGTTGTTTGGGCTCCCCTATCTGAATTTTGGACTGTGCTGCAGCCCTGCAACTCTGCAACTACCACTGGCATGGATGGCCAGGAACAGAGCATCTTGTCCTTCCTGAAATGGGTCATACTGGGAGGTATGCTGATAGCCGACAAGTCCTTTTCCCTCCAAAGCAGGAATTGGGGATTATCCAGACCCGGAGTAAATTGTTCTACAAGTTATTAATAGCAAAATAACTGAATGAAAATATCCTCAGATTAGTAATAAGGGGCCAGATGTACTAAGCTTCAAAAATGATAAAATGGAGAGTGATAAACAGCCAACCATCTCCTGCCTGACATTTTTCAAACACAGTCTGTGACACGGCAGGTAGGAGCTGATTGGCTGACTGTTTATCACTCTCCATTTTATCACTTTTGAAGCTTAGTGCGTCTCCCCCAAGGTCTGATTATCCTACAGCAGGCATGATTTAGCTGGTAACAACATGACATGTTACAAAGCCATTGTGACATCACAGATTGTGACATCACTGTTTATGACATCACACAAGCTCTACTACTTGAGGAGAACACACAGGCTAGGGAGACTCATATCCGTTTGGGAAGCCGACTGAATAGGAAGCAAACCCCGGAATAATTATAACCTCAGTGTTATAAGCGTTTACAGTAACTTATTACTACTCTCTTCTGTGCTGCTGGACACCATGGCAGCACAGCGCAGCCTGCTGCTGCTCTGCACCCTATACCTCATCTGTGGTGTGGAGCTGAGTAGAAGCTGCTACACTTGTCTGAGGACGAGTAAGGACAGGGCGAGCATCTGCCAGTATGCCAGCTCCACAGGCAAGATGGAGGCCCTAGAATGCCTGGCAAAATTAACGAGAGGATTTCTACCTATGGACGCCCTCGTTATCCCGCTTTCACAGATGACCAACATCAGAGACCATCTAGGAGGCTTTAATAAAACCGTCAGAGGGATCAATTCATCGCTCCCTGCTAAGGACTGGACTGCGGCATTTGACCAGAAGATGAAGGAGTACATAATGGACGTGAAAGCGATTGCGGCAAAGAACCCAGCTAAGAAATGTATAAGCGTCTGCGGGAGACAGAAAGCGGCACAGCTGTTCCATTGTGACGATTGCTCAGTGCAGGAATGCCAGGCGCCTGCACAGTGTCCGCTGCAAGACATCTACTCCATGGAACCCGCCGAGACCTACATATTCTGCACTCCGCCTTTTCCCCTCCCCCCCGCAGTAACCGTCACATGGAAGTTTGCGCGGAACATCAGGGTGGCGGACATCAGTTATTTTAAAACCATATTCACAGGACAAGACCTGCACATCCATATTAAGCCAACCCGTAAATACCACGAGGGGACATATGCCTGCCAAATACAAGACGAGGACCATTTCGTAATAGCGCAGATGTTTTATTTCCTCAATGTGACCCGGAGTCGTGAAATAGAATACTCGGAGATGGAGGAGATCTTCAATGATGCCCTGTATTCAGAGGTCAGTCCTGAGCCAGAGCCGGAACATATTGAACAGCAGGAGCCGGTGATCATCACTATTATGGAGCGCTTTAAGGACAAGGTAATGACGAGTCTGCCATTCTGCGTCGTAGTCACCCTCTCCATGGCGGCGGTGCTGATAGCGTTCGCTATATTATTCATGCACGAATACTGTCCAACAAAGAGCACAAGGCATCGGGGTGCCATAGTGTGACGCACTACAGAGGTGTCCTCCCTCATCATGGGCCGCGGTCACATTAACTAGAGATGTGCAGGCTCTGATTTACTCCGATTTACTCTGATTTCAAAGCAGGATCTTATTGGCAACAACTGTCATGTGATAGCTATTAAGATCCTGCTTTGAAATCAGAGTAAATCAGAGTAAATCAGAACTTGTAGCCGCACCTTGCCGTCAGCATGTGACTAGGACTTAGCGCCGACTCCGGGATGCCGCAGCAAACAGCGCTGCCTCAAATACTCTGCGCTGCCTCCAGTACTCTGTCATCATCATCTAATAAAATCTTGTTACATCAATTTTTTTTTTTATTTCGTTCTTTAGAGTGCGGCTGTCAAACTGTGCTCAGATGCGCCCTGAATTTCGCATACAATATAATTATATACCTTGTCTCCGCATTAAAGTTATGAATCCCATTGGTTATTGGGTAATAAGCCGACCTCCTGCATATTCCTGTAGGCATCTCGTTGGCATCTCCAGTGATGTTGGGATTGCGGCACTGGAGTTGTGGTAGGTCGGGATATCGACCACCTGCATCCCCTTCACCGGCATGGGGCCCGATTCAGCTGTTGTGCAAGGTGATTGATAGGAAGCCGGCATATGGGGGTGGGAACCGTCTGTTTAATGAAAGCACCAAGAAAAACACAGACGTGACTGAATATATGCAGGTGTGCCCAAGCGTTCAGTGCCCATACACGGTGCCTTTTGCCCGTGCAATGCGATACACGCTCCTGCGCACATCACATTGCACAGCACAAATAGAATGTGCAGCACTGACTTTTTCAACTAGATCGCATCAAAACGCACGCTGCTGTAGCGCATCGCATGTGTTTTGAACACGGTGCAATCTAGCTCCATACACACAGAGCAAATCGCCCCGAGTATGGGCACCGTGAGGGCTGGTAAAGCTTTTAGCACAATGGGACACTGTTAAGTTAACAAGGTAGAGCCAAGGAGTAGACAATAATTCCACGTACAAAACCATGTGCACTGCAGGTGGGGTAGATGTAACTTGTGCAGAGAGAATTAGATTTGGGTGGGGTTTTACTGCAAAGTGAGATCTATATTGCAGTGCAAAAACAAAGCAGCCAGTATTTACCCTGCACAGAAACAAAATACCTCTAATTCTCTCTGCACGTGTTATATCTGACCCCCCCCCCCCCCCCCCTGCAGTGCACATGGTTTTGTACATTTGAGAAGGAAATTGCCTTTACGAGTGAACCAGAATAAGGGCCTACTGTACGTGTGGATACACAAAGGTAGTAAATGACAATAACACACAACACATCGCTATGGAGTAGGCATGGCCGGCACGAGGGAAATAAGGAGTGGAGCCACCAAACAGACTACGGCATACCTCCCAACTGTTCCAATTTTTGCGGCACAGTCCTGTTTTTTGGGGACTGTCCTGCATCCCACTCACGGCCGGCAGTGTCCTGCGGTAAGGAAGGCAGTTGGGAGTCCTTCCTGGCCGTTATTGCTCTGCTGAGCGCATGCACACAGTATCTACTCAGGGAGACAAAGAGGCTGGAGGCATGAACATGCACCCGCAGCAGCGAAAATGGGGGTGTGGCCTAGCGGATTAATGCAATTATAGATTTTAAGGCCCCCTTACTCTATGCAACTTCTCTAAGGGGAGAATTTGTATCCGATACTCCTAGATACATTCCATGCTGTCCTTCCACATGTAATGTGTCGCATACCACCCCCCCTCCCTGCCTACGGGAGGGGGTCTTACTCAAATGGCTGGACGTGCAGCACGTCTGACCTCTGGTTTCTTGCACATGGGACTGCGCATGTCATACACCTGCGATTTGGGCTGATTTCACACGATTTCTCAGCCAGATCTGCCGGAATCGGGTGAAATCAGGCCTACTGTGAATAGTGTCTGCAGCTGCCTAGATTCGTACCATTATGTTTAGTGAAAACATTTATACAATTGGTTTTTGGATCCCCCGACAGGAAGTAGATAAAAGCCTCGCCAATCTGGAATAATAATATCTCTGTGTTTTCCTCCTTACCTAGAGTAGTCTCTCTCCAATCCATACAGAAAGTGCACAACAATATGGTCGTAAATACAGCTAAAGGAGGAGGAGGAGGAGGAGGAGGGTCACTATATTATCACATGTGCAAAATACATCTGGGAGCAATGCTGACATAACGAGCAGTAACTTCTGCTCTCCTGTAACAGTCGGGGGGAGGGAGAAGTAATCCCCAGAATCCCCCATTCTGTTGCCAAGGCCCAATAATCTGCTTTTACTAGAAAACATTTATTTATTTTCATTCTTTTGGATTCAAAATTTACGTTTGTTCTATTGGGGGAAATGTTTGAAACCTGCAACAAAAAATGCTGGAGAAGTTGCACATAGCAACCCATCCGCTTCTACAGTACAGTACTCCTATGTATCTAGTGCATTAAATACAATGATTGGTAGACTCTGGTTGCTAAGGGCAACTTCCCCTCATGTTCTTCCTAGAAGGTTTGATACTGTACTGTACATCTGTCTCATTAGAAGAACACTACTCCAGTGCTGCATCTATAACGGGTGCAAAATGTACACGGGCCCTTCGCTCCAGACGGGGCCCACACTGCACACCCTGCATCCATTGTTGCTTCTCAGCTGCCTCTCTCCCCAGTGCAGCACACAGCAGGGTGTTTGCTGGTACTGGGGAGAGAGTCGGCTGCAGCAGTGTCTATAAAAGTGGGCGAGGGGGCAGCAGGACCCTCCAATATGCCAGGGTCTGGATAAAGAGTACCCGCTATCCGCCTCTTGGTGCCACTGGTCACGCCCCTACACCCTGAGGTCATGCCCTCTTGTTTAATGCATACCCTCCAACAGGACCCATTCCATTAGGTACACAAAAATGCTCTGTTCCTGGACTTCCCTACCAGTGGCAATTACAGAGGTGGGACTTCAGCACAGACCAAAATTCAAAGAGGGGGGTCACATCAACTGACAGTGAGTCCAGGACAGTGATGTTTGGAGTGGTAGTAGGTGTGGCTCCCCTTTTTAAATATTGGACTGTGCTGCAGCCCCACCTCTGTAACTGCCACTGGGAGGGAAGTCCAGAAACAGATCATTTTGTACATAATGGAATGGGCCTTGTTGGAGGGTATGTATAATGACATCCTACCTTGATGACTATAACTACTCCCTTTGCTTTATCACTGTCCCCAATTGTGAGGCACAACAAAATGTGCTACCCCGATATAAGAGACTGGTAATTAAAATAATCCTGGGTGTCAATAAAAGTATACTGACAGGAACATACTGTAGTAACAGTGATTACAGACAGTTGGTGACTATGCAGCCATATTAAGGCATATTTGCCTACCCTCCCGGAATGGCCGGGAGGTTCCCACAAATTGGGTCCCCCTCCCGGCCCCCTAGGAAGGTGGGCAAGTCTCCCACATTTTTGCCACAGCCCCTGCTTCCCTTTCCCCGTGGTATAAAACTCTGAATTTCGCGGGTCCGTGGGGAGGGGGCGGGGCTAAAATGATGAGAACCGCGTCATTTCGCGGCATTTTAGCCCCTCCCCCATCCACGGACCCGCAAATTGATGCAGCTGCCTGTCATGGGGGCGGGGCTTGCCTCGCCCGGCCCCCAAAATGAAGCCTCTACCCACCCCCTTTCACTCCTCTCCGGGTTTCTCCCGGAGAGGAGTTTTAAAACGTCAGCATGTATGTATTAAGAGGGGAATGTTCTACAAGTTATTTTTTTTATTACACATTTTATTGCATAGGTTGTAAAAAAAAAAAAAATTCACAAATTTCAAGGAGACACTATTTTCCCTGTCAGACAAATTGCACTGCGCAGGGTGTCTTGTTAACATTTTTGGTTTTGAAAGTAAACAAAATACACAATTTGGAATTCGTTAAACTGACATGACTTCCTGACATGTAAACAAAATTCCATGAACATAAACTAAAGATTTCGATAAGATATCTCCTCAAGGTTTATAAAAGACAAAATAACACTATTTAACTTTTTATTACTCAAACAACGGAGTAATATGCTTAAGCGGAACCTACACAAACAAGACAAGACATAAGGGAAGAAACATAAGGGAGAGGGTGGTAAGACGCCTATATTTACATTCAAGAATTGAGTCGATTGCCACGGGAATCGCCTTGGCTCCATCCGCCAAAAACATTACCAAGTCGTCGGCATACAAGGACACCACCTCAGTGCTGTCCCCTATACCGAACCCTACCAAGTCAGAATGGTTACGCAAGTGACAAGCCAAGGGCTCTATCGCCAGAGCAAAAAGGCTAGGGGACAGAGGACACCCCTGTCTGGTTCCTCTATATAGGGAGAAGGGTTGGGAGATACTCCCATTAATTGCCATCCTGGCCTTGGGATCTGAGTACATTAGCTGCACCCATTTAATAAAGCCTGGTCCCAGCCCAAACGCCCTCATTACTGCCCAGAGGTAGTGCCACTCAACCGTGTCGAAGGCTTTGACCGCATCGAGCGACACCACCACCGGGCAGGGATCCTGTTCTCTAGGAGTCTGCAGATGTTCTGGGAAGTTGATTTTCCGGGCATAAAACCCGTCTGGTCACTATGTACTATTTCTGCAATGTGACGGTTCAGTCTTATTGCCAGCACCTTGGCCAAGATTTTAGCTTCGACCGAGATTATCCCCGTGGCCCTGGAAGAAATGGAGAATTTTGGAGACTACTCTGGATTCAGGGTGAATTGGAGGAAATCATGTGTTCTTCCGATTAACCCTGAGACATTAGAAACATTGCTCTCCCATTTACCCCTCAAATATGTTAACACCTTTAAATACCTGGGAGTTTGGATATCCCGTAATCCAAGAGACTTCGCAGGGCTAAATCTGGATCCCTTGACGACCCATCTGGCCGTAAAATTAAAACAATGGGCCAGACTACCATTGACAACAGTAGGAAGAGTAAATCTCTTGAAAATGTCAATACTACCTAAATTCCTGTATATAATGCAACATTCCCCTTGTTATATAGGGGATGCCTTCTTTAGGAAAGTAAACAGTATGTTTTCATCCTTTATATGGAACAACTCCCGACCAAGAATAAGGCTCCAAACTTTAATGAGGAAGAGGGAGGAAGGGGGTATGTCCCTTCCAGACCTTAAAATGTATTATTTATCTGGACAAATAAGAGCACTAGCTGGGTGGATGACTGGAGATGAGGAGAACGGCAGGATAACGAAAATGATAAAATCAGAGAGAAAGGATAATACTCCCCTGCAAAAATGAATAAAGGGACAGACGAGTAAACAAGACCCCCCCGCGGTTAAGCAGGCGGTTAGAGTTTGGAAAGAAGCAAATAAAATCTTGAAATTTCAAATGATGGAGGTAGAGCACCCACTAAATGATTTTAGAAGGTTAGCTGAGTTAAAAGCACTCCAGGTCGATAAGGTGTGGGGACCATATAATATAACAATGGTGAGTCAACTATTTGTAAATAAAGATTTAACCCCTTCCTGACAGAGCCAGTTTTTGCGTTCCTGACAGAGCCCTTTTTTTCAAATCTGACATGTCTCACTTAAGTGGGGATAACTTTTTTTTGCTTTTACTTATCCCAGTGATTTTGAGATTGTTTTTTCGTGACACATTGTACTTCAAATTAGTGGTAAATTTGGGTCGATACAGTCTGTGTTTTTTTGTGAAAAATACCAAAATATCGTGAAAAAATGGAAAATTTAGCGATTTGCAAAATGTTAAATTTTCTGCTTGTGAGACAAATAATCTTACCACTCAAAATAGTGAATAACTAACATAGACCATATGTCTACTTTATGTTTCCATCATTATTTCAACTTCCTTTTAATTTTTTGGGACACTAGGAGGCTTACAATATGAATAGCAAATTCTCAAATTTTCAAGAAAATTTCAAACACTGATTTTTTTAGGGACCAGTTTAGTTCTGATGTGACTTTGAGGGACTTGTATGTGAGACACCCCCATAAATGATACCATTTCAAAAACTGCACCCCTCACAGTATTCAAAACAGCATTTTGGAAGTTTGTTAACCCTTTAGGTGTTTCACAGGAATTAAAACAAAGTGTAGGTGAAATTTCAAAATTTCTTTTTTTTTGCAGATTTGCAATTTTAATACATTTTTCTAAGGAACACAGTACATTTTACTAGAGAAATGTGACTGAAAATTGATTCCCCCAATTCTTTTGTTTTCATAAATATCCTACATGTGGCCCTAGTGTGCACGGTGACCAAACCACAGGCTTCATAATAGAAGGAGCACCTACTTGATTTTGGAGCCTCCTTTTTATGAGATTATTTTTTAGGCACCATGTAGGTTTCTAGGCACCATAAGATGCTAAAAGTTAGGAACCCCCCCACAAGTGACCCCATTTTGCAAACTACACCCCTCAGGGAATTCATCTAGGGGTATAGTGTACATTTCAAACCCCCAGGGGTTTCACCAATTGTGGTACAACTGGGCAGTGAAAATGAAAAATTATTTTTTTTACACAAAAATACAGTTCTGGCTCCAAATTTGTCATTTTCAGAAGGTATGAAGGAGACAAAGCACCCCAAAATCTGTGCCCCAATTTCTCCCGAGTACGGCAATGCCTCACATGTGACCAAAAAATACCAGTTGGGTGCATGGCAGGACTCAGAAGGGAAGGAGTGATTTTTGGATTTTGCAGCTCAGATTCTGGTGGAATTTTGGTGGGTGCTATGTCGCATTAGCAAGACCCCCCAAGCACCAATACAGTGGAACCCCCCCACAAGTGACCCCATTTTGCAAAGTACACCCCTCAGGGAATTCATCTAGGGGTATAGTGTACATTTCAAACCCCCAGGGGTTTCACCAATTTTGATACAAGTGGGCAGTGAAAATGAAAAATTACATTTTTTTTACACAAAAATGCAGTTCTGGCTCAAAATTTTTCATTTTCAGAAGGTATGAAGGAGAAAAAGCACCCCAAAATCTGTGCCCCAATTTCTCCCGAGTACGGCAATGCCTCACATGTGACCAAAAAATACCAGTTGGGTGCATGGCAGGACTCAGAAGGGAAGGAGTGATTTTTGGATTTTGCAGCACAGATTCTGGTGGAATGAATGGTGGGTGCTATGTTGCACCAATACAGTGGAACCCCCCACAAGTCACCCCATTTTGCAAAGTACACCCCTCAGGGAATTCATCTAGGGGTATAGTGTACATTTCAAACCCCCAGGGGTTTCACCAATTTTGATACAAGTGGGCAGTGAAAATGAAAAATTACATTTTTTTACACAAAAATGCAGTTCTGGCTCAAAATTTTTCATTTTCAGAAGGTATGAAGGAGAAAAAGCACCCCAAAATATGTGCCCCAATTTCTCCCGAGTACGGAAATGCCTCACATGTGACCAAAAAATACCAGTTGGGTGCATGGCAGGACTCAGAACGGAAGGAGTGATTTTTGGATTTTGCGGCTCAGATTCTGGTGGAATTTTGGTGGGTGCTATGTCGCATTAGCAAGACCCCCCAAGCACCAATACAGTGGAACCCCCCCACAAGTCACCCCATTTTGAAAACTACACCCCTCAGGGAATTCATCTAGGGGTATAGTGTACATTTCAAACCCCCAGGGGTTTCACCAATTTTGATACAAGTGGGCAGTGAAAATGAAAAATTACATTTTTTACACAAAAATGCAGTTCTGGCTCGAAATTTTTCATTTTCAGAAGGTATGAAGGAGAAAAAGCACCCCAAAATCTGTGCCCCAATTTCTCCCGAGTACGGCAATGCCTCACATGTGACCAAAAAATACCAGTTGGGTGCATGGCAGGACTCAGAACGGAAGGAGTGATTTTTGGATTTTGCAGCTCAGATTCTGGTGGAATTTTGGTGGGTGCTATGTCGCATTAGCAAGACCCCCCAAGCACCAATACAGTGGAACCCCCCCACAAGTCACCCCATTTTGAAAACTACACCCCTCAGGGAATTCATCTAGGGGTATAGTGTACATTTCAAACCCCCAGGGGTTTCACCAATTTTGATACAAGTGGGCAGTGAAAATGAAAAATTACATTTTTTTACACAAAAATGCAGTTCTGGCTCAAAATTTTTCATTTTCAGAAGGTATGAAGGAGAAAAAGCACCCCAAAATCTGTGCCCCAATTTCTCCCGAGTACGGAAATGCCTCACATGTGACCAAAAAATACCAGTTGGGTGCATGGCAGGACTCAGAACGGAAGGAGTGATTTTTGGATTTTGCAGCACAGATTTTGGTGGAATGAATGGTGGGTGCTATGTTGCACCAATACAGTGGAACCCCCCCACAAGTCACCCCATTTTGCAAAGTACACCCCTCAGGGAATTCATCTAGGGGTATAGTGTACATTTCAAACCCCCAGGGGTTTCACCAATTTTGATACAAGTGGGCAGTGAAAATGAAAAATTACATTTTTTTACACAAAAATGCAGTTCTGGCTCAAAATTTTTCATTTTCAGAAGGTATGAAGGAGACAAAGCACCCCAAAATCTGTGCCCCAATTTCTCCCGAGTACGGCAATGCCTCACATGTGACCAAAAAATACCATTTGGGTGCATGGCAGGACTCAGAAGGGAAGGAGTGATTTTTGGATTTTGCAGCTCAGATTCTGGTGGAATTTTGGTGGGTGCTATGTCGCATTAGCAAGACCCCCCAAGCACCAATACAGTGGAACCCCCCCACAAGTGACCCCATTTTGCAAACTACACCCCTCAGGGAATTCATCTAGGGGTATAGTGTACATTTCAAACCCCCAGGGGTTTCACCAATTTTGATACAAGTGGGCAGTGAACATGAAAAATTACATTTTTTACACAAAAATGCAGTTCTGGCTCAAAATTTTTCATTTTCAGAAGGTATGAAGGAGAAAAAGCACCCCAAAATCTGTGCCCCAATTTCTCCCGAGTACGGCAATGCCTCACATGTGACCAAAAAATACCATTTGGGCGCATGGCAGGACTCAGAAGGGAAGGAGTGATTTTTGGATTTTGCAGCTCAGATTCTGGTGGAATTTTGGTGGGTGCTATGTCGCATTAGCAAGACCCCCCAAGCACCAATACAGTGGAACCCCCCCACAAGTGACCCCATTTTGCAAACTACACCCCTCAGGGAATTCATCTAGGGGTATAGTGTACATTTAAAACCCCCAGGGGTTTCACCAATTTTGATACAAGTGGGCAGTGAAAATGAAAAATTACATTTTTTACACAAAAATGCAGTTCTGGCTCAAAATTTTTCATTTTCAGAAGGTATGAAGGAGAAAAAGCACCCCAAAATCTGTGCCCCAATTTCTCCCGAGTACGGCAATGCCTCACATGTGACCAAAAAATACCAGTTGGGTGCATGGCAGGACTCAGAAGGGAAGGAGTGATTTTTGGATTTTGCAGCACAGATTTTGGTGGAATGAATGGTGGGTGCTATGTTGCACCAATACAGTGGAACCCCCCCACAAGTCACCCCATTTTGCAAAGTACACCCCTCAGGGAATTCATCTAGGGGTATAGTGTACATTTCAAACCCCCAGGGGTTTCACCAATTTTGATACAAGTGGGCAGTGAAAATGAAAAATTACATTTTTTTACACAAAAATGCAGTTCTGGCTCAAAATTTTTCATTTTCAGAAGGTATGAAGGAGACAAAGCACCCCAAAATCTGTGCCCCAATTTCTCCCGAGTACGGCAATGCCTCACATGTGACCAAAAAATACCATTTGGGTGCATGGCAGGACTCAGAAGGGAAGGAGTGATTTTTGGATTTTGCAGCTCAGATTCTGGTGGAATTTTGGTGGGTGCTATGTCGCATTAGCAAGACCCCCCAAGCACCAATACAGTGGAACCCCCCCACAAGTGACCCCATTTTGCAAACTACACCCCTCAGGGAATTCATCTAGGGGTATAGTGTACATTTCAAACCCCCAGGGGTTTCACCAATTTTGATACAAGTGGGCAGTGAACATGAAAAATTACATTTTTTACACAAAAATGCAGTTCTGGCTCAAAATTTTTCATTTTCAGAAGGTATGAAGGAGAAAAAGCACCCCAAAATCTGTGCCCCAATTTCTCCCGAGTACGGCAATGCCTCACATGTGACCAAAAAATACCATTTGGGCGCATGGCAGGACTCAGAAGGGAAGGAGTGATTTTTGGATTTTGCAGCTCAGATTCTGGTGGAATTTTGGTGGGTGCTATGTCGCATTAGCAAGACCCCCCAAGCACCAATACAGTGGAACCCCCCCACAAGTGACCCCATTTTGCAAACTACACCCCTCAGGGAATTCATCTAGGGGTATAGTGTACATTTAAAACCCCCAGGGGTTTCACCAATTTTGATACAAGTGGGCAGTGAAAATGAAAAATTACATTTTTTACACAAAAATGCAGTTCTGGCTCAAAATTTTTCATTTTCAGAAGGTATGAAGGAGAAAAAGCACCCCAAAATCTGTGCCCCAATTTCTCCCGAGTACGGCAATGCCTCACATGTGACCAAAAAATACCAGTTGGGTGCATGGCAGGACTCAGAAGGGAAGGAGTGATTTTTGGATTTTGCAGCACAGATTCTGGTGGAATGAATGGTGGGTGCTATGTTGCACCAATACAGTGGAACCCCCCCACAAGTCACCCCATTTTGCAAACTACACCCCTCAGGGAATTCATCTTGGGGTATAGTGTACATTTCAAACCCCCAGGGGTTTCACCAATTTTGATACAAGTGGGCAGTGAAAATGAAAAATTACATTTTTTTACACAAAAATGCAGTTCTGGCTCAAAATTTTTCATTTTCAGAAGGAATGAAGGAGACAAAGCACCCCAAAATCTGTGCCCCAATTTCTCCCGAGTACGGCAATGCCTCATGTGTGACCAAAAAGTGGCAGGACTCAGAAGGGAAGGAGTGATATTTGGATTTTGCAGCAGAAATTCTGGTGGAATGATGGTGGGTGCTATGTCGCATTAGCAAGACCCCCAAAGCACCAATACAGTGGAACCCCCCCACAAGTGACCCCATTTTGCAAACTACACCCCTCAGGGAATTCATCTAGGGGTATAGTGTACATTTCAAACCCCCAGGGGTTTCACCAATTTTGATAAAACTGGGCAGTGAACATGAAAAATTACATTTTTTTACACAAAAATGCAGTTCTGGCTCAAAATTTTTCATTTTCACAAGGAATGAAGGAGACAAAGCACCCTAAAATCTGTGCCCCAATTTCTCCCGAGTACGGCAATGCCTCACATGTGACCAAAAAATACCAGTTGGGTGCATGGCAGGACTCAGAAGGGAAGGAGTGATTTTTGGATTTTGCGGCTCAGATTCTGGTGGAATGAATGGTGGGTGCTATGTGGCATTAGCAAGACCCCCGAAGCACGGTGAAATTATGAACCTAATATTCCATAGATGTGTGGTATATTTTAAAACACTCCTTTATACATAGGCCGGGTTTGTCGGGGCAAGTGTCACACTGGAAAATAGTTTGCTTTCTTATTCCCTTTTTATAGCAAACTTTGCACCTTTTTTGTGTCCTGCCCTTTTTTCCAGTGGAGGGGATTTCATCAGGAAAATGCTGCCCTGGTACAATACGGGGGCCAGTACTAGAAGTACTTGGGCCCTCTGCCTGCTGGTTCCCAAATATTAGGCCCTTTATGACTTCCTCTTGAAAGTGCATAAATGTCCCCCTCTGGCCGGTAGAACGGAATAGCACGTAAGCGTTATACAGTGCCATCTGGATGATATACACGGCCACCTTCTTGTACCAGATTTTTGTTTTCCGCAGGGCACTGTACGGCTTCAGTACCTGATCTGAAAGATCCACTCCGCCCATGTACCTATTGTAATCCAGGATACAATTAGGTTTTGAGGTGTGGGTACTGGTACCTCGTACAGGGACGGAGGTGGTACTGTCTCCGTGAATTGTTGTCAGTATAAGGACATCCCTCTTGTCCTTATATTTGACCAACAACATATTTTCGTTGCATATTCCCCTGCTTTCACCCCTTCTCATTACTTGGGCAATGTGCGTTTTTGGGAGGCCTCTTTGGTTCTTGCGCACAGTACCGCAAGCTGCTGTACCTCTTGAACCAAGGGCCTTAAACAGGGGGATGCTAGTGTAAAAGTTATCCACATAGAGGTGATAACCTTTATCCAGGAAGGGGTGCACTAAATCCCAGACAATTTTCCCACTAACACCTACGAGGGAGGGGGGGCATTCTGGCGGTTGAATTCTTGAATCCTTCCCTTCATAAACCCTAAACCTGTGGGTGTACCCTGAGGTGCTTTCACACAGTTTATACATTTTTATGCCATACCTTGCCCTCTTACTGGGAAGGTACTGGCGGAATTTAACCCTTCCTTTAAAATGTATAAGGGACTCGTCGATACAAATAAATTTTTCAGGGATGTACACCTCTTCAAATTTGGCACTGAAATGATCAATGACCGGCCTGACTTTGAATAGCCGGTCAAAGGTGGGATCATCTCTGGGTGGGCACTGTGCATTATCGGTGTAATGTATAAATTTAAGAATTGTCTCAAATCGAGTCCGGGGCATGGCCATACGGTAAAATGGAGTACTGTACAGAACATCTGTACTCCAATATTGCCTAATTTCTGGCTTTTTTACTATGCCCATATGAAACACCAGACCCCAAAACGTCATCATCTCTACTGCATCTACAGGGGTCCACCTAGCAAATGATGACGTGGGGTTTTGAGCAATAAACTGCTGGGCATATAAATTAGTTTGGTCCACCATTAAATTTATAAAATCATCAGAGAAAAATAATTTGAAAAAGTCAATTTCTCTGAGACCTGTGGAATCAAATTGGATTCCTGGCATGGCCAAAAACTCAGGAACCTGGGGCTCAAAATTGTCTGGTGGTGGGGTCCATACTAGATCAATTATTGGGGGGGGAATCTCAGCTGATCTACGGGGGCGTCTTTGAGGGGGTCCCTCATCACCAGAGGAGGAAGAGGAGCTTAAGACGAATCCTTCAAATTCCCCGCTTGCATCACTGCCTGTGTCAGAGTCAGAGGCAAGCATGGCATATGCCTCCTCCACTGAATACATTCTCCTGGATGACTGGGAGGACATTTGGGAGGACATTTGGGAGGACATTTGGGAGGACATTTGGGATGCCATTTTTATTTTTGTGTTACTGGTAGTGAAATGTTTCAACACGTGTATAGTGTAGGGGGGGGTACAAACTTTATTTCAACCCGGGGGATATGTAGTGTGTATGTAGTGCAGAAAAAAAAAAAATACTTTATACCAATAAAAAAAAAAAAAAAATGAAGGGGTTAAAAATAAAAAATTGAAGGGGTTAAAAAAAAAAAAAAAAGGTCCTGCGCCAAAAATTGAGCACAGATGTTGGTCAGTAACGTCTGTCACTGAACAGCGCTCAAAGGCAACAGGAATCTGATCAAAAAAAAAAAAAAAATAGATCAACCCTGTGCCGAAAAAGCTGATCAGTGATGTACGTCACTGATCGGCGCACAGTGGCCACAGGACACCCACAAAATCAGTGTGTGTAAAAAAAAAATTAAAAAAAGACCCCACAGCACTCACAAAAAAAAAAAAGGTGATCAGTGATGCGACACTGATTACCAGTGAGGGACAGCAGGTGCACAACCTTTGGTGCAACTGACAGTGCAACTGGCAGCAACTGACAGGTATATATATAAAAAAAAAACCTCTGCGCCCCCAAAAAGTTGCTGATCAGCACAGATATACTGATCAGCACAAAAGGGGGGGTAGCAGACACAAAATATACACTCTCTATCACTCTCTGTCACTATCTCTCTCTATCTCTCTATCTCTCACTATCTCTCACTATCTATCACTCTAGGACACTGCAGCAGCAGCACTGACAGTTATATGTATAAAAAAAAACCTGCACCCCCAAAAAGGGGGGGTAGCAGACACAAAATATACACTCTCTATCACTCTCTGTCACTATCTCTCTCTATCTCTCTATCTCTCACTATCTATCACTATCTATCACTCTATGACACTGCAGCAGCAGCACTGACAGTTATATATATATAAAATAAAACCCCTGCACCCCCAAAAAGGGGGGGTAGCAGACACAAATCTCTCTATCTCTCTACCTCTCACTATCTATCACTATCTATCACTATCTATCACTGTATGACACTGCAGCAGCAGCACTGACAGTTATTTATATATAGAAAACCCCTGCACCCCCAAAAAGGGGGGGTAGCAGACACAAAATATAGCTCTCTCTGTCACTATCTCTCTCTATCTCTCTCTATCTCTCTCTATCTCTCTCTCTATCTCTCTATCTCTCTATCACACTGCAGCAGCAGCAGGAAGTCTCAGGAAGTCAGATCCAGGAAGCGTCCAGCACGCTACAAGCAGTGATAAGGTGATCAGGTAAGGTATTTGCAAGGATCAGGTAAGTATTAGCAAGGATCAGGTCGGTATTCACGGCAGGCAGGCACGGTGACCGTTCTGCACGCTATTCCAGACCGGAATGGCGTCTGCAGCGCAGTCACCGTCAGTTTAAATGTCGCGCCTTGGCTGTGATTGGTCCGTGGGTCCCACGGACCAATCACAGCCTTGGGGGCAGGTGGGGTGAGGGTGGGGTGAGGTGTCATCGTCACCGATGACCCCCTCATGCCCCCTGACGCCCGGCGGTGATTGACACCTGTGTTACCGAGCGTCCGATTCGCTGGTAACACAGGAAAACGCTGTGAATGGCTGTTCACACTGAACAGCCAATCACAGCGATCGCCGACGGGGGGGCGGCATCGCAGCCCCCCCTGGGCATGCAGGGACATGTCTGCTGTCAGGGACAGCAGACATCGTCCCTCTGTCACTGCGTCTCGAGACGCAGTGACAGTTTAAACTCATGACGTACATTTATGCCATGTGTCGGGAAGTACCTCCCGGCCATGACGTAAATGTACGTCAAATGTCGGGAAGGGGTTAAAGCCCTTTAATCAGCTGCAGGAAGAGTATAAGGTCCCCTCAACCCATTTTTTTAGATACATTCAATTGAGAAGGGCCCTGTATATACAGTTCAGAGGAGAGCCCCCGGAATTCAGGATATCCCCAGTTAAAAAATTACTGTCAGGGAATAGTGACTGTAAAGTTGCCAAAATATATAGTCAGCTCATGCGGGAGAAGAATGAAGGAAGCCTCCCACAATTAAGGGAAAAATGGGAGAAAGATATTGGCCCTATGGATGATGCAGAGTGGGACAGTGCACTGTCGTCAGTCTATAAGGGTACGAACTCAATCAGGGTACACCAAGTTCAACTGTATATACTGCACAGAATGTATTTAACTATGGAGAAGTTGATGGAATTTGGGGGAAGAAGCTCGGATAAGTGTCCGAAATGCAATAGTGCTGTAGGGACGTTCTATCATTAGATATGGGAATGCCATGTTATACAAAGGTTTTGGGACGGAGTAAAAACCACCCTGGTGAAACTGGGGATAAATGAGAATAGCCTCACGCCTAGATGTTGTTTGTTAAACATAAACGTTGCTACCATAACAAAATGGGAGGATAGGGTGTTTGTTATGAACTCCTGTGCACTAGCCAAAGTTATAATAGCTAGAACATGGATGGCAAAGGAATCCCCGGAGCACGCGAAATGGAAGGCATTGATGGATTATACTGTGGCACACGAGAAACACCTTTACAATAATAGAAACACAATAAATACATTTTATAAAATATGGCACAGATGGTTAAGGAAGTGATCTATTAACATGATCCTAAATCTGAACACTGAGTGGAGAGAAAGGGAAGGAAGGGAATCTCTTTTTCCCCATTTTTTCTTTTTTTTTTTTCTCTATGAGTGGAAATTTATGGATAAGAAGGGGAAATCACTAGGGAAATCACTAGGGAGGTGGGGGAATGGGTAAAACGCGAACGGGAGGGAGGTTCTGAGGGTGGGAAATAGGAATGGGGAGAGAGGGGGAAATGGGAGGGGCGGGTAGGGAAGGGAGGGATGAGGGTGGGTGGGCTAGTAAGAGGGCCAAGTAAGGGTTAAGCGAGGTAAGTTTAGAAGGGTGGGGCACGGGGATAGAGGGTGGGAAAGGAGGAGAAAGAGACTGAATGGGAGTCACTTAGAGAATAAAACAAGAAGACACATAGGATGCACATCGGCTAACAAAATAATGGTCACTTACGTTATTAATTATAATTAACAATGTAGAATCCATAAAGAAAAATCAATGTAAAATACGGACCGTGCTCTATAAAGATACTTAAAAGGAGGTGGTCACAGGAGAGCTAATAAACACCCAGGTACATAGAATCTAGACAAAGCAGCCAGTTATAGAGTGTATAAGATTCAGAGAAATAATAAAAGGGGATAAAGGTAATCAGCACTGGACATGGAGTGTTTGTGTAGGTATGTGATGTCATGTGATATTGTAAGATACAGTGACAGCCCATGTAAAGGATTATTGAAAATCCGGATAAACGATTGGGAAAGTCGTATCGGTGGAAAATATGTGAATTTCCAATGTATCTATGGCTTATATTTATTACTGTATCACTTGTATGTGTAATTGCTTGTAAATGTCTATGTCTTTTGCAAAATTTAATAAAAAGAATAAAAAAAAAAAAAAAAAGAATTGAGTCGATTGTTGAATATAGCTCAGTGTGGGACGGATATATAATCTTAAGCGAAGGCAGATATAGGCATATTTAATCATTATGTAGTACTTAATTGTAGTATGAAATATCATGACGTATTCTCATATAGGCGTTGGATTTGCGTCTGGGTCTTGCTAGGTAGAGTCTATATATACCGGACCCATTTTTTGTAGAATCTCTTTACTCCCGTTTCTATATCAGGCAAGGTCACCCTTCTTTCCATATATAAAGTATTGAGTAGTATACGTTTGGTTTCTAATATGGTGGGGGCTGACGTTTGATCCAATATTTCATGTTCAATGTTCTCGCTATTCCCAGAATTACTGTCATAACTGGTAGGAGAGTCTTTTTCCGACCGTTCCAATCCCACTCACCCATCACAAGTAATAATCACACCTTGGAGTTCCTAGTCATCTTTCATTTAAATATTTTATTGATAAAGGCAATAAGTTTGTTCCAGAACGTTACTATCTTTGCCACACTCTCAAAGGTTATGGAAAAATGTAGCTTTTCTCTGGCCACATTTGACACAGGAGTCAGAGGGTGTGGATCATTTCCTAGACCACATTTAGGTCGACTGTCATTAGGTCGACCACATTGGGTTGACAGGGGGGGGAGGTCGACAGGGTTGTAGGTCGACATGGGTCAAGGTCAACAGGTGTTTAGGTCGACATGGGACAAGGTCGACATGGGTTTAGGTCGACAATAGTTAGGTCGACATGGGTTTTTCAGTTTTTTTACCCGAATGTCGACACAGTCGACATGGACACAGGTGCCTCGCTGAGCTCGGCACGCTATTTTATTATCCCACCACGCCCTAGAGGATTGTAATTGAAATACCGCCTGTCGGCGGAAAAAACAGTGAAAAACCCATGTCGACCTAACGACTGTTGACCTAAACCCATGTCGAACTTGCCCCATGTCGACGTAAACACCTGTCGACCTTGACCCATGTCGACCTTCCCCCCTGTCGACCTAAGTGTGGTCTACAAAATGACCGTATACCGAGTCAGATTCCCCAGGAATCATATGGGCTCTCTGTGCGGGGGCCACATATGCTCTGTACAATATTTACCTCTTGAAGGGAGGCAGAGTGCAGATATTTTAGTGTTTGTTGGCAGTGTTTCAAGATTTCATGGTATTCCAGAAGTGAGGGAACATCAGCCTTCCAGGTCGCCATTGAACTACCCCACTTTTTCTCCCCATAAGTGACCAATGCTACCGTATAATTATAACGTAGCCTAAATACTCCCGTGTGTGCCAATGAGAGAATAGTATTAATTGGGTCAGTCTCCGCCCCTGTCAGACCAGCTGGCGGCAGAGATGGCAGAGACGGCTACAAATGTCTGATTTGTAGATACATATAAAACTGTGTTTGTGACGAGTCATGTTTCTCTTTCAGATCAGCAAAAGTCGAAGGTGGCCCCCCGGATCATACACATCCCTGATACATACCTCCCAACATGACCCATTCCAGGAGGGACAAAATGCTCTGCTCCTGGACATCCTTGCCAGTGGCAGTTGCAGAGGTGGGACTGCACCACTCTCACAAATTCAAATAGGGGAGCCACACCTGCCAATGACTCCCGGACTGTGGTATTTGGGGTGTCAGTTGTTTGGGCTCCCCTATCTGAATTTTGGACTGTGCTGCAACTCTGCAACTACCACTGGCATGGATGTCCAGGAACAGAGCATCTTGTCCCTCCTGGAATGGGTCATGTTGGGAGGTATGTAACGGTGGTGTGGGGTGCGGTGCTCCTGGACTGGATGGGCTGGGTGCCTTTAGTGCGGCATGCTCTTACATTCTATTAACACTTTTCCCTCACTAACACTATCTCTATCCTATTTTAATTACATTCATTTATCTCTCCCTTTTATATAGCCTCGGCTTCTTATCACTAATTATTAACACTTAGTATATCACTGGCATGCCGCACTGGGCTTCCCAGCTTATGATGGTTTTTGGGGTGCCGCACCCTGCACCTAGATATAGCGCTAGGGACCCCCAATATACAGAGAAGCCTTGACGCGGCTTGGGGGCATAGCATACACCTGCGCAGGTATATGTAACCAATATCTCTGAATTCTATTATCATGTAGTGTTCTAGATTGGTTACTAGCATTGCTCAGTGTGCTGAGGGAAAAAATGTCTTGTTTTACTTACCCAGTAATTAACCCCTCCCTCATGCACCTGGGAAATGCTACTGAACTAATTGAGCATCTATCACTATCTGTATGTAAACTAGTTTCAGTACCTGCAAGCCATATACAGCACTCATTTCAGTGCAAGCTTCTCTTTCTACACTTCTCACCAGGTTTATTTTTATGTCGTATTAATCCAAATACACATGTTTCAATGTGTCCATTTAGTTACTTTTTAACCATCTACACAAGCTTTTAATGTTAGGAAAACAGGATACACAATTCATAGGAGTCGACGTGTGTCAACTTTTTTACTGCAACACAAACATACAATTCCAAAACTGTATTTACACAGCTCTATTTCCCTTTGATGTTGGATTCTACCAATTTTCTCATTAGCAGACCAATTGCTGGTCCAGACAAGTGACGCATACGCTCCCGTGCTCGGGCGTACGCCACCGCGTCTGATCGGACGTGCGTTCTGTCTCCGATAGATGAGGCTGTGGACCGTCCGTGCACGGGAGCGTACGCTCATATGAACGCCACTCCCCATTGTCGGTTGCTGACTCCGTCCGTGCGCAGATGTGTTGTGGGAAGAATCATGCTCTTCCGAGAAAATGCGGGATTTGCTCGGACAGACCGTATGCAAGACGGTCCGCCCGCACCAACCAGAATAACCCCCATAGTAACTGCGATATTTGGCCTGATGAGGTATATGCCGCCTTGGGAGAGTGAATTCCCGCCGCCTGCAAATTGCTTAGTGCGGCTTGCAAAAATATTGCAGGTCTGCGATTAGCTCGAAAACTATTCACAATCGCTAACCACCTAATGATTTTCCTGTGTGTGCAGTCGGTGCGAAGCCCAGGACTGAGCGGTTGCCATAGTATCAGGCTGATCGGGGGCGGAGCTTTCTACCAATCACCCTGAGAACATCCAGCGATTAAACCAAAAAAGGGAAGATGTCACCGCAGGCCTAGTGCATGTGTACTACATGCGCAGTTTATCGAGATTCCCCCGGCCTGCAAATTCATAGGTTGTGCAATCAGGTCTGAATCAGGCCCATTGTTTAAACTACCGTTTAGTTTGTATGCTAAATATCTTTAGTTTTTTGTCAGGAGGGAGCAAAATTTATAGTTACGCCACTGGACCCACCTATCAACCCAAGACATTTATTCCAGTCAGGATTCAGGAGAAGACATAGCACAGAAGCAGCTCTGGTATGTGTGCTCAATGATCTTCCAAATGCAAGGGATAGAGGAGGCTGTTCAATCTAAAGGCGCCCACACACTAGAAAGATCTGTGATCTTAAGACGTGCGCATAAATTAGCCTTGAACTCTTTTGTCCGTCCTGAACAAAAGATTTCAGGCAAGCGCACATCTTCAACAAAGATTTATCTTAAGATCCCATGTGCGTTCCTCTTCTGATCTTTCATGCAGCATGTAACATCAGAAGATTTAGCAAAAGATCTACAGGAGCGATATTACCGATATTATCGATTTGTACCGATATTAGCCGATTTCCAACCGATTATCGGTAGAAATCTATCGATATATCGGCCGATTTATCGGAAACCTGCCAATCTGCAATTAAATTGTTCTAGTGTGTGGACACCTTTAATCCTTCTGGACCTCTCTGCAGCAATTGACATCGTTGACCATGAGATTCTAATTGAGTGCCTGAAGTATTTCTGTCGTCTCAGCGGCACAGTCCTAAAGGTGCGATCATAAGATGTGCACATAAATTAGCCTTCAAATCTTTTGCCGGTTCTTGTGTATTTTCGCGGCGCCCGATATATCGGATGCGATATCGGACGATATATCAGATGCGATATCGGCCGATATATCGATGCGATCCGAACCGATTTTTGACTTGTTCATAATGATTTTATATAGTGTGGCGAGCGCAGTACTCCGCGTCCGCTCGCCACACTTCGGGCTCGATGGCTCGCTGCGCTCGCCACACTATATAAAATCAACTCCATGCGTAGTGGATAGCGGGGTTATGAACAGGTCAAAAATCGGTTTGGATCGCATCGATATATCGGGCAAAATCGCATCCGATATATCGGGCGCCGTGAAAATACACAAGTACTCTTTTGCCTGTCCTGGACCCCGTGTGCGTTCCTATGGATCTTTTGTTAAATCTTCTGATCTTTCGTGCAGAATTTTCTGTAATCATCAGACGACATATCGGTCAATTTATCGGAAATCAACCAATCAGCCAAAAAATCGTTCTAGTGTGTGGGCACCTTTAGCTGGTTCAAATCATTTCTCGCTGGCAGGTCACAGAGAGTTTCTTTGGGAGTATACTCTTCTCCACCAGTGCCGTTGTCTAGTGGTGTCCCACAGGGTTCTATACTATCTCCCATGCTTTTTGCAGTATACATGCTTTCACTGGGTGACATAATCAGGCGTCATGGCCTTGTCTACCACTGCTATGCAGATGATACCCAACTGTACCTGTCCTTTGCTCCAGACACTGATAACACAAAAACAACCTTTCAAGGCCCTACATGACCAGAGCCCAAGGTACCTGCAGCAGCTGCTGATCCCTTACTGTCCTACTCGATTACTACGATCCACTGAAGAAGGACTACTAACAGTACCCAGAATCTCCCTGAATTCATCTGGGGGTCGAGCTTTCAACTTTCGTGCTCCAACTCTGTGGAATTCTCTTCCTCGCACAGTGCGAGAAGCCCCCACTGTAGAATCCTTTAAAAATAGACTAAAGACGTACCTATTTACTCAAGCATTTAACTGACATCTACTATTAAGCTTGTTTTGTATTTTGAGCTGTAAAGACAATGGCAATGCACTTTGGGAGAAAAGTGCTATATAAATATTATTATTATTAATATAGATCTCAGTTCGAAGTACAAACCCCACCCAAATCTAACTCTCTCTGCATGTTACATCAGCCCCACCTGCAGTGCAACATTATACCTCCCAACTGTCCCGATTTTTGTGGGACAGTCCCGTTTTTCTGGGACTGGCCTGTGTACCACCTGGCAGTGTCGGGATGCCAGCAGTCGGGAATCCGGGATCTGCACCTCCACCAATGTCAGGATTCCAGCACTAGTATTGAGGCGCTGGTCGGGATTCCGGCGCTGGCATTTCGACTGCCAGCATCTTAACCCCCACCCCTTTTATATAACATACCCCACAGATTCTATTAATTCTTAGGGTGAGCAAAGTTTCAAAATAACCTTTGTTTGCTTTATATGGTATAATAAGAAATAATGAATACACTATTTCAAACTTCAAAACACAGTTAATATTAATAGAACAATTTAGATTCTGGGAATATGGATACGACGCTACAGTCCCTGTGACATATCCAGACCTCTAGTGACAGTGTTATTAAGCAATGCCAGAATAAAATGTAACGACTACATAAAAGGCAAAATGGAATAATAATGTTGTGATTTTTATGCCGCTAACAACACACTATAACTGGCTAATAGCTGAGGTCACATCTCGGGAACCCCTAGACTCGTGTTGATGAATCGCGTACAAGGAGATCATTTGTCTTTCTGGGTATGTCGCTGGTTGTGGTTATGTTTTATCCTAAATGCTGTTGCCGGAACATTTTTAGAAGGTTTTGCTTAATTGCCCATGGGAAGCGTAAGAACCTCTGTTGATATAATAATGACCAACCCTATTTATTAAATGCAGCAAAGATTAAGATACGTCGCAGCTTTCTTCATGACTTTTTTGTTACGTTGGGTTTTTTTTTATTGCAAAAAGTCCTGCTGTGATATTGCCTTGATCTACTGATTTATATTTGATTAATCTCTGCAACTTTTAGTAAATACGGTACAATGCTTTTTTGCTTTTTTTACAGCCTTCTTTTCATCAACTTTAAAGGCCCCCATCTGCTAGTGCGATTTGGTGCCTCTTCACCGGATTCGGAGGCATTGGGCTAAGGAAGCAGATGAAAAGGGCCCAAATCGCATGTGTTTAACATCCAACTGCGATTCCGTGCTCATCAGATCGGAGCCGGAGATTGTCAATGCTGCACCATAGATCCATCGGATCCCATAGACAGGAAAAGCATTGCATACGATATATTGTGATGTGGAAGATGAGGTTCAATGTAGATAAATGTAAGGTTATGCACCTTGGGAGACACAACCAGTGTGCAAGTTACAACCTTAGTGGAGAGGAACTGGGTAATTCCATACTTGAAAAGGATCTAGGAGTCCAAATAGACAGCAAACTAGGATGTAGTGCCAATTGTAATGTAGCTACAAAAAAGGCCAACAAAATTCTGGCATGTATTAAGAGGGGAATGGAAACTAGGGACTCAAGGGTAATTATGCCACTGTATAAAGCATTGGTGAGACCTCACCTAGAGTACGGAGTACAGTTCTGGGCCCCACACTATAAAAAGGACATCATAGAATTAGAAAAAGTCCAAAGGCGAGCAACAAAGCTTATTAGGGGAATGGAGAATTTAAGCTACGGGGAGAGATTAAGCAATTTGGGACTATTTACATTAGAAAAGAGACGTTTAAGGGGGGACATGCTCAACATGTACAAGTATATCAAGGGCCAATATAAGGAACTGTCACACACCCTCTTTTCTACTAGAAAGGAATCTAGGACGCGAGGGCATGAGTATAGATTAGAAGAAAAAAGATTTCATTCAGCTAGTAGAAAGAATTTCTTTACGGTCAGAACAGTCAAACTCTGGAACTCTCTTCCCAGAGAGGTGGTAACGGCTGGCTCATTAAATGCGTTCAAGGCAAAGTTGGACCAGGGCCGATGCAAGGCACCGGAGCGCCCCAGGCGAGTCGGGCTGGGGGCGCCCCGGTGCCGGGGGGGGGGTACCTGTCGTTCGGCGCTCTCTCTAATCAAATCTGGCGGCGGAGGCAGCGGGGGTCCCTGCAGTCTATTAAAAATCACGAGCGCTATCCGCCGGGCTATGCGGAAGCGCTTCTAGTGTGAAAACACTGGCAGCACGCTGATTGGCTGAGATCAGCGTGCGCCGTGCTGCCAGGGTTTTCACACTAGAAGCGCTTCCGCATAGCCCGGCGGATAGCGCTCGTGATTTTTAATAGACTGCAGGGACCCCCGCTGCCTCCGCCGCCAGATTTAAATAGACAGGTACAGGTACCCGGGCGGCATTTTCCGCCCTCCAGTGGCCGGCGCCCTAGGCAAATGCCTAGGTTTGCCTAGTGGTGGCGCCGGCCCTGAGTTGGACAAACATTTACTGGAGAAAAACATCCATGGGTACAAATAAGAAATATAAATTGTCTGTAAAATACCAGAATCTACCAAATCAGCAATGGATATCTATACCAGGTTGAACTAGATGGACGCAAGTCTTTTTTCAGCCTTACCTACTATGTAACTATGTATCGTATGCGATCCTGCTGCCCGGGAGCTGCCGTGTGAGATGGCGAGGCATCACATGAGAGGTACGGCATGCAATGCCTCATGTCCGTGGATGGGGGACACAAGGATGCTCCAAACAGATTCTATACCAACTGCAGGTTGCATGCCGGAGCATTCCTTGAATGATCTAGGTCGCACTGAAGTGGAGCTACCGGCTATCAAATCACATGCCAGTACTCTGTGTGTGTGATGGGGGGGGGGGGGCAATGCCCTGCACCCAGGGCAACTGCACAGCTTGCACACCACTGATTCCTGGACAACTAAAACAAATACTGATTAAAAATCAATACATCTGCTTGATAATACAGAAAATTGCTGAAACTACTTACCTACTTCTAAAATGTTCCTCTCAGGGAGAAGCCTGGAGAGGAGAAGAATCGGGGTGATTAGGGGGACAGGGGCCGGCTGTGGTATAATTCAGCCACACCCCCTCCACACTGTCTGTGATTCCAGCAAATGTCTCCCCATTTCACTAGGAAATCCCACTTCAGAGAGCGTAGATATGTATCCTCACGTGCTGCACTGCCCCGCCTTCCTGCTGCACCTGCTGCTCCACCTCATCTGCCTGACCTCTCATGTGCTCCTGATTGGGGCAGATAGGGTATAGGGTGTACACACCCACATGGCACTGTTTACACCCCCTTCTTGGTATAGGCCCTTCATCATTTCCAGCCCCTGGCCCACGTGTCCCATAACTAACTAACTGTATCTTATGCTATTTAACCATCGACCCCGTAACGGAACTTGTGTGTGGGGACCATAGGTCCAACAATATCATTTGGTCCCACACCCCCCCCCCCCCCTTCTCCTCACCAACCCAAATTTACAAAATGCAGCATGGCAGTGGGTAACAGGGAGCAGAAGAGGGTAAAAGGGAGAGTCAGGGAGCGTCAGAGTGTGATACGGAAACACAGTAGGTGTGACAAGGACAGCCAGGGCCCCTTTGTCCTCAGGGGGACCTGCTGCACCAATGGTAGTCTGATCAGCCAGGAAAGTGATCCTGTCACTGTGATTGGGCCAATTGTTGTTTGCGCGGCTGGATTTAAGTTCGGAATTAGTGTCCGGTAGAAAGACTCAAACATCTTCATTTTGGCCAATATCCTAATACGGTTTTTAAATAATTATCTTAAATTTTAAATACCCAGCTAAAAAAATTACACTTATCTTCCAGATATACTGTAAACAAATTATCTAAATGTGCGATAACCCCCCCACATACACACACACACACCACCACCCCCAACCCTATCACAAATGACATTATAGAAATAAATGTTACATTTAAGGAGATAACAATTATTATTTTTTCTGGAAAACATTTCTTTTTTTTTTAATCTATGCAAAAGTCTCTACGCGACACAGCGGTGCTTCTCCCCGTGTAACGCCAATTGTGAATATGCAAGGACGATAAATAAGCTAACGAGGAGAGAAAGGTCTCATTAAAGAGGGTATATTAAAGTCATACGCCCTGCAAGATAATTACATGGCTACATTTGAACTTTATAATTACCTTTGCCAAACTTTTGTTCAAAAGTCTATGTTGCAGAATTCTGCTGTGGACCGTGATAAGATAATCTGGGGCTCCCACTGCTGTGTTTGAGTACGAAACGGAAATGCAACACCTAGGGTGCCTGCCAAATACATCATTTAGTTAATTAAAGCCTTTCGCACTGCATGAAGAGCTGAGACGGAGTTTAATTCACCAGTCTAGTCAGCTGTCCAATCAGATGCTTCGTGCAGGGGCTGGTGGTGTTCTAAGCATTAGCAATATATTCCTGTGTCTTATTAGCTTAACCTGTAATGGAATATAAATGCATCCATATGGCATAGATGTAATTATGATCTGCATCTGAATTCCCCATGGCCGCTTTTGCAAGGAGCGGAGAGGAAAAAAAAACTCAGCTCATGTTGGTACAGAGGGCACGGCTTACTCATAATTACTGGCTGATTTGCATAGGGAAGAATGTGGCCAAACACAATACGAACATCACTGTAATAAAAAGGGCAAGTAAGCGCTCAGGACCCAAGAGACGGCCATCATTGTGATTGACGCGCCACCGATGACAAGGGGGGGGGCTTCCACTTAATCCATGAAGGGTTCAGCGTACGCGGGCACTGGCATTATCTAGCTTAATTATTATGATGCCAGTTCAATAATTGGCCGATCTTCGGGGAGTGTTTCTGTCAGACGTATTATTCTGCCACACAGTTAAATATAAATAAATATTCTTCCACAGTCGCTGTATATTCCAGCCCAGTAGGAAGCTGGCTGTTACTATTCCTGATAGTTCGGAGGTATAAAATATGTTCTAGAGACAGTCCTCAATCACTGCACTGGACTAGTCAGTACAGTAGCTGCTAGGAAGAAGAGACAGGCTCCTTACCATGAGGTTGGAGAATGTGTGCTTGTAGTGCTAGTTCTATTGTGTTTGTGTATTTATTTATTATTCTATGTTTATCCTTTCCCTGACCGCTTTTTTAAATTATTTCAATGTTTGATACAGCCTATAATATATAGACCATCTACAGTCCTTCTACAGTCCTTGTGAGAGCCGCCAGATATTGGGTGAGATTTAATAGGATGAGAGAATCAGAAAGTGAGAGATTTGGTGAGAAATCCAGTTTTTTTAAAGCGGCAATCATACTGCTAAACCAGTTTGATTTTGCAGTATAGATGATTGCCGCTTTAAAAAAACTGGAGATTTCTTACCAAATCTCTCACTTTCTGAATCTCTCATCCTATTAAATCTCACCCATTCAGTTATCGAGGGTTTCGCTCCCAATTTGCACTTACACCAGCCTGTACTATAGTTGGTGCTTAAGGCACCTGTGTAAATATACATATTTGCACCTAATAATAGCCAGCAGTTCTGGTGATACACCTCACTGTGATGTCCCAACACAGACTTCCCGTGCAAGTGGAGGTCCGACTGTGATCTCATACATCCCAACACTGGTGGCAGCGGAGGAGGGACAGAAGGAATGAAGGGCATGGCCTCTCAGTTAGGGTGCATGGCCTATGTCCACGGTACTCACGCGAGACCATGCCCCACGTTTCCACTGCTGTTGGGGGGCGCTGTGAGAGCTGCTGGCCACATGTGCGCACAGCATCTATTCGCCATTGCTCTGCTAAGCAGAGCAGCAGGTAGCAGGGGGGACTCCCACTAGCGGTCGACAGTCACAAGGTCGACAGGGTCAAAAGATCAACATGGAAAAATGTCGACATGACTTTTAAATTTTTTTAGGGTGTCTATGTTGACATAGGTCGACATGGACACTGTCTAAGTGTACCGCGTCCCCTCGCATGCTCCCTGCGCTCAGCACACAATTTTATTCTCCCTCCGCGCCCTAGTGCAGTGGTTCCCAACCTGGGGTACTAGTACCCCTGGGGGTACTCTGCAGACCAGTTGGGGGTACTTGGAAATAATATTGGTAATGGCGGAAGAAAAAGTCTCCCAATGGCAAAAGAAGTCTACCATTGCCATGGAAACAAGCCACGTTGTGTCATTTCCAGTTCCATCTGCAGCGTCATCAGCGTCTCCTCGTGCTTTTGCCCAACCAGCAATTCACTGAGAGCTACCTGTGACCATCTGCCCCACACTGACATGGGTGGAAGAAGCATGAATCCTACAGGCGTTAGTGGGAACTCTGTCTGGCCGCTGGCTGTGTATTGTCTCCAAAGATGGACCTGATTTCTGACCATATACTAGCCCACGGCTACTACTTATATTAGGACACGCACACTGCTCACTTCCACTCTGTGGAAATTTCAAATTGAGAGGAGGGGTACTTATAAATGAAAAGCCTAATCAAGGGGTACGGGAGAGAAAAAAGGTTGGGAACCACTGCCCTAGTGGATGGTAGGGCATGAAATACCGCCTGTCGGCACATATCGGCTGAAAATTTTGTACAAAAAATGCATGTCTACCGTTTTCATGTCGACATTTTCCATGTTGTCCTTTTGACCATATCGACCTTTAGACCATGTCGACCTATTGTGTGTCAACCATTAGTGGTCGACCATATGACAGTCTATCATGAGTCAGTCTATGATCAGTCCGGATACCCTCCCAATTTGCCCCACACACACACACGCACACAGCGGAACACTGCCAGCCCCAGGGCAAGACGCCTGACCATCCCATACCTCCCAACTGTCACGATTACAGTGGGACAGTACCGATTTTCAGGTCCTGTCCCGCTGTCCCACCCGCGGCAGGCATTGTCCCGCTGCAGGGGGGTGGCAGTTGGGAGACCCCCCAATGTAATAGAATAGCATGCGCACAGCGTCTATTCTCGTATAAAAATGAGGTCACGGCTAATTAGCATAAGCCGCGCCCTCATTTGCATACGCCCCGCCCCCTTTCCGGGCGCTCGCGCGGCTTCGCCGTGCGAGTGTCCCTATTCCTGAAGCAAAGAAGTTGGGAGGTATGCCATCCCATAAAAACGGCTGGCAGGTATGCAATTTATGTGACTCTATATAGCCCTTGTGATGCCTGGTACATGCAAAGCTCTAAGGTACAGTATGCTCCGCATCCACCAACAGCTAATTACTCCGGTCTGTCCAGCAACAGGAATTCCCAATGTATGCTATGTATCTTCATCAATTACCTCCATGCTGTTTCCAAATTGATAATAGTTGGAGAAAAACAAAAGATAGCAAATGGACTTTTAGTTAGGTTCTGATATCACACAAAATTGCTTTTTTTGAAATCGTGAATTTCCCCAAAATTTTTTTTAACAGAAAGTGATTTGAGGCATGAAAAATGCGATGTGATGCGATAAAGTTCGGATTTTAGCCATAAAAATGTGCAAAATAATCCAAATGTGCGATTCCTAAAACCAGCACCAGGCTCAAGGGCCAGTCCTGGTTACCAAATGGGTGTGGTATAGCGATCAATTGGGATACCGACGGTCAGTGGCCCTTATTCTGGTTCACTCACAAAGGCAAATACCTTCTCAAATGGACAAAACCATGTGCACTGCAGGGGGGGGGGGGGGGAGATGGAAAATATGCAGAGATAATTAGATTTGGGTGAGTTGTTTTGTTTCTGTGCAGGGAAAATACTGACTGCTTTATTTTTGCACTGCAATATAGATCTCACTTTGAAGTAAAACCCCACCCAAATCTAATTCTCTCTGTACAAGTAACATCTACCCCACCTGCAGTGCACATGGTTTTTCCATTTGAAAAAGAATTTGCCTTTGCGAGTGAACCAGAATAAGTATTCCCAACTTTCGCTTTACTCACCACAGGTTTTATTCTCCCCACAAGGGAGAATAGCCCCTGTCAGTCGGGATCCCAACTGTTGGGAATTTAGACAGGCACCTATGGCGGAGTACTGACCGTCGGAAGCTCGACTGACTGGCAGTCATCAGGCAACCACCAAAATATGGGTGGCAAAATGAGTAGGAGTCCCCCCCATATTTTAACAACCCACACCGGGCCCAAACAGCCAACAGGGTAAGACAAAGCGGGGGGGAATTTTTTTTTAATTCAAGTTCCGTCAGCCAAACCATTCATCCACGTGGATAGTCAGCCTGGGCAAGGACCCTAGTGGAATGGGGAACCCCTCAATAATCCAGGGTTACCCCTGTCCGAAAAAGTAGTAAATGTACGAGCGCTGAGGGTTAGGTTTAATTGGATTTAATATAACAACATATACATACTATAAAGTATGTATATACTGCTGGCGCTTTGAAGCCAGAATAACAGCTATCCTCAGAGTCCACGGATCCAAACAAATGGTGTTTAACAAACTAACACATTTCTCTGTGTAAGGGTGTAAGTACACTCTCCAAGGAAGCCACTGTAACAGGACCGAGGCGGGAAAACGCGTTAGTGTTTATTGCCTTGTACACCTAAGAGATAAAATCATCTTTGCCAGCTTATTATTCTGTGCAATTCATTTTTTGAATGTGTAACTAAGAGCAATTGCTTTTGACTGTAAATGTGTATTTGTGTATTTTTATTTGTGTTTTTACTTATACCGTACAGTATTTAAATTTTATTAAGTATATATATTGTTATATTAAATCCAATTAAACCTAACCCTCAGCGCTGGTACATTTACTTTTTTGGTGACCAGGTTGCGCACACCAATGTTTTCCAGCTGCAGAGGACTAGGGCTGATTGATTTTTTGAGAGCTGGGTATTAAGCGCTAAACTATTTTCTATTGCGGTATTACCCCTGCCCAGGCTGAATCCCGGGGCTGTCGCCGGTGCCCCTGGGGCGGTGGGCACCAGACTGATAAATAGTTAATAATAGATTAAACTATGGTGTAATGTTGTGGAACTACAAGTACCAGCAAGCCTGCACCACATGCAGGGAATTGGTACTTGTAGGTCCACAACAGTACAAATAGGGAAATAAAACACACACACTCACACATGAACAGTATAACTTTATTACACACTACATTCATTCACACATACATTACCTATGAATTCACCTCAAATGCCTGTCCTCTTCTCCCTGTAGTATCCAAACGGGTAACTGTTGAGGGAAATTATACTCACATGCCCTCTGGTACCGAACGCTCTGCTCCTCCACCTATCAGTACCCTCCGGCTGCACAGTAGCTGAGGATGTTTACAATCTCGGCTCCTCCCACAAACTGGAGGTGAGCCCACCAGGCAATGTCGGCTCCTGATTGGATGGTGGGTGGGGCTCTTGAGCCTGGTGCTGGTTTTAGAAATCCTGGGGATCCCCTATGTTTTTTGACACCTGAATTTCAAAAACCAAGACCGGTTCTTTGAGCCTGAGGCTGGTTATGCTCAGGAAGGGGGACCCTTTGCAGTCGTCCCCCCGTCCCCCCACAAATCGCACCCGTGCATTAAATCTCTAATTTTCATGCTTACAACAAGCTAATCCCCACCCACCACCTCTACAGCTGCCTAATGCCAATGTCTAGCTCTGGTGAGGTACAGAGAGAGCAGAGACTTCTGCTGCTGCTCAGGGACGTGTGCTAGACCAGGGGTGGCCAAACCTGTCCTCAAGATCTACCAACGGTGCATGTGCTTTATATTCCCTTGAGCGGCACTACCTATATATTCTATACTGAACACACAATAAGCTTGAAAATTCCTTGAAGCTAGAAAAATACCAATGTGGCTTTATAAGGGAATGACATGTTCCGTTTAATGGTCACATCCTTTTTTTATTTATTATTATTTATTACCAGTTTTATATGCAGTATATATAGAGAGAGAGAGCGCACACATAGGGGGTTATTCTGGTTGGCTCGCTCGAATGCAAGTCAACCAGAACCCGCCCTGTGAATGGTGGTACGCCCGCCCCTCCCCACCATCCCCCCTTCGCACATCAGGTTCTATCACACAGCATGCGGATGGATGTTTTACATAAACATTAATTTGCAGGCCAGGGGGAACCTCTCACATCTTTCAATGGTCGCCGACCATCGAAAGATGTGGTGCGTGCACGCATATATAAAGTGACTCCTAGGTCACTTATGTATGCGTGCACATTTGTGATGTCACCTGCCCGTCCCCGGTGCCCAAGTTACTGGCCGATTACCATGGGAACGTTTGAACATTCACATCAGTCCCTGCCCCAGTGGAGCTTACAATCTATATTCCCTACCACATATACACGCACACACAGACATTCTAGGGTTAATCTCTTAGGAGTCAATTAACCTACCAGTATATTGTGGGATTGTTATACACTAACTGCGGCGATACCTTGCAGGCAAATGCTGGACTATTCCTGAACGCAGTATTGATTTATACGGGTATGAAGCGGTGGTTTGATGAATGATAACACGTGCTGACGACTGTTTCATGTCTCCAGTGTACACACAGGGCAGCGTATAGATTTTGGAACACAATCCAGATGTGAATTGTACTTTTTTGCACCCCACTTCCCATACCAGCGTAGTCTGTGACAGGAGCTGGACTCACACCTACCTGCTCTGAAAAGGGCATTGTAGAAGCATTGTATGAACTCACAGTGTGCGGCCTCCTGGTAAAGGTTCGTTATTAGATAAGAATCCTTCTGTAATTAGATAGAGAAAAGACGCGCAGCATTCTCAAGCCTGGTACAGACATCAGAGCCGTAACAATAACATGGAGAGAAATAATACAAAGAGACAACATTTATGAAACTTTAGTAATAACACTACAGTGTATGTGCAACAAGGCGATCTGAAAGGACTTGCAGTGTACACATCTTGCTACGCTCAATACAGTAAGTGTTTAATTAGGAGAAGTAGTGTATCCAATTGCAGGAAGGGGAGCCTGGATTGTAATCTTAATGAGTAATCATTTTCCGCTTAGTGTGCCTGCATGTGCCGCGCATACAATCCGGACAGATTTGAACTCATTTGCTTCTAGAGAAGCAGCGTGAAATAAATTGCGCTACAGGAAGACTCCATTATGCATTTGTTAGACAGGAACTAAACGTTCCGTTACAGATAAACATCGCCAAGTTTAAAGGGACATTGCCACAGAAACAAACTATTGCTGGTGTTCTATGGACCTTTGCTGTTCCCTCGGTTTATTATTTTTGCAATGTGTTTGTGTATAGGATAGGTGCGCAGTGGCGAATTTCCCATACAGCACGTGCCTATGGGTGGCTTGGGGGCTGAACTTGGATGCTTGTGTTGGTACTGTCAGCCCGAAATGTACCAGTAACTGCTAAATATTTCCACTGACCATATGCCATCTTGAATGGAGTGTAAATGGATAGGACATACACATAATGCCCCAGTCTTACTTAGTAGATATATGTCAGGGTTGCCGACCCTCTTATTCTCCTCTCCGGGAGAAGCCCGGAGAGGAGAGTTTCAGTAGCCGCTCGGGGGGGGGGCCTAAGCCCCGCCCCCATACTGTTAAACCAGCAAATTCAGTGATCTCCGTGGAGGGGCGGGGCTAAAATGACGCAATTGTGTCATTTTAGCTCCGCCCCCTCCCCTGAGACCCGAGGATTGCGGCATTTTAATGCCGCGATCCGGGGGACAGCGGGGGTCCCTCCTGAATCCGGGAGGGTTGCCCACCCTTCCGGGGGGCCGAGAGGGGGACCCAATTTTTGGGAGACTCCCGGAAATTCCGGGAGGGTCGGCAACCCTGATATATGTATATAATTAAAAATAAAGTCATAGTTCGTGGCTTTTTTTTTATTATATTAAATTGGTTATCTTCAAATGGGGGCTGATAAGCACCAATGAAAATAATCCAATTAATGCAGGCAAAGGGGGGCAGCCATTACTGTTGTGCCTAGGGGGTGCCCTCACCAGGGAATTCACCCCTATAGGTGGAAGTAAGGTTAACAACGGGAAGCCTCATTCTGGGATTTGGGGGAGGGCGCTATTTAGCATAAAATGTAAAGGACGGCACTGGGCAGCATTCTACTTCCTACTTCCTGGCCACGCCCACTAGGTGTAACATTATGATGTCATGGGTTTAGGGGACAGAACCAGCACCGGGTAGCATAGAGCCTTGTTCTGCCCTAGTGTGCTTACACGTCATTTTGGGCGGAGATTTATCAAAGCTTGGAGAGAGATAACGGGGTAAATTTAGTAAGATGGGAGTTCTATTGAACACGGGACATTGCCCATAGCAACCAATCAGTTTCTACTCCTTATTTATAGAGCACCGGCTTCTAGACGATAGTAGATAGAATCTGACTGGTTGCTACGGGCAACATCCCATCTTCAGTAGAACTCCCATCTAAGTAAATTTACTCCAGCCAATCAGCTTCCAACTGGCATGTAGGCTATGTTTAAATAAAATCACAGTTAGCGTCTGATACTTTATCCACCTCCCCTTTTTCTCTCTCCAAGTTTTGATACCTCTCCGCCACATTTCTCTTTTCAGGTAGGGCACAGTGATAATGACGATGCTTTGAAACCAAGCAGACGGGTGATATACTTATCTACTTGTCTTCACCCTCCTGCAGGAGGGGGGGGGTCAGTCTGGACACAGGTAGGGCCCACTGGCGTAACTAAGCTACCGCAGCCCCCACCATGGCGGGGAGGCGCAGAGTAACTATGGGCGCCTGGGGGGCTGCGGTGCTATAGATACCCGCTGCGCTGCTGCCCGGCCGCATCTGCGGTCACTGCCCGTCACTCGCTCCCGGCGCCGGCTCCTGCTGATAATGAAAAGTGACACTTAGAAAATGGCTGCCCCCGTATTGCAGACAGTTTTGGCAGCCATTTTCTAAGAGTCACTTTTCATTATCAGCAGGAGCCGGCGCCGAGAGCGAGTGACAGGACAGTGACGCAGATGCGGCCGGGCAGCAGCGCGACAGGTATGGGTCCTTCCTTTACTTACTTACTGTAGCCCTGGTGACCGGACTCTGCGGGTCACTTCCGCCGTCGGTTGTTTAAAGCTGGGCACTGGGCAGGAAACAGTTGCGTTGGACGCAGACCTCGGCTGTCCCCGGCGCCCTTACCTATGCCTGACCCGGCCAGCTCCTTCCTAAGGCAAGCAGAGAGCGCAGCCTGCGGATAGCAGTACAGCTTATAAGAACCTCCACTCCCACAATATGCAGTAAGTTTAGTTGGAAAATACTGTAGTACATGCCATTGTGATAAATTATTTAAGGTGGATGGGGAAGGGGAATTTGTGTGTAAGGCAGAATGGGGAGGTGGAGGGAGTGATACTAACTAATTACACTGTTGTATGTACGCACACACGCACATGCATTACCTGCCAGTCCAACAGGTATATGGTATATGTTCTGTATCTCTGCTGGGGGACGGGGGACAGGGGGGGACAGGCATGGACACGTATAGTGTGAGTAGCATTGCAGTGTGTGCGTATAGTGTACAACATCATGGTGTTAGACATATAGTGTAATGAGCATTACATTGTTTTGCATGTAGTGTAAGTAACATTACGGTGTGGTGTATAGTGTGAGGGGCATCATGGTCTGACATAGTGTGAGGGGCATTATGGTCTGACATAGTGTGAGGGGCATTATGGTCTGACATAGTGTGAGGGGCATTATGGTCTGACATAGTGTGAGGGGCATTATGGTCTGACATAGTGTGAGGGGCATTATGGTCTGACATAGTGTGAGGGGCATTATGTTGTTTGGCATAATGTGTAAGGGCCACTATGGGGGGGGGGGGGGGGGGGCGCCCAGGGGGGGGGGCGCCCAAAACTATTTTGGCTTGGGGGAGAAAAATTTATAGTTACGCCACTGGTAGGGCCAATGGGAATGTGTCATCTGGGCTCTGCTATAAAGGCCCCCATACACTTATCCCACTTGTCCTAAGGACAAATCGGATCAGTTTGCCCTTGAGAGCCCCCGGCAGCTTCCCGGGAGGCTGCTTACAATTTGGCACTTGATATGCCAAATTACATGCAATAAATTGCATGCGATTTATTGCATGTATGTCCCCGGGGAGCTGCAGGCAGGGGTCACGCAGGGGGGTCCGTGCAGCACGGGGCGGGCAGTGGGGTCCCTGCGGCGCTGGGCAGTAAGTCAGTGGGGTCCGTGCAGCGGCTGGGAACTAAGGGCCTTATTCTGGTTGGAGCGGCCGGGCCGTACGCGTACGTCCCGGGATTTTTTATGATCTGCGCATGCGTACATTCGCTAATGCGCAGGCGCGAACACTCCACAACGCTTACGGACGGGTCTCTACGTGCGAAAAAACCTATACGCGAGTGTACGGGCATTGGGGGCGGCATAGGGCGTGATGAGGGGAGCGGCCGAAATAATAAGGGAAAATGGGCGTAAATATGGGCATACACGGGGGTGTGCACCAAAAATGAGCGGTGCTACTACCGCACGATCGACTAAGGCACCGTTCATTTCGGACACAAAACAGGCGGCCGCCAACCGCCATCTCAAACCACCCCTACAGATACCGCATGCCAGCGTGCGCCTGGGTTTGCTAATTTACGCTGATTACTACTCAAACACATACACCTGAATGTAATAGGCAATGCTGCAGTCTATTAAGTCCAAACCATGATTTCACTACCTGCAAGCCACACACAGCACTCAAACACATTGGAAGCTTATCTTTCTATACTTCTCGACATTTAAAGGTTTGTTTAATTTAAGGTAAGAATCTTTTTAAGACCTGCTTATATATGCTAAGGTAGCTATTTGCTAAACAGTTAGACACATTCACTACGTGCTTTCATAGACTTTACACAGTAGCACACTCAATCTACACATGTCGACATGTGTCAACGTGTTCACTCTAATACAAACATAGGGGGCGGGATGTACTAAAGGGAAAATGCGGTAAAACCCCCGTTTTACCGCATTTTCCTATGTACTATCACCGGTTCGCCCCGTTTTCGCAGGCCAGGGTATCGCCACCCAGAGGGTGGCGATACCCTATAGAAGCCTATGGGCTTCTTTCGCCGCCCGACGTACGCCGTCCGCGCGCCGCCCCCCCTCCCGTCCTCCTTTAACCTCCTCCTCCCCCTGGTGTGACAGCCGGCAGGACATCCGGCTTCAGGGGGGAGGAGGAGACGCAGGGGGACGCTGGCAGCCGCCGGGAGGTGACGGAGACCCCCGCAGCCCACATAACAGGTATCGCGGGGGTCTCCGTTACCGCAGCCCGATGCTGGCCGCATATGTTAGTACATATGCGGTAGCATCGCGGCGGCTGCCGTGCGAAGGGCGGGGATGTATGTTGATACATCCCGCCCAGGTTTTGTATTTATGATACAATAACATAAACCACATCTAACACCTACAAAGGATGTTTCAGCAATGTTTTAAGCCCATGGCCACTATTTTGCACACAATCTTTGTATAGTACCCAAAATACAGAACTGTACCACTATCTGATCTGCTATGAATTGGATTTGACTACACTCTGGATGTAAGATGCCACCAATCACATTATTGCACTCACATCTCTCTAACAAAGGATTCCTACATCTGCTTATGACACTGTAAAATCATATATATTTAAAAACTTATACATGTTTGTTCACAAGCAATTTTATCATGTTTGGCCGATTCACACATCTTTTTTTAGGGAGGACACATATGCATTCCTACACAAATGTACCTTTTGACCCTTGTTTGTCTGCCTCACCCACTCCATGAGGAAAGCATTGTTCTGGACCTGCTTTTACCTACTACTGTAGGAGCTACCTCACCTGCACACAAACTGCTTTCTCACCTATTAAGTTGCTCTGCACATGTGCTGACACAAACTAATTAGCAGGGAAAAGTTGGATAGGAACATGGGAATGACCATGGAGAGGGTTACACATGGGAAACTTCGACCACACTTCAACAAATGTTCAAAAATACCCTGGTCAGTAAGTACACATAAATCTAGTATTTGTTTCACACAAGAAATTACACATACAACAATTTTGTTTTAATTGGTAAAATAAATTTATTTGCTGTTCAGCATCACAGCTTAGTAGACACTTTCATGTCATAAATCAAATAACCAAATAAAATAGACACAAAAATAAAAAAAACAGCCAGAACAAGAGGTTGCATATCTCCAAACATGTGTTACCCTGCAAATGCAATGGTGAAAGAAATGGGGACACCAGAATACGTACTGCAACAACCAGGGTGAATACTAAGCAAGATACACACCACCAAAAATTTATCCTGCATTTGTAGAGGTCAAAATAAGAACTTTAATGCCCATGGCACGAAAATGGTTAGATGGCCAACTCAGGAAGTGGATGTCCAGTGCAATTTAAACATTTGGGGTCCAACCACAGAGGAAGTGAACCAGGTCTCATTATTTGGGCCCTTTTTTCCCCCTTTTAGATGGGGCCTTGGGGACAGGGGCCTTTGGGTCAGATGGCTTGCGGCGTCTTCCCCTAGTGGACACAGGAGGGTCAGCAGAGGTGGAAGGTTGGGGAGCAGCTTGGGGTGGGCCAGCAGATGGGGGATTGTCCCTTAGGGACCTGGCGGTGGGCAGCAGCTCCGCAAGAATGTCATTCAGGCGGCTGAGGTGTTGGCCAATGCTTTGCATGCCAGCCGCCAGAGTGTCATTCATGCGGTTGAAGGCCTCACACTGCTGCCTGTTTGTGGCCTTCCAATCCTCCAAAAATTCCCCAATCTGCTGCTGACGGAGCGCAGCATCCACCCCTTGCTGCTCGATCCTCTCCAGCATCACCATCATGCTCTCATCCCATGTCTCCTGTGGCTGGGGCTGGGGGTGTCTTCTTGGTGGAGGCTGGACCACTTGCTCCACCTGTGGCTCTGCAGAGGAAGATGCTGCCGGTACATCCTGGGTTTCTGCTTCTGCTAGGATAATAATTGAAAACAATGTCACCATCACATACGCACTAAAAAATCTCTTTCAAAATACAATGCATTACTGTGACTTACCATCAAAAGCAGCATCAAAGACCTCCGCCGGGAGCTCACTGTCCATATTGGAGATCCCCCTGACCTCGGCCACATCAATGACGTCCAAGGCGTCCTGCTCCAGGGGGGTATACTCCAAAGTATCGGGCATAGGACCTCTCCCGGTGGACATGCTGTGGTTGTACCGGTCAGTCATCTTCCTCTTCAGTGTACTTTTGAAGTCGGTCCACCTACAAGTTTAAAAATACAAATATCACCATGAGATATGTGCACCACTGTGCTAGTGAACATCATGACTACGTGACATTTCCTAGTGTGGGTGATCTTATGTTTTAAAGCCATATGTGTCCCACACACACATTAATGTCTCCATTAGGAGGCATTTCAGTGTCTCATCTCATTCATTAGGCCACTAAATGCACATACATAGATCACTATGCAGAAATGACATCATCCATGGCCAAATTAGGCACCTCCACCTGTTGTCAAACTACACATTCCACCATAGCTTGACAGTGTGGTTATTATGGAGTCATTTAACTATGGGATGGCATACTGGGATGTGTATTTTCTCACCAGCTACATGTGCACAGTTTGCTCATTCTTGTTTCAGTTGCATCATATGGAACATGTAAAGGTGGCCATACACGTTACAATTATTGTATACAATATTGCATCTCATAGCATATCGGTTTTGCGATGAGATCAGATTAGATGAGATCTAGTACAAAAAGTATGTGCTGCACATACTTTTTGTACTCATCGCTAAACCGATATGCTATGAGATGCGATATTGTATACAATATTGTATACAATAATTGTAACGTGTATGGGCACCTTTACAACAACTCTTTCCAAAACACACTTTCTCTTGTCCCATCACATACTTCACATACTTCACATGAGCAGAACTGTGCCCATAACCTCACATCACACCAATGGTGCATGTTTCATATATCAATGTGGGTTATTAGACATGGTTGTGTTCACATGTGACATTGAAGTGTAGCACTATCTACAAACACACCTTTCTATTATTCTCAAAACATACATGTAACATATGTACACACATATGACATTATCAGGGGGACAAACACACTTGCCTTTTCTTCACCGATAGCCAATCTCTGACCACTGGTGACACCTGGTTCACTTCCTCTGTTATCTTGTCCCAAAGGTTTCTCCTTGCACTGGCACCCGGCTTCCTGATTGGCAATTCTATCCATTCACGTGCTCTGGGCACTAAAATTCTTAATTCTGCCTCTACAAATGCAGGGTTTCTCTTTTTGGAGGTGGTATCCTGCTCAGTCCTCACCCTAGATGTTGCAGCTCGTTTTCTGGTGGCCCCAGTTCTCTCAACATGCACCTGCTGGGTCACACCTGTTTGGAGAGATGCAACCTCTTGTTCTGGCTGGTTGCTTGGCCCTTGTGGAGCTGGTGGAGGTTGAACAGGGCCTGTTAGTGAGGAGCCCGCTTGGTCTTGCAGGCTACCTCTCTCTTGAGCCCTCCTTCTCCGCTCCTGTTCCCTCTTCTGTAAAGCTTGAAGCAGGGATTCTGCTTGTGCTCTCTGTAGAGCGTCCTCAGCTGCGGAATCGTCTAAACTAGACATGTTTGCAGCAATTCTGGCCTGCATCTGACTGATTATTTATATGTTAATCTCCCGCCATGAACAAGGGGGCGTATATTTTTCCCCAATGTATATGCACATACACAGGTTGTGGAGCATTTTGTGCTACATCGTGAAATGTGTGCACCTGTCATTCCAATGATGAGTGTTGTCAGCTGGTATCTGTTGGAGTTCGTGTATGCTTTGTGAGTCACATTTCAAAACATCACGTTATAATGCTTTCCTTACATATGTAATGAGTATGAAATTGTCATACACCAACATGTTGCATTGTGCCCCTTTTAGCAGCGTATTTATTAGTAGACGGTTGCGTGTATTCTTTTACGCACACTGTATATACAGTTCCTCTCTACATTGAATGCATGTTGTTGGTTATGGTGTGTGTATATCGGAACGGTCCGCGTAAGTTTCTATTCGCATCCAGTTTGTTCATGTAAGAAGGATTAATAAAGTTAATACTAAACAAACAATTTTTTACACCAATCAGCAAGCACCAAAAGTGATATATGTACCTGCAATTAATAACTGCGCCATTGCCACTATGACTTCAACCAGGGCTAGGGCGTTTTCTACCCAGGAGCTATTGGCCTTGGTTGAGGTCATGGACCGGCGCCTGGGGCCCAGGGGCCCTTATGTGGCGAATATTGACAAGCGGCGGGCATATAATGCTGCCCGCCGGCTAATCTTCGCCCGGACCGGCGTTCACAGAAGCCTGGGCCAAGTTGAGCGGCGCTGGTCTGACCTGCGCCGGCGGCAGCCAGTCTTGCTATCATCACTTTGCCGCCATATTGCCCGATGTCAGTTTTTAATTAATAGTATGACTGCGTTTTTTTGCAATGTTTTCTGTACTTTTTATAAATATGTTCCTGAGTATGGGGGTGTATATGGGGTGTATATGGGTGTATATGGGTGTATAGGGGGTGTATAGGGGGTGTATATGGGGTGTATAGGGGGTGTATAGGGGGTGTATAGGGGGTGTATAGGGGGTGTATAGGGGTGTATAGGGGGTGTATATGGGGTGTATAGGGGGGGTTTAAGTAGTTGCTCAGTTTTTGGGTGTAGCATATCAATTAGTTTGCATGATAAATGTCTGAAATATAACAGCAATGATAATTTGGAAGGTTATGAGCATGACTAATGTGAATTTTTCTTTCCCCCTTTTTTATGAAACCCAATCTTCGATTTCTATGCCATCAACATGAACATTTCAGCACGGGCAAGAGCCCGCATAGAAGCCCGGGAGCAGGCAGCCCGGGACCAGGCAGCCCAGGAGCAGGCAGCCCAGGAGCAGCCGGAAGAGGAGGAGGAAGAGGAGGAGGAAGAGGAGGAGGAAGAGGAGGAGACAATGGGTCAAGCTGGGGCCCACCAAATTTCCCCATCCCCTTCCCCCACCCCCTCCCCAACCCCCACCCCCTCCCCAACCCCCACCCCCAACCCCTCCCTTTTAATAATAAATATGTTAGAGGGCTTGTAAGGGTAGGTACATACAGATGTGTAATGTAAGTTATATTTGTAATTTGAGGTGAGGGGTAATGATTGATGTGTGAATGTGTGTGTTTTTGAGTAAAATAACACATAGTGAAAATGCATGAATGTTTAATGTTGTTTGATTAAAACATCACACATAACATCAGGGTAGGTATACATGTTACACATTTTGGACAAACTAATTATGGACATAATTTAGTACATATACAGAAACACCAACATAACTTGATTTAAAAGTAACAGCAATATGGGGACACATAGATAGTGATTAAAATGCCACATTAGAACATAACAAATATACATGTAATGAGGGTTAAAATGTTGTTTTATTAGGGTCTTTATTAAGGTAGACAATTGAGTTAATAGAAAACAATAATTGAATAACAAATAGAATAATTAATTAATTGTCAGAATTCTAGTTGAAAGGCAAGATTTGCAGGTCCATATATGTGAAGGGTATGCCAGCGTACACGGACGTACGCTCACTCTCACGAGCGGTGACATAAGCTGAGTTTTCCATTGAAAACAATAGGGACCCGTCCGTGCAAGCTGGCGTACGCTCAGATCTCCGCAAGAAGTCGGCGGGAAGACGGACGAGAGACGTCCGTAAACGTGTCTAAGGGCTGATCCGTCCGTGTACGTTGGCGTACGCTCAATTGTACGCCACTCCCCTTTGACGTTGTTTCTGGCCGTACGTATGCGGCTGACTTGTGGGTGGACTTAACTCCAACGGCCGCGTACGGATAGCGTACGTTAATAGCGAACGTACGCACGTTTGGCCGCTACGATCAGAATAACCTCCTAAGTATCGCAATTTGCCGGAAGTGCTGCTGAATTTGAAAACATTTTGAAAAGACTGAATCTCAGCCAATTAGTGTCCGGCTAGTGTTTTCAAATTCAGCAGTGCTTCCCGCACCGACGCCCGGCAAATAGCGCTACTTAGTTCCCAGCCGCTGGACGGACCCCGCTGACTTGCTGCCTGCACCAGACGGACACTGATTCCCAGACGCCACTTCCCAGATGCCGCTGCCCGGACCCCGCAGCTGCTCATAGGTGTGTGACAGCAGTGCTTCACCGCTGGCACACACCTACGGATTGGACCAACACATCGTGGGTGTTAAAAAGCACCCGCGATGTGCCATTGATGGTTCTGATTCGACAGATTGAACCTGCAGCAGGTTCAGGGCCAGATGTACTAAGCTTCAAAAGTGATAAAATGGAGAGTGATAAACAGCCAGCCAATCACCTCCTACCTGTCATGTCACAGGCTGTGTTTGAAAAATGTCAGACAGGAGCTGATTGGTTGGCTGTTTATCACTCTCCATTTTATCACTTTTGAAGCTTAGTGCATCTGGCCCTCAATCTGTAGGGTCTGACCCGATGCACACGGGACTGCGCATCGGGTCAGATGAGGTGTCAAACACATCCTATTTGGGCCAATTTCACGGCCGGATCCTTATGGATCTGGCAAAATTGTCCCAAATCGGACAAATGTATGGGCCCCTTTACTATACAGCTGCATAAAATAAGGTATTGTATAGTTGGTCCACGATGGACCATGTCGAACCTAAAGCATGTTGATTTTTTGACTGTCGACCAACAGTAGTCAACCTTTTTACTGTTGACGCAGACACTGTCCTATACCCTAAGTGCCGCGGATGTAGATGTCTTATTGCAGTCACTCTTGCTCCCCTGCATTGGGATTATATGGACTAGGGTCTGGATGAGGCGATTTAAATGTTATCACAGCAGCTGAGAACATAATAGACCTGGTCTCACCGAACACGTAAAGCTCATTGTGTAAATGATGAGGTTCATATCTAACAGATAAGGTGACATTTTCCAGACAGCCATTAATATACTCATTAACTGACAGACTACTACAAGGAGAACTATTATCAACCTTTGCATTCTTCATTATCTTCCGTACACACATTATAGCACTTGCTAATCCAGGTGCTATATATATCAATAGCCGAAGGACGACTTTTACGAGCGACATATTTCTACGATGCCGCTCAATGAAAGGGTTTGGTCCATATATTTACAATAAAATATTGGCATTGGCATTTTATTTCTTTGTTTCGGAGCTAGGTGACGTTTACAATGCATCACTATTGTCCTCTGGAAAATGTAACAGTTGGCGCACATTTCCTGGGTGACCTGGAACATGTGACCTGCTGGGTAGTTTGGAAACTGTGATCGTTATTTGCGGCCACCCACTAGCCGGGGTTTTTCAAAATTCTACTCCTAAAGGGGTGAAGAGGGGTAAAATGTTCTGCCCAGAAAAACTTTGCCTCCTATTCTAACTGCACTCCTACTACTGCCCAGTAGGTGATCCAAACCATGGCCCTTATTCATATCTGATCACAGTACAAATTTGTTCTCAAAATGGGCAAAACCATGTGCACTGCAGGTGGGTCAGATGTAACATGTGCAGAGAGAGTTAAATTTGGGTGGGGTGTGTTGAAACTGAGATCTAATTTACTGTGTAAAAATAAAGCAGCCAGTATTACCCCTGCACAGAAACAAGAGAGATCCCCACTACATTAGCAAAATTCTCTACACCACTTTGGTTCCCTGTCTGGGTGGATCCTTCCCGCTCCACAATCCATGTGTCAGTAATGCAATTGGCCTTCATAATTCCAAAATAGGTACATACATATATACATATATCACAGTTGCCTACTTAATGTGTCTCCTCCCTGGGAGAAGCTTAGCTACACTAAACGCTGCCCCCATTACAGTAAATGTTGTTATTCGCGGCTCTTCAGGGGAGGATGTCACTTTTGCCCCTCCCCCAATTGATGTCACTTTAGCCCCTCCCCCAAAGACCCGCGAATGTTGGTATTTGACCAGCATAGGAGAAGGCTGCTGAGACTGATGTGGGGGTCCAGGAAAATTTGGGGGGCCTAGAGTGGGACCAGGGATTAAAGGTTGGGGGAATTGGGTGAAAATGAGTTCCACCACCTCTAATGGTAGGAGGAACTCAGTTCCACCTCCTCCACAGCCATGCACAATAATTCCAACAGAAAATTCTTTCCCAGCAACTCCCTTTTGTGGCACGTCGTATATTATGCCGTGCCATTCCCACCACTGAAGTGAAGAAGAGAGGAGAGGAAGCTACTGGAGGAGCAGAGACCGATATGTGTAACTGGTACTACTGCTGTTGGCACTATGTGTAAGTGACACTACTGTGTGGCATACATGTATAAAGAGTACTACTGGGTAGCGTAACTTTAATAAATGGAACTGCTGTGTGTCAAAATATGAATAAGGAGCACTACTTTGTGTTATAATATGAATCAGGGTGACTACATGCAGTGTAATGTGAATATCATTTGTGCTATTGTGTGGCACAATTTAAAATGTGGGCACTATTATGAGGCCACTGTCTCTTTAGAAAGTATAGGAGGTAGGGCACACATTTAGTAGCTTACAGGGGTGCCAAAAACACTGGCACTGGCCTGGGCTCCACCCAGTGGCGTAGCTTGGTTTGGGGCGCCCCCCGCTGTTAGTGGGCGGGCGCCTCCCCCCCCTCCCCGCCGGCCACCCGTGCCCCCCCCCCATCGCCGCAGGCTTACCTTTCTGCGCGTCCCGGCTCCCCTCCTGGCTTCAATTAATTCTATGCAGACGGACCACGATAAAATGGCCGCCCCCATACCCCAGACAGTTTCAGAGAACTGTATGGTTTATGGGGCGGCCATTTTATCGTGGTCCGTCTCCATAGAATTGATTGAAGCCAGGAGGGGAGACGGGATGCGCAGACAGGTAAGTCTGCGGGGGATGGGGGGCGGGGGCATTACTATAGCACCGCAGCCCCCCGGTGCCCCCACAAGCACAGCACCCCCCCCCCCCGCGCGACCGTGGGGGCTGCGGTGCTATAGTTACACCACTGGCTCCACCTAATGAGGAGATGGGGGAGGGGGGGCAGGGGATACAGTGGCATGAGAAATGAGTTCAAGCACCTCTCTCAAACCACTTTAAACCCTGAGTGGGACCCAATTTTCGTGAGCCTGAGGCAATTCCGGGAGGGTACGTAAATATGACATCTTAAGCGCAGAGCTAGTGCACCCAAAACATTGCTCCTTGGTCCTCTGCAGCACACAACAGGTTAAGCACGCCTGTTGCACTTGCAATATTGCATAATTACCCAATACGTTAGCACATACAAGACCACAATGCCCATCAATGTTCCAGATTCAATCAAACATGATCAGGCCTACAGATAAACCCTGTGAGAACACTACAGTAACCAGCCCATGTGTGCTGTCCTCTTCTGATCTCATCAACAGGAGCCGGTGTAATGGGAAATGGTTGTCAACAACGCAGACAGTGATCCTGTCAGCCGGTTCTCGGGCTGAGCAGGAGGAGTGCAGCCCATGTGGCCATCTTGTTACATATCACAATCATCTGCTATAAAACTACTATCGGCAGCTCACCGGATGCTGCACAGCCGTGTCTGTCAGGTTGTTTGTTTTGTAAATCTTTTATCGAAACTTGAAAAAAACAGGATTTAATCTAGACGGCTGACGACACATGCGGCTTCATATTAATTCAGTGTAGGAAGAGGTTCTCAAAATGACGCCCGAAAAATCAGTCAGAAATAGAATAAGACAAGGACAAATGCATGGGAGACGGCAAAAAACTTGCGTTTCTTTGAAATCATTTTTAAACCATTCAATGAGGGGAACATTGTTTGAGGTGATTGTTTTAATGTGCACGAGGACAGATGGGTTGAGAATCACACTGAGCTGATATTGAGATCAAAAAGGCTTCCAGATGCTGCTTCTACAACTGATCTGCCAGAAAGACACAGGGACATGTAAACCATGTAATATCCCAGAAACCAAAATCTTAAAGGTCCCCCAAACAGAAGAGCTACTAAAATATAGAGGACACTCACCAATAACATTGAAAGCAGATTTTAATATGTCAACAAAAGTCACAATCATGGTCTGTTGACATATTAAAATCTGCTTTCAATTTTTTAATTTTTTTTTCCATTTTATTGGTGAGTGCCCTCTGTGGCCTGTATGCTGTGTTTATGGATATATAAATATATATATATATATATATATATCGGGATGCAGTCAAAATTCCGATGGTCAAAATCCCGATGGTCAAAATACCGACATCCATTGACCGACGGTCAAAATCCCGGCAAGGTCAAAATACCGACAAGGTGAAAATATCGACAAGGTCAAAATCCTAACATTTAAAATCCCGACAAGGTCAAAATACCGACATATAGAATGTAGGCAGGTGAAAAAGTCAACATGACTTTCGGTCAATAGGTCGCGAGGTCAACATGGGTTTTTTCACTGTTTTTTGCCCTACCATCCACTAGGGCAGGGCAACACCGGCCCTCCAGATGTTAGTGAACTACACATCCCCGGATGCTTTGCATTAGTTTGCTATGTGGCCATACTGAAACTGATGCAAGGCATCCTGGGATGTGTAGTTCACTAACATCTGGAGGGCCGGTGTTGCCCAGCCCTGCACTAGGGCATGGTGGGAGAATAAAATAGTGTACCGAGCACAGAGAGGCACCGTGCCCGAAGCGAGGATGCAAGGGGCTGCGTATGACTTCCAACTGTGTCCATGTCGACCGTGTCGACATTCGGGTAAAAAAACTGTGAAAAAATCCATGTTGACCTCGCGACCTGTCGACCAAAAGTCATGTTGACTTTTTCACCTGTCTACATTCTATATGTCGTGATTTTGACTTTGTCGGGATTTTAAATGTCGTTATTTTGAGCTTGTCAGGATTTTAAATGTTGGAATTTTGACCATGTCGAGATTTTGACCTTGTCGGGATTTGGACCATCAGTCAATAGCTGTCGGGATTTTGACCATCAGTATTTCATAGCAAATTCCTGCTACCTTCTGTGTTTGTGCATGTGTGAGAAAGAGATGTAGTTCCACTCTCTGCCAGCAGATGGCAGTGTTTCAGAGACTCACTAGACATATATAGATGGTATATAATATATATACAGTATATTCATAAAAAATGCACCAAATGGTAGCGCACACACCAAAACGCTGTCTTTTGGGATGCTGCGGCCATTAGGAAAAGGTCCAAAAGGAACTGCATGGTTAATGCAGATCCCTGATTGGTCCACTGTGGAGCATCATGGGAATGAGGAGCTGAGTGACATCCAGGACAGCCCTATGAGAGCATTAGCAGTTAAGATGTGTCCCATAGTTTGTGGCATTTATGGTATTCATTTTTGTCATATACGATTAAAATAACATTTGTTTTATAAAGAGTTGTCCGCACCAATAGGAACATGACAGGAAATGAGATCATGCAGTCAAAATCTAGTCAGGCCATGGTGACACGCAGGGCCACGCATCGCCGTCGCTATGGGGGCATAAACACGGGGCAATGTGTGCTTAATTTCTAAGCATTCTAGTCAGATTGCTTAGAAAAAGGACTGAAATCGCCCCATGTGTACGCCCCGTTAGTATCCTTGTGGCTTAAATAATGACCCCATCTATTATAATAAACTAGTTACCAACCTGTCAAAATGATGGAACAGCATAACATAACATGTGAGTGCCGAACGGAGCACACTTACAATGCTCCGTTGGGTGCCCTCTAGTGGCTGGAGGTGGGCAAAACACTTGAATTCCCCCTGTAGAGCTGAGGAGCAGCAGTCTTCTATTATATCTATCTATTATATGATGTGTATGGTTGTAAAGGATGTATAAATGCATACAGAAAGGACATTTGATAGTGATAACTTACCTGCCCAAATGAGGCATCACTGTACATTCAGGCTATTCTCTACATCATTTTCCTGTACAAATAATGGATTATCCCCCCCATTGTGTGCACATTGTGTATTCAGAAGCCGCACAGGGGAACTCCACCCAGTCTGTACTCACTCGCCAAGCCATAATAAGATGATTACATTGTAATTGACATGACTGCCTTATGGAAGCAATACATCATGTGAAACTTGTCTGCTGAATAATCCATCTGAAGTGTATCAAGTGAATTTTAGAAGGAATTTGTCAGGGCTTTAATTTCTAACGCCCTTTCCTATCCTCTACTACAGACCGTGAGACTCAGCGGGCAGAGCCGGCCCTAGCCTAAATGACGCCCTAGGCAAGATTTTGGCTGGTGCCCCCTAGCACCGCCACTAGTTCCGCCTCTGACCCTGCTCCCCTTTCCCAGCACCATCAACCCTCATCATAGCAGTCATCACTTTGGTGCCCCTACCTGCAATATTTTAAATAGAAACAGCGAACACATTCGGCGCGCAGCCCAAATAGGGGTGTGTTCTTGCTGGGAAGGGGCATGGCCACACAATAGTACCCCCAATTCAAATTATGCCACACAGTAGTGCCACTTTATTCACATTATATCATGCAATGGTGTCCCTTATTCACGTTACATCACACAGTAGTACCACTATACCTTATGTACATTACTCCTCACATTATTCACATTATACCCCTAGAAAAAAATCCTGAAAAAATATTGTATTTTAAGCACCTCCATGGCCACACTGCAACCCAGCACCTTATGTACATTACTCCTCACATTATTCACATTATACCCCTAGAAAAAAATCCTGAGAAAATATTGTATTTTAAGCACCTCCATGGCCACACTGCAACCCAGCACTAAGCAGTGTGTGCTGGGCAGAGGAGAAGAGCTGCAGCTGCTGCTGTTACTTAAGGGGAGGGGGCCGGGGCCCCCACTGGGCCCTTCCATCAGACTTTGGCCTGGGTAATTTGTACTCCCTACCCCTTTCTCTCGGCACCCCTGATAATACCACACAGTAATGCCCATTACACATGACACAAATTATTAATGTCCTTATAACCATAATGCCCCTTACACATTATGCCAACCTTTATTAATGCCCTTCATACACATAATGACATACATAATGCCCCTTACACATATGTTGCACATTATTAATGCCCTTATACACATGACACACATAATGCCTGTTACACATATGTCGCACATTATTAATGCATTTATACATGACACACATAATGCCCCTTACACATATGCCGAGCACTATTGCACAACCAACCCACCCGCAGACAGCACTCACACAGCCGCTAACACTGTGACCTCTGCCTCTGCTTGGATACAGATGTTTCCTCATACATCTTGCCTCAATAGGCCATACAGCTCCTGGACAGTTCTGCTAACGTTGGGTGCCTTTTTTGCTGAAAATTCGTCTTATTTGCATTGTTATCACCAGCACACACAAGGAGCTTCCAATGATTAAAATGATATGCGGCATGCCTATATTCTGTGAGCGACTGTGGCTGTACCTGCATACGGAATGCTATGTTACAGTGATTTCCATGAATACACTATTTCATATGCAGATATAGCCTCACTCACACACAGAATTTAGGCATGCTGCATATCATTTTAATCAGCAGAAGCTGCTGATGCCCCTAGGCATTCCAAATGCCCTAGGCAATTGCCTAGTTTGCCTATGCCTAAGGCCGGCTCTGTCAGCGGGTGTGGTATAATACAAAGTGACATATTGATGAGGTTGAGAAAATACATCAGTCCATCAAGCTCAACCTATACTGGATCTCCCAATGCCCAATAATAGCCGTCTTAATGCTCTCTGGGTCCACTACTATACATGATAATTAATGGTTATAATACTGGATACTCTTGTCCGATAAAGATTTGTCTAACCCTTGGCCACATCCAAGGAGGGGCGTTTGTCTTGGGACCCATACACATTAGGGGCCCCCACACTCTCCCCCTGAATGTCGCATGCCGCTGGTACTGAAATCGGAGTACAGGATGATTCAGCTGTGTCTCTGTTTTCCCCACTGCCAGCGCTGCCCACCGAGGTGCTGCTAAAGTCACTGTCAGCCTCTCGTGGGATTTCAGTCACAGCCACGGTTGCTGAGATTTCTGTGACATCCAGAAGCTGAGAATGAGGCCATCCCTACCTCCACCTTCTGTAGGGCAAACAGCAGCTGCAGCATTCAGGTGCCTGGAGTACCGATGTTTGGCATATAGACAGCCGCAATTTTGCTTTATTAGGCGCATACACCAGGTGCGTTAGGCTACGCACCCAACATTGCAGGCGGGGTGGGGGGGCAGGGTACTCGTACCAGGCCCCAACCTTGTGAGGGGCCCCAACACTCTGAGAGGCTCAGGGGCTGTAAACATGGCTGCGACAGTGCAGCCATAGTAATGGTTTATAAAGGTGCTACCTGCCCACCTGGGTTCCTGGAAGGAAAATGACACATATAATAATAAGTGACATCACGCAACACAGCAAACCATACGAATCACAATGCTGCACCCTCCTATCTGTCCTGTTACATTGCATAGAACATATTAATTATCAGTTTTTATCTAATAATAAAAACACGTTCAATGTAATTAAAATCTGGGTCTGCAGTTGGGAGGGGCCCAGAGATACCCATGTACTGGCCCCAAGATCTCTGTTGCCGGCCCTGCTCCCATGGGCAGGGGAGGCAGGTTCTGGGAGCGGTGGTCACCGCTGTTCTGCAGAACAGCCTGTGATCACTGAATGGATGCCCTGCACAGCATCTATCAGAGTAGAAAGAAGGCACGCCCCCAAAATGACATAAACTCAGGTTGCTGTGTTAGGCCACACCCATCCAGATGAGGTCACGCCCATACACCCAATGGCTCCACCTCCTTTTCAGACCTGCTGGTCCCCATTCAAACATGATGGAACGGTACTCTTTACTTAGTTGGGCGCCCATCGCGGTGATCGCGGGCATCGCGGGCAGTACATTAACGGCCGCGACGCGATGCCCGCGATCACCGCGATTTCCCATAGGGTTCAATGTTAAATTTAGTGCTGCCCGCGATTTTACATTCAATGCTTCAATGGCCGCGATTTGGCCATAGGAATCAATGTTAAATGGGCTACAGAGCCCAAATAGGCACAATTAACACTTAAATGTCCCCCCAAATTTGTAACGCCACCCCACGATCCACGCCAACCCGAAGCGTGGCGAGCGCAGCGAGCCCGCGAGGGGCGGCGTGACGCGTCCTCCGACCTTTTCATACCCCCACTATCCACGTCGGCGTGGAGTTGAGAATAGAATAGTGTGGCGAGCGCAGCGAGCCACCGAGCCCGAAGCGTGGCGAGCGCAGCGAGCCCCGCGAGGGGACGTGGATACCTGTGAAGCCCGCGTAGGGCCACGTTTACCTGTGAAGGTATCCGCGTCCCCTCGCGGGGCTCGCTGCGCTCGCCACGCTTCGGGCTCGGTGGCTCGCTGCGCTCGCCACACTATTCTATTCTAAACTCTACGCCGACGTGGATAGTGGGGGTATGAAAAGGTCGGAGATTCCTATGGCCAAATCGCGGCCATTGAAGCATTGAATGTAAAATCGCGGGCAGCACTAAATTTAACATTGAACCCTATCGGAAATCGCGGTGATCGCGGGCATCGCGTCGCAGCCGTTAATGTACTGGCCGCGATGCCCGCGATCACCGCGATTTCTTTACCCACGACGTCCGCGATGGAGATCGTGGGCGCCCAACTAAGTAAAGAGTACCGATGGAACAAAAGATTTACAGATGGAGCGCCTGTGGTCTTTGCGGCGCTGTCGGTTGGCACGACATGCGCACGTTCCCTTACTACGGAGCTCCCCGCCAGTCCCCACTGCTTCACCGCCGGTCCCCGCTGCCCGATCCCCGCTGCCCGATCCCACCTCCCCGCTCCCCCCTAACCCTGCCCATCTCCCTGAAGTGTAGACCGGCAGGGTTTGCATCGCCGCCCAGAAACTGTGACGCGCATGCATGTGGGACGCTAGCGCCATCTTGTCAGCAGGGGCAATCTGGCGAGCCCCGGCGCTGGCTGAGACTATAACTACTGTATATGCAGTCTATCCACTGTCTGGAACCCTAACACAACCAGCAGAACTCTGGGCTCCTCCATACTTTTTACAATAAAGTCATAAATTGCATGAAGTTCAGTTGGAGGTGCGAATGGGTGCAGGGCCTGACTGAGACCCAGTAGGACAAGATAAAGGGTTGGGGCCCATCTGGGGTATCCCAGGAATCCTGAAATTGATTATATAATGTAAGTGTTAGATGACTTTGTTGTATGGATAGATCTATCACTGTCATACATTTCATCAAGCATGTCTTTAAACTGTGAGGATTGCTTATTCCTCAGATTATATCTGTTCTTTACAAACACTTCTATGCAATGCAAAAAAAAAATATGCTGACCCACGGTCTGCTTAAAAACTATCATGTTCACCGCAATGGAGAAAATTTGCTCTTGGTTAACCAGGTCATGTCAGCGGGCTGTAATTTTAATCTGACTGAATGCTTCCGTTAAGGTATCCGTACTTATTTCATTTTGGTAATTCTTATTTACAAAGCGCTTCACTTCGTGAGCTGGCAAAATATGAATTTACTTTTCAAAACGTCTTTGGAAACAGGGTTTAGGAGCAGTCTCGCTGCATCAATGTGCGCCCTTGTCCTTACAGGATTAAATCTGTTTAACAGAAAACCCATTACACAAGAAAATAGGAAACAAGTTGAACATTTTTCAATTACCTGAAAGCAAACAAGACACGATTCAAGCTCTGCGTCTATGAAGAAAATAGCAGAAGAGAGTTGAAGTGGACCAACACACAGGTACTAACAGCCTCATTCTTAACCGGTACCTCATGAATATTAATCAGGCCGGATTCGGTATGCAATCCCGACGGCACACTATTTTATTCTCCAACCACACCCTAGTGGATGGTAGGGCATGAAATACCGCCTGTCGGCACATGTCGGGTCAAAAAACAGTGAAAAAACCCATGTCGACCTAACGACCTGTCAACGGAAAGTCATGTTGACTGTTTCACCTGTACATTCTATATGTCGGTATTTTGACCCTGTCGGGATTTTAAATGTCGGGATTTTGTCCTTGTCGGGATTTTAAATGTCGGCATTTTGTCCTTGTCGGTATTATGACCGATTCGGGATTTTGAGCCTGTCGTGATTTTGACCGTCGGGATTTTGACTGCATCCCATCAGGCCTCCTGAATATGAATACAGGGGGCTTTAGCATGGCACCCTTGAATGCCAGACCGCAGTGGACCAGTAACCTGCAGCGGCGTGAGGTGTCTGTCCACAAGGGTGTCTGATGTCACCAGAGAGACGGGCAGGAAGACATTAATTATTTATTATCAGTTATTTATATAGCGCACACATATTCTGCAGCGCTCGACAGACAATGGAGGTCATTCTAGTTGAATCGCTCCACCGCGCGTTCGCACGTGGGAGCGGTTTTGTTTTTGGGCATGCCCATTTATGCCCAGTGTTTCATGGGCATTCCCATGCAAATCACGGACGTTCCCATGTAAATAGCGTCGTGACGGGGGTGCCGGGGAGAATATACAAACTCCCCACAGTTAGGGCCACGTGAGAATCGAACCCATGACCTCAGTGCTGTAAGGCAGTAATGTTAACCATTACACAGTAAGGCAACAGGGGTGACGTTAAAACAAGGCATATTACGGTATGTTCATTAGTACGCCATTTCCTTACTTCTTATTTTTATTATTATTTTCAGATCTCAAATACTGCACTGTAAGCATTTACACCACCAACAAATTTGTGTTTATTTTTTAATTATACTAAACATTTTATTTGATTTTATGTGTCTTATAGTGTTATATGGTGTCATTTTGTTATAGTAAACAATGTTATTTAGTAAGATGGGAGTTCCATTGACGACAGGTTGTTGCGGAATCTACTTCTTATTTACATAACTACCAGTCAGTATTACAGGCGGCGCGTACTCTGCTTCCAAACATGGCTAGGATGGAGTCATTTTTTTTAGAGATTTATTTATACAACTTAATTTGCTGTTGTTTTCCCCGTCTATAATGTGAGGAGCGGCACTTTCTAAAAGAAAAGCTCTGTAAAAAATGTAATTTGTCTTCCAATTTAGCTACAGACGTAATTAATTAGCCCTTGCGCAATAAAAAGTTTTTACTGTTCTGCTCTACGGGTTCGTGTTCAATCCTGCAATAACATATATAGAGCCAGATTCTCTAAGCTTCAAAAAGTGATAAAATGGAGAGTGATAAACAGCCAGCCAATCAGCTCCTACCTGCCTTGTCACAGGTTGTGTTTGAAAAATATTAGACAGGAGCTGATTGGCTGGCTGTTTATCACTCTCCATTTTATCATTTTTGAAGCTTGGAGAATCTGGCCCATAGTATTCTTCTGCAGACCCATATTTGATTTAAATCAAAGACTACAAAACCGACTGGCGTTTAGTTACCAGTTAGGTCCCCCCAAGACTTGTGCACAGCCTGGAAACCCCCCTCCTCTTGACTAGTGCCTTAAATTATGACAATAGCACTGGTATATAATATGATCAATAGAGCTGCCACCACACCATGCAGTATAAGGGACAGAGCAGAGCTGCTGCACACGCCCAGTGTACCAGCTTCTTATACCACGTCATTTACTGTATGTGTGGATCTGAGACTTCAAACATCACAATGGAGAGTAGCTGCTAGGAGGAAGAGACAGGAGCCTTACCATGAAGTGGGAGATTGTGAACTTAGAAAGAGCAGTACTGGTTCTATAATGGTTGTGTATTTATTTATTATGATATTTTTTTATCTTTTCGTGACCACTTATTCGATTTAGATGTTTGAAACAGCCTATACTATAGACCAGTGATTTCCAGCCACTGTGCCGTGGCACACGAGTGTGCCTTGAGCAAGTGCCACCGGATCTAGAGATGCCCAACCAGTTTACAGCCACAAAACAATATGGAAGTGATTTCAATTGTGCAATTCAAATTGCAGCCAACCAACCCACAGGGGCTATCGCCCTGTGTTAACCAAACAAGCAAAAAAAAAAACCACAAATATTAAAGGTTGGCGCTATACTGTGGGGTGGGCTTAACACAATGTTGTATTTTTTTTTTAAAGTCTCACATATGATGATCTTCTGTCTCCTGGTCTATTGTATATTCCATAGATGCCCAAAACAGTTTACAGCCACCACAAATTCAACTGATATTTCTTCCTCACCCTCCATGGCAGCCATTACTCTGGGTTATTTCCTCTTGCTCCTATGTTTAGACAGGTAGATTTGACTCCGCCCACCTTGGGTATATATCCTCCCCTTCCTCCACACCCTGTAGTCTTTTTCCTGTCTCAAAGTTTTAGGATAGGTAGATAGGTTTTTTGTTTTGTGCCTGGGTTACCTCATTTGTTGCAGCTATTGTCCCTGCGTGGCCAGGCTGCGGGGTGGCTCCCTGGGGGAAGAGGCACTCATCAGGCTGCATCCTGTGCTGTGTGCCTGGAACTGCTGCCAGATATCAGGCCGTGTCCTGTGGCATCCACTCTGTTGCCCCTCCATGCTGAGTCCATGCTGGCAGCGGTGCAGCGCTGGGATCAGGTGGCTCAGCGCTTCAGGCTGGAGGTGGGCGGAAGCAGTGAACTAGACTGTGCCTCGGGCGGCTGGAACGCAAGGCGGATGTGACACTCGGGAGGCTGGAACGCAAGGCGGATGTGACGCGGTTGGCGTCCGGAAGGCGCTTCTGCGCATGTGCAGATGCCTAGCGCCGGATTTAAAAACGCTGGATCTTACACACTGTCAAAGCTTGTATGCTGATCGAAGTGTGAAGTCTGCAGATGGATCCTGTAAGCGTTTCTACCCCCCCTGAAGCTGAAACTGCCGTGGAGAGGTAAGCCCTCAGTGAGGCACTTTTATTGCTACATGCTGTGCAAAGTTAGGGCAGTTAAGTGATAGGCTTTATCTATCTGATTCTAGTGTGTCTAAAGCTTCTGGAAAAAAGAAGTCTAAGTCCAAGAATTTGTCCAGTACTTGTATGCTATGTGACAAAAATTTCCCTCCTGAGAAGGATGTCCATATATGCAAGGGCTGCAGGCAGCCGGCAGAGGCACAGTCTTTAACCATGCTCCAATTAATGGACTGGATGAAGAAATCCTTTGTTACTAAGGATGAGTTAAAGGATATGCAGGGGACTAAGAGAACTAGATCCCAAGTCAGTTTAGACTGTGGTGATGATGATGACACAGATTCTTTGTTACTGGTTCAAGATACGGATGATGATACTGGTGATGAATCTGGAGAGATTACTGAGAAGGAGAGGTCATACAATCCAGATTTGGTTGATAATCTCCTGAAGTATATTTACAAAGTTATGGACATTAAAGATAAGGAGGAAGTCCTGTGATGTCCTGTTTGAAGACAGGGTTGTGAAAACCAGAAACTTTCCGGTGCATAAAGTACTTATGGACCTAATGGTTGGTCAATTTCAGAAAGTGGACAGGAAGTCGAATAACTTTAAAAGATTGGAACGGATGTTCCCAATCAAGGATGAAGCATTTGAAAAATACTGTACTGTCCCTAAGGTTGATGCGGCGGTGGCCGAAGTTGTGTCAAAAACTACAATCCTTCTTGAGGATGGTGCTAGTCTCAAGGACAGTATGGATAAAAAAGCAGAGGGTGCACTGAAGAAAGTGCATGGTGCCTCAGCAGTATCCTTGAAAGCTGGGGTTGCTATGGCGTCAACCTCCAGGGCCTTAAGAGCATGGGGCTCATCTTTGGCCACTGATATTGAGGACAATGTGTCAAGACAATATTTGCAGAAAAGCTTGGGTGTAATGATGAAGGACATTGATTTTTTGTGTGAAGCATCCCTGGATGTAGTAGAATACGCTGCTAAGTCCATGGCAGCAGGTGTGGCAGCAAGGCGGGCAGTATGGCTGCGCAGCTGGTCGGCAGATGCAAGTTCAAAAAATAGACTAGCCTCACTTCCCTATGAGGGGTCACTATTATTTGGAAATAAGTTGGAGTCAATTATCCAACGAATGACCTGTGGTAAATCGGCTAGATTGCCGCAAGATAAGAAGCAGAGATATCAGGGTCAGTCATCTAAAGACCAGTTCAAAGAAGCCAGGACCTATAGGCCTGGTAGACAGTATGGTAGATTCTCTGGATCTACAAGAAGAAATTCTGACAGCGAATACATAGGAGAGTCCATCCCAGTGGGAGGAAGACTGTTGAAGTTTGTCCACCAGTGGGAAAAGTCAGTACAGGACAAATGGGTCCTTTCGGTGCTAAAATATGGATACAGGCTGGAGTTCAAGCAGATTCCAATAAGCAAAAGATTTCTGAAGTCAAGAGATCCTACAGATTCAGAAGAGATAAAGGCCTTGAGACAAATAATCAAGGATCTGTTAAAATCCAGAGCGGTGGAACCAGTCTCTTCCGGAGAGAAAGGGGCCGGCTTTTACTCAAAAATGTTTTTGGTTCGGAAGCCATCAGGGGCATTTCGGACAATATTAGAACTCAGAGACTTAAACAGATACATTGTGAAAAAAAAAGTTTCAGGTGGAAACTCTGAAATCCATAGTACAAGGCGTAAAACAGACAGATTTCATGGCATCAGTGGATCTGAAAGATGCTTACTTTCATGTACCCATTCACCCAAAGCACAGAAAGTTTCTCAGGCTTCATGTGTTAAATCAACACCTGCAGTTCACATGCCTCCCCTTTGGCCTATCATCTTCTCCAAGGATCTTCACAAAGGTCATGGTGAGTCTTGTAGCCTACATAAGGTTACAGGGGATAGCCATGTGGTCCTATCTGGACGATCTCCTAATATGCGGAAGATCAGTGCTGGAGGTGGAACTAGCAGTCCAAAGTGCAATAGAAATTCTACAGTCACATGGCTGGTTGGTCAATCGAGACAAGAGCCACACCCAAGAACCTGCAGTTCTTGGGTGTGATGATAGATACTACCCAGTACACGATTTCTCTGTCCCAAGAGAGGTGCGTCAAAATCCAGGCGTTAGCTGCATTAGTTCAGAATCAGATGAAGTCATCTCTGCATCTAGTTCTTCGTCTTCTAGGGATGATGTCATCCACCATAGACATAATCCCGTGGGCAAGGTGGCGGATGAGGACTCTGCAAGCAGAAGCTCTGGTTCTCAGGAGAGTGCATTTAGACCTAAATACCAATGCAAATTTCAGTCAAGGTGCAAGAGATTCTCTGGTATGGTGGCAAAGTCTATTCCTGAAACACAGAAACACTCCGCTATCTCAGCCTCACTACGTGACATTGACCACAGACGCAAGTTCCTCTGGTTGGGGGCACATATGCAAGAAGCAAGCTGTCAAGGCCTATGGTCCAAAATAGAACGCACTATGTCTTCCAACCAAAGGGAAATGCGAGCGGTAGTAAATGCAGTGCGTCACTTTCAAGATCAAGTAAAGCACAAACATCTAAGAATATTGTCGGACAACACCTCCGTAGTGGCATATGTCAACAGACAGGGCGGCACCAAAAGTCAAGCCCTGTTAGAAGAAGTCGCAAAAATACTGCGGTGGGCAGAGTCAAATCTGCTGTCACTGACAGCTCTGCATGTTCCTGGAGAAAACAATACGCTGGCAGACTTCCTCAGCAGGGAACAAGTATGGCCAGGGGAATGGGAGTTAAATCAGCAGGTGTTCAAGGAAATAACACAAAGGTTCGGGGTCCCTCAAATAGACCTCATGGCGACACACATAAACAAGAAAGTCCAACGCTTCTTCTCAAGGTACCATCTTCCAGGGTCAGAAGGAGTCGATGTGTTCTCCCTAAAGTGGGAGTTCAAACTCGCCTATGTGTTTCCCCCATTCCCGATGATTTCTCGCATCCTGAAGAAGATACGGCAGGAACAAGCCACAGTGGTGATCATTCTCCCTTACTGGCCCCGGCGGAGCTGGTTCCCAACTTTCCTCAGGATGGTGGTGCAGGGGCCTTGGACTCTGCCAATGATCCCCGATCTACTGCATCAGGGTCCACTACTCCATCCAGACATCAGAACACTGAAATTGACTGCCTGGATATTGAGCGGGCGATTCTGACAGAGAAAGGGGTGTCAGAGCAGGTGGCAGGCTTTCTGTTGAAAGCAAGGAAGGCAGTTTCTTCAAAAATATACCACAAGGTCTGGAAGAAATTTCTGTCCTGGGCTCAGTCGTACCCTGAAGATATTAGGTTTGGAACACCTTGTGTGCTACAATTCCTCTATGATGGCTTTGTACTAGGACTAGCGGCCTCTACCTTAAGAGTTCAGATTTCCACTCTGTCTGTCCTCCTGGATAGGAGACTGTCAGATGATCCTCTCATCAAGCAATTCATACTTATTATTATTATTATTATAATTTTATTTATAAGGCGCCACAAGTGTTTCGCAGCGCCGTACAAAGGAACAATACAGGGAGACAAAAACTTGGCATAACATTGAATAAATAACAAAAATACAGTACAAATAAAGAGCACCACAGTTCAATACACATTACAGCTTAAATGTAAGTAGTGAGGACCCAATCAACATACAACTAGAGGCTTGAGGCCAATGATGGAGATGAGTATGAAGATGGTCACTGAGTGTTGGAGTAAAGGAGAGCTGTGAGTGAAATGTGAAGAGAAGTGGGCTTTGACAACAGGAGGGAAGAGGGCCCTGCTCGGAGGAGCTTACAATCTAGTAGGAAGGGGAGACAGACAGATTACAAGAGGTGCAAGCGAGGGGGTGGTGGTTAGATAGCAGGATGTAAACAGGAAACAGGCAAGGGGTCGGAGAACCAGCTGGTTTATGCAGTGGAAGGGTACGCTTTGAAGCATTAAAGAGAGAACGTCCAAGACTTAAGGAACCTTTGGCTCCATGGGACTTGAATCTGGTTCTGAACGTCCTTATGTCTGCTCCCTTTGAACCATTGGACCAGGTATCTTTGAAGTACGTTACCTGGAAGGTCATCTTCTTAACAGCTATCACCTCTGCCAGGAGAGTGAGCGAACTTCAGGCACTGTGGTCAGAACAACCGTACCTAAATATCTTTCCTGATAAGATAGTGTTAAGAACAAATCCTGGTTTCTTACCAAAGGTAGTCTCAGGGTTTCACTTGAATCAAGAAGTGATCTTGCCAACTTTCTTTCCAAATCCAAAGGATGCTGAAGAAGAAAGATTGCATAAATTAGACGTTCACAGAGCAATCTCAGTCTATCTCCTGAGAGTAAGTGAGTTTCGGAAGGTGAAACAGCTCTTCATTCTCCACTCGGGACCGAGAAAAGGAGAAGCAGCCTCTAAAGGAACGATAGCCCGATGGATCAAGGAAGCTATCTCGTTTGCTTATAGAGAAAACAACATGGAAGCTCCAGAGAAGCTAAAGGCACACTCCACTAGGGCAGTCTCGACGTCGTGGGCCAACAAAGCGCTGCTCTCAGCGAAAGAAATATGTGCCGCAGCTACATGGTCTTCCATTCATACTTTTTCCAATTATTATAATTTGGATGTATCTCCCGCCCACTTTGGGAAGGTGGTGCTCCAACAAGCTGTACTGTGATTATGTTTAATATATCCTTCTTGAGCATCATCTAGTTGTGTGGTTTTTTATTCATTATCCCTCCCTTATTATAGTTTTGCTTTGGTACATCCCAGAGTAATGGCTGCCATGGAGGGTGAGGAAGAAAGGATCTAATTATACTTACGATAATTCCGTTTCTTCCGATCCACTCCATGGCAGCCTAGAATTTCCCCCCTGTAATTATCCTTTATATAGGAGACACTCAAAAGACTGCAGGGTGTGGAGGAAGGGGAGGATATATACCCAAGGTGGGCGGAGTCAAATCTACCTGTCTAAACATAGGAGCAAGAGGAAATAACCCAGAGTAATGGCTGCCATGGAGTGGATCGGAAGAAACGGAATTATCGTAAGTATAATTAGATCCTTTTCTGGTCTCTTTTTGTCATGTAAAGGCCAGGTACTTGTTTCCTAGCACGGCGTCCATCGCATACCATAAGGCATACAATGGTATGCAAAGCGATGCGATGTTAGCCAATGTTATACAATTTTAAATTGTATACCATCGAATTGTATGCCATTGTATGGCATATACAATGGTATACGATTTAAAATTGTATAAGCACCCTAATGGGTGTTTTCAATGTTAAATGTGCCCCCTATAAAATAAATAATTTTATAAGCACCGTAATAGGTGCTTACAATGTTAAAAGCACCCCCACGCCACCCGTACTATCAACGCCAACCCGAAGCGTGGCGAGCGCAGGGAGCACGCGAGGGGCAGTGGTACGCGTCCTCCGACCTTTTCATACCCCCACCATCCACGTCGGCGTGGAGTTGATTCTATATAGTGTGGCGAGCGCAGCGAGCCACCGAGCCTGAAACATGGCGAGCGCAGTCAGCCCCGCGAGGGGACGCGGAATACATGTGAAGTAATGCGCGTCCGCTCGCCACGCTTCGGGCTCGGTGGCTCGCTGCGCTCGCCACACTATATAGAATCAGCTCCACGCCGACGTGGATAGTGGAGGTATGAAAAGGTCGGAGGACGCGTACCGCCGCCCCTCACGTGCTCGCTGCGCTCGCCAGGCTTCGGGTTGGCGTTGATAGTGGCGGTGCATTTAACATTGTAAGCACCTATTAAGGTGCTTATACAATTAAAAATTGCATTGTATGCCATTGTATGCCATATACAATGGTATACAATTTTAAATTGAATACAATGCCATACGACTGAATATCGTGGGCGCCGTGCTAGGAAACAAGTACCAAAGGCCAATGTATCTTATTTTTGTTACCTGTGGGGACCAATGTGATTGTTTTTTATATGGGGGCCAATAGGTTTGTTTGTTTTTCCTGTGGGGGCCAATGTGTCTTGCCCTGTGGGGATCTCAGGGTGTGCCTTGGCCATTTTAAAATCTTATTTAGTGTGCCGCAAGGTAAAAAGTTTGAAAATCACTGCAATAGACCATCTGTACTGTTAAATATAAATACTCTAATTCATACAGTGTCCAGTGTATAAAAAGACCCATTTTTAGAGCTGTTGCCGCTCCCCCCGACTCCTGTACTTACTCCAATATGCTGCAGAGTGGGAGATTTTGGATTACATTTGGAAAACCCCCTCTAAATCCATCCTGCGTTTGCCACTGCCCACCCAATACCCCCAACGGATGGGGCAGGAACTGATGTGAATGTTCAAATATTTTCTGTACAGCGCTGCGGAATATGTATGCGCTATATAAGAAACTGTTAATAAATAAAATATAACCTGTGACAGCACGATCTGTCTCTTGTTCTTAAAGTGCAGCCATATGTTATATCCAACTATACTGTGTTATGATGTGTAAGTATATGTGTTTGTTTTCCACCTAATCATACAATTTGCTGGAGGAAAAGACTCGTCCATCTAGTCTGTCTGCTTTGGAGCTGAGTTCTCTTTCTGGAGGAGGAGAGACGGGGGGGGGGGGGTGGGGTATTAGTGTGGTTCCTGCATTAAATGATAATTTTGGCGTTTGTTACCTTAGTTACACATCTGCTTATTAACCTTTTATTTAGCTTGAGTATTTCTTTGTTTAATACTTTAATGTGGGAGTCTTCTACCGATGGCGTCAGCCTTGGTTTCCTCCCTCTAATTCCAGATTCCTTGTCCTTCCTGCTTCTAACTGCTATGTTACAGGCATGTTTAAAAAACAAGTTAGGAGCGGATTGATTGGTGCTTTATCTCTCTCTCCATTTTTTGACTCTCCCTGGAAAACCTCATTAGGGTTACACCCTCATTAGAGCCATTGTAACAGTATTGAGAATAGACAACCATCATCATGACTGTCTCACAGCGCTGAGGTTAGACGGTGCCCTAGCTGTGTGTGGAGTTTGTATGTTCTGACTGTGTATGTGCATGTCTTTGTTTCCACCAAAATTCGAAAAACATACAAGTAAGTTAACTATGTGCTAACAAAAATGGATCCTCCAGGGCGGCACTTGGGGGTGAATGAGCATGGTCTCACATCTCACCCTGCTGCCATCCCATACTGCATTCCAAGATGCTGGACAATTCCTGAAGACTCTACCAGCTCGTCCTTGGTGGCAGGACTGGGCGATGCACAATAATATCACAGTGCACCACCTGGATCCCACCCACTGTGGGCGAGACAGTGTTTTGAGGCCACTTCCTGGAAAAGTGACGCCTGGGTACATAATTTCCTCTCCTAGTAGCACCACTGTGTGGCAGTAAGGAGTAGCTATGAAATATAAAGCATTTTTACGTTCACCCTAGTTGCTGCATCTCATGTTTGAGTTTCACTTGTATACCCCACCTTTCACCTAAACAAGCTGCCTCACTCTGACAGAGTCTCCCCAACCTTGCATAGCTTCAGACGTGCACTGAAAACCCACCTGTTCACCATAGCGTACCCTTCCACCACATACTGTATCCTTGTCACCATGTCGCTCACCCCACCCTCCTACCTCCGCCATCTCTACCTCACTTACTTCCTGCCATCCACATGCTCATGCCTCATGTCATCTGTCTCCCCTCTCCCTTAGATTGTAAGCTCCTAGGAGCAGGGTACTCCTCATCCTGTTCTCAGAACCCTCTAGCACTTCAATGACAGCCTTCACCTACTCAGTGGCCATTTATCCCTGAATTCCTCTCGCTCATTGCCGATTGTCTCTTCCAGTGGTTCTACTCCTGCTGGTTGTGCCGTCAGAATCGGAGACAGGTTCCACCCTTTGCCGATTACACCCTCATTCAGCTTGATTCACCGCTGTATTGTGTAAGTAGAATTGTGGTGGTAATCGTTACTTGTGCTATGTTTATTATGGTTACTGTAATGTAATGTTATATTGTTGCTGTATGTACGGCACTGTGGACCACATGTAGTGACTTATAAATAAAGTATAGTAGTACAAATAATAATAATAAAGCAGCCCATACACGGTCCGTTTAACGGATCCGTTTGGGACTTAATTAGCACACATAGGATCGGATCGGATCCCTAGTGCATGCAGTGTGCATGCACTGCGATCCAATCCGATGTGTACCTAGTACAAAAAGTATGTGCAGCACATACTTTTTGTACCGTACTATGTGATGCGCGGGAGCGCGCATCGCATAGTACAGAACGGAGCCATACACAACGGACCGTGTATGGGCTCCTTAACAATAATACCCCTGTACCCCAAGCTAACATCCAAGGAGTTTGTTAAATGGAATTTGCACATACAGTACCGTAGTAAACTACTAAAGAATGAATGTCAAATAAGTAGATTAATCAACACACATTAATAGCACTATACAGCACCACTTAATAAAAGGTCATTTGCTTTAAAACTTCTATATTTTAAAGCAACAATTAAATTTATATATATATATATATTCTTTCAATATTAACCACTGTGTCAGGCAAGAATAGTAATATTGGCATTTATAATCTCCCTAGGTTTGTTTCTTTGAGATACTGGGCCTTATTCTAGTTCACTCCTTCTGGCAAATTCCTTCTTAGATGGACAAAACCATGTGCACTGCAGGTGGACAGATGTAAAATTTGCAGAGAGAATTAGATTTGGGTGAGTTATTGTGTTTCTGTGCAGGGAAAATACTGGCTGCTTTATTCTTACACTGCAATATAGATCTCACTTTGAAGTAAAACCCCACCCAAATCTAACTCTCTCTGCACAAGTAACATCTACCCCACCTGCAGTGCGCATGGTTTTGTCCATCTAAGAAGGAATTTGCCCGAAGGAGTGAACCAGAATAAGGCCCACTGTGAAGGATTGAGAATTTTTAAGATTTTAAAATACCATGGCAACCAGAGTCACATGATGCAGTGAGCACAGAGGATATGGAACACCCTTCTGAGTTGTTTATTTGAACATGTTCCTTTTACATCATCGCTTCTGCCTATTGAGAGCCTGTTGCTGTGTAAATAACTGTGTCTGGCAGTCACACCATGGGGCTGATGCAGAGTTTTTGCAAAGCAAGCCCGGAACGAACTGCGTATGTTTGCCTGTATGCATGTATGTATGAGGTGCAAGGCATCTCCATATAACTGGACTTATGTATGTCATCATTAAGGGACATTCCTTCAGACTCCGATGGAAATATGACTGAAATAAGTAAAACCTGTATTTTCATATGCTAAGGCCTGAAGCACACACAGTGCACAAACATCCAAGTTCTATAGCCTATAGATTGTAAGCTTGCGAGCAGGGGCCCTCCTACCATTTGGACTGTCTGTTACTACCCAGGTTGTTTTATCCCTATCTCCAATGATAAAGCTCCGCTGTATAAGAAACTGGTAATAAATAAGTAACACTCAGTGGTCAGGCATATATGTTTAATGCTGCATAATCTGCTACTTTTTTGTATCGAATGTGTGCACTGTGACATCCTCCCCCTCCACCATCATATTGTATGCAGTTAGCTGACTCAGTGACAGATATTCTTGTTTGCACTTAAGAGAGGAATTCAATGAGATAAGGATTTGCTGGATAGCTAAAAAACATGGGGTGAAATGTAATAGGATGAGAGATTCAGAAAGTGAATGCGCCCCCGCCCCCCCCCCCCCCCCCCTCCTCCACTGCCGTTGTCTCTGGGCTCATCCCCGCCGCTGCCGCCACCAATCACAGTCCCAGGGTCCCTGTCCCAGCCATCGGTCCCGCCAGAAAGAGCAGTCTCACAGATTGCATCTGGGTTCACTTAGGAAGAGACAGTGGCGGATTTTTCCTGGGGGCGTTGCAACCCATAGATAAAAACCACCATTGATTAATAATAATAATAATAATGCACGTGATGGTGATCCTATCCATATATGACACGTGAATGCACTCTACGTATGATCGTGGAGCCCTGCACAAACCAGGCAGTGTCCAAAACTCAGTGAGAACTGCATTAGTCTAGAAAGGACCATATACATGCCGTTGTAAAGTGAAAAAGTTCAGTTATCAAGTTATTACCACTGGAATGACTTTAATGTTAGAAATGCGTAAAGTGGCAGTTGGTGAGCTGCACAACCATCTGGCCCAACTGCCACTTTACACATTTACACTTGATTTGAGATCCAACCAGCCGCTTTATTGGAGGACTTTTCTACAATACCCAGATTTACAGTGGACACTTTCCCTATCTTCACCAGCAAAGGAGGATATCGCTGTAATGCAATCAGCACAGGATACAAAAATCCCCAGCTGAACTACATTGGTGAACCGCATCGGTAAATATACCCACCTCAAAAAGTCTCTACCTCTATGGAAAGTGTACAAATCTCTGTCATCTGACTGGTCCTTTCTTCCAAATGACCATCTCTGGTGCCACCAATCGGAGCGGATCCAAGTATATTTCACCAAATAGTGGCCACATGGGCAGTGTAGAGTTCATTCTAGCACCCGCTTTCTTTGAAAACCCCTGCAGTTCCTTTTCCCTGCCTGGGGTGTCGCTGTCTGCTGTAATGCTTCCAGCACAGTGTGGTCTGTAGATCAGCACTGATATGCAAACCAGACCTGTGCTAGAATCACCACAGCAGACAGCGACACCCCAGGCAGAGAAGAGGAACTGCATGGGTTTTTAAAGATAGCGGGTGCAAGAATGAACACTAGCAGTGCACATGTTTTTATATATTTGTTTATCTGTTTCTCATTGTATGTGTACCATTAAATGTTATTTGTATTCTAAAACTCCTCATTGGTTCTAGCGCTACTTTATGTTCCTGCGCAACCAGGTAACTGACCCTCCAATAGAGTAACATTGTATAATTCAGGTTACTCTGCATAAGAGGAGGGGTTGGAACACATCAGTGATTTCCCCGATACGCCTGTTGCGATACACAATGCCAGAAACTGCATGATACTGTAAGTGTTCTTGGCATTGTGCACATTGGGCCCGATTGAGATTTGGCTGCTTCTATGTGATACTAGGGTAGGGTATTGCAGCAGGAGGAGCCTTGGATAAATAGACGCCTCCCATATGCATGTGTGATCTGGCACTCTTTAACACCAACTACTGGTAGACCCACCGCAACAGCTCTGTCACTGAGGCCAGGAAATCTACGTCGGAAGACAGAGCCGCTGGCTTCGGCAAACCCACAAAACGGAGACCATTGAGCCACAGACCTTGCATAGCAGCTACAGACAAAACGTAATTGACCGTGTGTGGTGGTTTGCCCCCCCCCCCCAAACCACCACACGCTGTCACTTATGTTACGTCTGTAGCCGCTATACAAGGTTTGTCGCGGGGCCATACTGCATGCACAGAGATGCTTGTGGCTGCAGGGCACGCTGGGAGGGATCCATGTCAGATCCCTCACACAGCAGTGCTGCATATGTGGAGCCCATAGGCTTCTGTTGGGTAGCGCCACCTTTAGCTGACGTTACTCTCCACAGTGATGCCCCGCCAGCAGAAGCTTAAGTACTTTCGCAAATGCAGAAAAAAAAAAAAAAGAAAATGGGGGGTGTTACCAATTTTTTTTCTTCAATACAATACACCCTAATTCAGGAAAAAAAGGTGTCAAAAAACTATTTTCACATTCAAAGAGGTCACTCAATTAGTAAAAACAAGAAAAATACAAAGTTAACAAAGACCTCCAGGCAAACAGAGAACTAGAGTAAAAATGTGTAGTACAGTCAGACCTCTTAAAAAACATGACCTATTATTGCATAGTTGTAAATTTGGTTGCAGGTACACGGTAATCCATTACTCTTGCAGAACATATACTGACAGCCTTCCAGTGAGCCCTCTTCACCTGAATGCTTACTTCTCAGCCAGACCGTGCGAAATTCTTCTGAAGTCTGTAACACATTGCATAAAAATTCAAACGCACTGAATACCCCACATGACACTGATTATCCAACACGTGTAACTGAGAAATAGATTCTCAGTATAAAAACATAAAGGCCAATCTAATTTACAGGATAAAACATCAGTACTGTCTCTTGAATGTAATTCTGAAAAAAAAAATGCTAGAAAAATATCATTTAAAAAAAGCAATTTGGGAAAGAAAATTATCCCTTTCCCCTCTATTTTACTTTTAATACTATACTATTTATAGTGCTTGTGACGTTATATGGCTATAATATATATATATATATATATATATATATATATATATATATACACATATATACACACACACACACACACACACACACACACACACACACTGAATGAATAAACTCGGTGCCCTCCAAATAAGCAGTCGATGCTGCTAATGTAGAAACACGTGGGGGCGGCATCAGAAATAAATAAATAGAAATAAATAAACCACATTGTGGCAACTTTGAATCACTAACGTTTCTGAGCCCTTGGGCCCCTTTATCAAGGTATATATATATATATATATATATATATATAGATAGGTCTAGTGTCCTTGTGTCTCCGAAACACTGCCATCTGTTGGCAGTGTGTGAAACGGCATCTCTTTCTCTCTCTCTCACATATGCACAAACACAGAGATAATCACAAGGTAGCAGTCTAGCTTTCGAAGCACTTGCTTCACGCGGGCTTACTTATATATATATATTTATATTAAGCACTACTGTATCCAAGTCTAACTGTTACATTTTGCATGAACACCTGTAACGCAACTTTTCATAAAATGTAAATACAATATGAAATATAAAGTAATGAGTAATAATACACATAAACAATTAACCCTTTGAGTGCCGAGTAGATTTGTCAAAATAGGTGTAAAAATTGGCAAGCAAACATTTTTATTCACCATAATGACCTGTAACGTTTACCTTATATAGCAGGGATGGGGAACCTTCGGCCCTCCAGCTGTTGTTGAACTACACATCCCAACATGCCCTGCAACAGTTTTAGGATTGGCAAATAGCAAAACTGTAGAAAGGCATGCTGGGGTGTGTAGTTCAACAACAGCTGGAGGGCCGAAGGTTCCCCATCCCTGTTATATAGGAAATAAAATCTTTTTTTTTTTAATACAACATTTTTTATTTGAATTTATATAACACATGTTAGTGACGCTGGCATTTGTAGTGGTCATTTTGAACATTTCTCAGAGATGTTGGCGCACAAAGGGTTATACATTACCATCAATCTGAATCCAAATAGAATCATGATCTAAGAGGCCTTTTTTAACCTTTATGCCAAGATTTTGTTTTTTAAAAAGTTAAACAATTACAATTCTGTACATGGAAATTTCCCTAAAGCATCATTAGGTCACCTTTTTTAAAGGGTGTATTTACAGGAGTAATTTATGTCAGCATAAATTAGTATGTTGCCCTTTAAGTATGTGACTAGTATGTGCAGTTCGTGGAATTTAAACAGAAAAATGCTGCCTTTATTTTGAGGAGTGAAAAGCTGTCAGGTGCAGTTGTATTTCCAGCAGCCTAGGGCATAGGATGGGAAACTCAGTGGAGACTGACAGATTAGCACCAGACCTGACAATACTGAGCATTGTGACAGCTAACCTTTCCGCCATGCCCAAAAACCTTAATGTACCAGTTTCTTAAAGCTACATTTGTGCCCCCAGACCATTCTGGAATAGCCATATCTTGATAGTCACTCTAGTTCGAGGCAGTGCCTCTGGATATAATAGGGGATGGGCTAATGCCCCCTCCAACAGCAGCAGTCAGATAAAATACAAATTGAGAAATAGCTTTTCCTAACTTAAGGTGCCCATACACTAGTAATATTTATCTTCAGATCTGGCTGGTTGGAACAAAAACATGGTTATGGATGAATGACAGTTTTCCAGCATTTCCAAGCAAATGGTCAACTGTCATTTGCTCTCATCCATAGCCATGTGTTTGTTCCAACCAGACAGATCTACAGATAAATCTGCGTGTGTATGGCCACCTTTACATGTATGTACACCTAGTGACTCAGTCATGTACTGTGTATCTGAAAAAACACTCAGCATTCCAGTCACAAACCAGAAATTGTTCTACATTAATAATAGTACTTATTAATATTCCCAGAAAACAAAAAAAATATAGTTTCATTTAAATGTATCCCTTGCGATAGGCCATAATGATAATAGGTGTCTATCAAAATATTTTTTCTGTATTATTTAAAAGCCAATAACAGTATAAAATAAAAAAATAAAAATATGTTCACTTAGAATGAAGGCGTAAAAAAATTAATTGATTACAAATATTAAACCCTTGCTTATTTTTCACACCATCAGGCTATGCTAGTTTAAATTATTAGAAATTATTTTCAGGATTTTATTGTGTGTTACAAATCTTATAATATAGTACCAAACGTTATCTTGCAATAACAGGGCAAGGAATTCAATGAATTCATGGCAGATTTTTCCATTAAAAAAAAAATGCATATTTTTTCCCCACATACAACTATTGCACGTGCATTTTTAACATTCTCAAAATAATTTATAAAATTATATGTATATGTGTATCTCTATATATAGATACACACATACATGCTGTATACACACACTACTTTCAGAAGTTTTTTCATTCATTCATGTGTTTACTTGGAAAACATTGTGTTAGTTAATCATTAATCTTGCTATTTGTCACAAGCTTCTAAAAGGAGGCAGGAAAAGGTATTTTTGAGTCATACGAGCAGAACAACCTATAGCATCCTTAAAAAAACAAAATCCATCAGGTAAAATAAAAATATTTTTCATAAATGTCTATTATTGAATAATAAAGACTGAGTTCTTGGAGATGAAGTCGTGGAAATATCAATTAAACAAATGCACTTTCAACTAGTTTTTGATTCTGTATTTATTGCAAAGAAATTAAAAATGGTATATGTATATATAACTATTTCTATATAAATATAAATGATCTTCTGAATGCAAAAAGAAAAACCTTATAAAAAAAAAAAGCATTTTTTTCAGGGCATGAAAATATACAAATAGGAAAATAAAAAAATCAGACATACTGTATATTGAAATTTGGAGACCAATACATCATGACATTTGTTTTGTTTTTTTGTGACAATAAAAAAGGAATTAGGAGATAAAAAAAAAAGTTAAAGTATATTACCCTACAGCAAACAGGTTTTTCTTTCAATAAAGAATTTCAATAAAAAATATCTATTCACCTCCAGATCTCTAATAAAATATCAATAATAAAAATCATAAATTGACCAATTATTTATCTTATTTCAGGGTTTTAGTATTGAAGAAAATATTATTTTTTTTAAATGTTGTTAATTATTTGGCCCTTTGGTTATTGTATAGACTCAACCCATTGAAAACACCCATTACATGCTTTTAACCACAAACAAAGCAAAATCGCATTCATTCCATGGTAAATTTCCCCGACACCCTGTTGCCATCAAGTATCGTACCGATATCCAGAAAGGAAGAAAAGCTAAATTATACATTATTTAAGTCCATTGCTATCTGGCTGAGCAGACTCTTAATTAACCCTGCACAATTAACTGTCCCCACCCTGTAATTAGCTAGTAAAATCAATCTGTACTCAGCCAAATGGACATTTCAAACACAATTGTATCAGGGGTTGTAAAGGTTAACAATAAAAGGGTCCAGACTAGGAGGTGTATTCAACAAAAGGCTCAACTTTCTCCCTAGCAGGAATGAGTCAATGGGGAACTACTGGTTTGCTGGAGCAACACAGAAAACAAGTGCTTATATGGCATACTACCCTATACGAGCAGAAGCTCTCAACCTTTTCTTTATTAATTTATTTATTCAATAGTCAAATTTCAATTAACTGAATATTTAAAATCTCATTAAAAAATTGGTCTTTAACTATGCATTTCAAAGAAGTCTTATAATTCATGAACATTATCATTAAACATATGATTATTTTTTTGGAATTATTGACAGAATTGAGTTTTTAAAAATATATTTCAAATTTCCTAATTGTGCAAGTCAATCGTTCTATTATAAGTTAAGCAAAAAGCTTGGTTGAGAACCTGTGATCTTGGGAGTATTTTAAAAGCACCAATAAAAAAATTGAAAAAATAAATAAATAACAATAAAAGAGTTAATGGTAACTCTTAAAACAAACAAAAAAAACAAAAAGATAAACTAAAACTGCAAACTTAAATTGATATTAGGTGAGTTATAAGATAGTGACACTAGCTGGCAGCAAGTGCAAAAAAAAATAAAAAATTCCGTAGAGGTCCAAAGGTCCCCTTCTAGTGAAGGGGGGCTGCGAGCTGAGGCAGAGAGGTATTTTATTAAGCTAAAGATAAGAAGCTGCTTACAAGTGCTATCAAAGTCCTTATTTCTAAAGACCCCCCCCCCCTTTCCCAAAAATAAAGCATTTTTTTCCTTGAAGCAGATGGCATATAGCAAGCCATAAAAGTTTCCATTAATATCCAGCAGCCTTAGAACCCAATAGTTAGAGCATCCTATGTTAAAAAAGGTATGATCTGTTGTCATTTAAATACAAAATATACTTACAAAAATGTTACAGCTGTTATTTACAACAACAAAAATACACAGTGTACAAGTCAGCAGTCAGTGGGTGGTTGGTTGTAGGGCTCACACTGTTGTTTCCCCCTGTTTACTGTTGGTGAGTCTTGTATAAAACTTTCTCCATGAATTGAGAGTTTTCCCAGACCAGATCCAGAAACCAGAGGTAATCCCCACAATTAAGGTCATGAGATATTTGATCATAAAGACCGTAAAATCCGGAGTCATTGGTGGGTGGTTGGTACCTGGGCATGGGATGGCATAGGTCTTGCAGCTTTGGCTCACCCAACTTTTCTCCCACTGTTCCCTAAAGGCTTGTTCATAAAAATAACAAGCAATGACAATGGTGGCAGGTACAGTGTAGAGGACACTGAAGATCCCAATTCGCACCATCAACTTCTCCAGCTTCTCCGTCTTGGTGCCATCATGTTTCATGATGGTCCTTATCCGGAAGAGGGACACAAAACCCGCCAGGAGGAAGGAAGTGCCAATGAAGAGATAAACAAAAAGTGGGGCCAACACAAATCCACGCAAGGCGTCCACATTATTGATCCCAACGAAGCAAACCCCGCTGAGGATATCTCCATCTACTTGTCCCACAGCCAATATGGTGATGGTTTTGATGGCTGGCACTGCCCAAGCTGCCAAGTGGAAGTACTGGGAGTTGGCCTCTATTGCCTCATGTCCCCACTTCATGCCAGCTGCCAGAAACCAAGTGAGAGAGAGTATGACCCACCAGATGGAGCTGGCCATGCTGAAAAAATAGAGCATCATGAAGAGGAAGGTGCAACCCTCTTTCTTGGTGCCCTGAGCCACCGTTTTGTAGCCATCATCTGAGAAGCTCTCGTTGCAGACCACCTTGTCCTCCAGCAGGAACCCAGCAATGTAGGCTATGGCCACCATGGTGTAGCAACCAGAGAGGAAGATGATGGGCCTCTCGGGGTAGCTGAACCGCTTCATGTCCACCAGATACGTGAGCACCGTAAAGAGGGTGGAGGCGCAGCACAACACGGACCAGATCCCGATCCATATGCGCGAGAAGCGCAGCTCCTCGGGGGCGTAGTACATGAGGCCGTGGGCACGACCAGCCTCGCACGGCGCTCCGCAGTCCTTCTCCCCCAGGAAGTGGTAGTTGACATAGGCTGGCACCTTGAGCGCCCGGGGGCAGCTGAACCGGTAGGGAGCCCTGACGTTGGGATGGCTGGTCCAGGGCTCGGGCAGGGCAGGGGTAGGGGTGCCCCGGTCGGAGGTGTTCTGCCCCACACACAGTTCCCCAGCACCGTTCACCGGGAACTTCTCGCAGCGCAGGCTCTCGGGCCACTGGAAGCCGAACTTGTTCATTAGCGCCTCGCAGCCCTGCCTGGCCCGCTCGCAGAGGGACCGGCAGGGGGGCAGCGCCTGCTCCAGCACCGTGCACACCGGCGCGTACATGGAGCACAGGAAGAACTTCAGCTCCGGAGAACACTGCACCTTCACCAGGGGGTAGAACTGGTGCACCTCCAGCCCGGCGTCCTCCTGGTTGGTGTGTCCCAGCAGGTTGGGCATGATCGTCTGGTTGTAAGCGATGTCCGTGCACAGGGGGATGGAGATGGGCTGACAGTAGCCATGGTCCGGGATGGAGATGCCCTTCTCCCCGTTGTACTGAGCCTCCACCGCCAGGCAGGCACACAGCAGCGCCCCCAGCAGGCTGCAAAGTTTATAGGACCGTGCCATGCTGGTGCCAGGATCCCTTGGCATGAGTGTGCTGCAGCATGGGGTCTCGAGTAAGTCTGCCCGGTCTGATGAGGAGCAGCGCCCGGTACTACTACTGCTGCTGCCGCTGCTGCTGATCTCCGACTGTCTGGTGGTGTGCACAGGAACAGAGCGCAACTCACTCTGATACAATGTATCACTCCGGGCCGTTTCCAGGCTCCCCGCTGCCCGCCTCTCCGCTGGGAGGGAGGAGCCTGGAAACCGACGCTTGTCTGCTGCTAAGTTAGGGATCCTCGCACAAATCTCCCTGCTCGCAGCCAGTCTCTCTGGGAAAGTTTCCCTTCACTGTTCTTTCCTCATTCGCTGCTGCATCAGGTGGTTACACCGAAAACAATGCAGAAAATAAAAACAGACGGCTGTGATACAAGCCAGCAGGGTGCCTTGTGTGATGCCTTATGTAAGAGCCGGCGAGATACCGGCTGAAACTGTCTTGTTTGATGTGAGTGCGAAACTTCCTGCAATTGTATACCGAATATATCGACTTGTAGTATAGGTCGACACAGACAAAGGGTTGACCTGCAATAAGTCGACAGAGACAATGTTGAAATGCAACAGGTCGACTAGATCAAAAGGCCAACATGATTTTTCTGTGTTTTTTTATGTCAATGTCAACACCTGTCGGCATTGACCCCCCCCCCCCCCCCCCCCATGTGTGTAACCTTCACATGGCTCACATCGCTTGTCATGCGTTGGGCCTGTTGCTTCGCTCTGCACGCGTTACCATTGCCCATTGTAGTGTACGTGGATGGTAAAGTCCCCAAACAAGGGAAAATTTGTGAAGAACTTGGTCCTCATTACCCCATGCAGTGCATGTAATTAACTCCACCTGAGGACCTTATAAAATGTGTCTGTGAGTAATTAGTACACATGTGCACCTGCTGGGTTACCAGCAAAACATGCACTGTGTGGGGTAATGAGGACCGAGTTCCCCGACCACTGTTCTAACTATACAACAATATAGCTGCTGTTATTTCCAGGAATGTATATGAATATAATAGAAAATATTTGTATATCACCAAAACTCCCGCTCAGTAATCACAATTTAACTGTACCTGGTAGGATACCCCCTGGGCTAAAGTACTTGAACGTATCTCTATGAGATTAGGGATATTCACTGGACCCTATGTTAACAGTATGGTGACTGGGTGACCCCATCCTAAAACGGTGTTACTTTGCTGCTTAATGATGTAAGCACAGTTGGCAACCCATAGAGGTCTGATGGTGATGGTGGGAGGCTCCGGCGAGCTATCTCTGTCTGGTGTTAACCCTTTGTTACATAGTTATGAGTGGTAACAGAAACGTTTCCCGGAGTTTATACCAGGACATTGGCCGCGCCTTACATAGACATGTTTTTATTGGGTGGTAATTATGTTATTTTATAGACCTATTATGGAACACATAGAATAATTCCATTGCAGGCCAACAGACCCCCAGGATTCCAATACTTTGTGTGTATGGTCCTTTCCACTGTATGTATGTATGTAGATAGATAGACAGACAGACAGATCTATAGAAGCACATCCTGTCCATATGGAAAATCGTGAACAGAGGTAACCAGGAGCTGCCTCAGAGCCTCTTGGTAAGTTAATATGTAAACCTCCTTAGTATCTTATGACATCTCTGCTTACATCTGCGGTACCACTTACAGATGGAGCGTCTGTCGCTCAGCTCTGGGGCTCGCCAGACCGCCCCCGGCGCCAGCACTCCATTTGACTGGGACGCGTGCTCATCCCAGTTTCATTTCGGCAGGGTGTGCGAACCCTGCCCGTCTCTGCTTGAGGGAGATGGGCAGGGTTAGGGGGGAGAGATTGGGGAGGTGGGATCGGGCGGTGGGGACCGGCAGCGACGTGGTGGGGACCGGCAGGGAGCTCTGTTGTAAGGGGACACAAGTGCGTCTCGTGCGTGCGCGTCCCCTTCCGGCAGATGGCGGGGGCTGATGGTTGGTGTCAGCCACCGCCAGCCCCTGCCTGAATGACAGGCGCTCCATCTGTAAGTTAGGTCACATCTACTACTGTGCTGCTGTGAGGCTGATCTTCCTAGCAAGACGCTCATCATCTGCTGATCCGCTCTGCCAGTCCCTGCATTGGTTGCCTGTATCTTACCGTATTCAATATAAAACACTTCTACTAGCATATAAAGCTATTAGCCATACTGCACCAGTATATATCTCCTTACTTATCACATAATATCTCCCATCTCGACCACTACGCTCTGTACAAGATCTCCGTCTCTCTTCTGCACGGATCACTAGATCCCATTCACTATTACAGGACTTTCATCAGGCTGCTCCCATCCTATGAAAAGGATGTTGTGTCAGAGACACACACAGTAGTGTCCAGATCTCCTGCGCTCTGTATGATGAACAAGATAGTGGTGGCTACCACCTCCCTATAATAGGTGGAGAGATTCCTCTTCTCCGCCTTTTAGACTGTGTACAGTGATTCTTCCACCATAAATAATATGATCAGGCTTCCCTTCACCACAGGAATATAGAGAGGATACCGTACATCCCTTATAGGGGATATGCGTCTCCTCTTCTCCGTGTAAAAAGGACAGCAATCAGCGTTGAAAGATTTCCCTTCTTGTTCATCATACAGAGCGCAGGAGATCTGGACACTACTGTGTGTGTCTCTGACACAACATCCTTTTTGTTTGAACCTTTTGGTGTAGGGTCACCATTTTGTGTTTAGATCTCCAGCTGATCTGGAGCGCGATTTGTATATCATTTCATATTTTTTTTTCCATTTGCTCCCATCCTATGGAATGCCCTTCCACTCACAATAAGACTCTTCACTAGCATCCAAACTTTCAAGCGTTCCCTAAAAACTCACCTCTTCAGGCAAGCCTATCATATTTAAGTACCACACGCATAACCCTCTGAGGCACCTATGTATTATATAGCTTCCCTTCTGGACCTGTAACTTGGTGGGACTGCTATGCTATTACTGGTGCCTGTCCTTGTGTTTCGCTCCTATGCATAGGCGAATCTAGAATTATGGTAATGGGTGGTCCCAGATCCAGACATAACAGGAGGGGGACCTTTGCGCGGCGTAGCAAAAAAGGGGCGTGGCCTCATGGGAATGAGGCGTGGCATCACAAAAAGGGTGTGGTATTACACTTTAGACCATACACAGTAATGCCCATTACACATTTTAGCAAACTCCGTAATACCCATTACACATAAAGCCACATGCCTTAATGCCAATTACACATACGGCCACACACTATAATGCCCATTACACATTGTGCCACACATCATGATGCCCATTACATACTATATAACAAACCGTAATGCCCGATGCATATTTGCCACATAAGTGCTGCTTACCTACGTGCTCATTGCTAGGGGGTTCTTGCTTGATGGCACCATAGTACCCATTACACATGATGCCGCACACCATAGTACCCATTACACATGATGCTGCACACCATAGTACCCATTACACATGATGCCGCACACCATAGTACCCATTACACATGATGCTGCACACCATAGTACCCATTACACATGATGCCGCACACCATAGTACCCATTACACATGATGCTGCACACATAATGTCCCTTACACATGATGCTGCACACATAATGCCCCTTACACATGATGCTGCACACCTTAATGCCCCTTACACATTAAGCCACTCATTATGCGTAATGCCCCCACATACCGCCACTTGTAGCGTCCCTTAAGCAATGCCCCCAAAAGTGCCACTTACTGTAAATTTTTATATGAGCCTTCGCTGCTGCTGCAGGGAGAGATGGAGAGCGGTGCAGCTGCTTCTATGGGGAAAGGAGCAGAGCGCAGAGCACGCTCCCACTCCCCTCTTGGTGTCCCCTCTAACCGAGTGGACATTTGAAATATTGTGCGCGCTGTTGATGTGCGTGATGTTGGGGGAGCATGCCGGGCGCCGGCATCACATGATTAAAGTGGGGGCGGGCTGAGGTGAAAGTGGGGAGAAGAATTGGAGCGGAAACTGCAGGGGTGACAGTCATTGACAGCTGGGCAGAGAGCAGGGGGCTGCCCGGCTGTTTTCAGAGCACTGCAGGTCACGGCTATTTTAAATAATACCCCTTTCACAACAGAAAATGCAGGGATTTACCTGGGAATATGGTCCCAGGATCATGCAGGGACATTCCCAAGCTGACCCCTTATACACCAGCCTAGTCCCTGCATTTTCTGGTGTTAGGGGGAGAGACAACCACTCCCCTCTCCCTACCACCCTTTAACCAACCAGCTATATCTTCGGAACCAACTGACCCATTTACATGAGACCAGTATCATATTGAAGAACTTTTGCGTTGGCTTTGAATGATTTTAGCCCCGTGAAACTGGGCTGTTTGGTTCCAGAGAAATCTGCCCTCAAAGAACATAAACAGTCATGAAATTACATTTAAAAAAAAAAAAAAACGGTTTAACCTCAATATCCCTGGAACCAATTAATTAACCCATATGGATCCAGCCTGGTATCAAATTGAAGGCCCAGCAATTTGGGTTCGACTGACATCAACCTCGAGCTTCATTGATGCCGAAGGGGGAACTGGCAGCCGTTGAACTGGGTGGGGGTTGGAATTAGCGGTTCCCATGTTATCCTATAGGGAAAATGTTCCAACTTTGCCTGGCAGTATCTCCGGTTCCCAGGGGGCCAGAGACACAGGGCTGGACTCGTTGCAAAGCCCCATCCCTCAGCTACAAATGGGCTAATGGGTGGTCCTGTGCACCCCCGGACCACCCCCTAGATTCGCCTATGCTCCTATGTACCTATAGATTGTAAGCTTGCAGCAGGGCCCTCTAACCTCCAAGTCTGTCTGTTGTCACCCAGTTTGTTTTATCACGGTCTACTATTGTAAAGCGCAACGGAATCTGCTTTGCTATATAAGAAACTGCAACGGAATATGCGGCGCTATATAATAGACTGTAAATCAGGGTTGCCGACCCTCCCGGTATGGCCGGGAGGATCCCGAAAATCATGTCCTCCTCCCGGCCCCCCGGAAACGTGGGCAACCCTCCCGGATTCCGGGGGACCCCCACGCCACCCCCCCCCCCCCCCTGTGGCGTCTTCCCCCATACCAGTTTGGATTTATACTGTGCAATCCGGTGTTCTCAGAGGAGGGGGTGGAGCTAAGATGGTCACAATCGCGTCATTTTAGCCCCGCCCTCTCCATGGAGATCCGGGAATTGGGTTTTTTACCATCATGGGGGCGGGGATTAATGATGTAACATTCAAGCCCCGCCTCCCGAACTGCAGCTGGATGTCTCCTCTCCGGGCTTCTCCCGGAGAGGAGACAGAACAAGTCGGCAACCCTGCTGTAAATAAATAAATATTATGTTGTGGGTGACTCTGCTTTAAATACCTTTTATTTCCACAGCCCCTATTGACAACAGACACATGAAGGTAATGTAATGGCCCTTTTCATACCTTCTATGATTAAAGTTATTTGTATCTACTGTAGTATGCAAATCATTCTGCCAAATGAATAAACAGCCTGCTGACATTACCAGAAGCCAGAAATAAGGTTACCTATGCAGCACTGATAATGAATATATGTTGTTATTTTTAGGATTCACCATTAGAACGTGGTAATACAAGGAGGTTATTTGAGCTGAGCTCCTTTCAGGTTTAAATGAGAACCTGTGACACTCAAGTGACCCTAAACCACTCAGGCCACAGAACCCACCGCACTTCCTTCTTGGCTCCACTATATGAAGTAAAACAATTATAGGATCGTTTTCCCATTTACCCTGATGGTTTCGGCTAATTAGCAATCCAGATTCTGGTCAAATTAATATTGCAAGGTAGAGATTTCAGGTGGAATGCTGAATTATTGGAGTGGATTAACAAGAGATAAAAACATGTATTTTGTATTTTTTTATATAAATACAGTACAGGAAATACTGTGTCAGTAAATTTCTGTTACCTACCCCTACGGACTTCTCTACGTACTGTACTTAATTGTCCATCTCGGCTCCCTACAGTGCTGGACTCTAGTTCAGTCCAGAGACTATCCGCACTACCGGCTCCAACTCAGTGACGGACAGGGCCGGCTTAACATCATTGTAGGCCCTGGGCAAAGCAATTCACTGGGTTCTCTACCCACCCATTAACAGTTTTTTTTTTTAAATGTAATCATAACATGCCCCTTCTGAAGTCCTACATCATCCCTCCACTTGCTTCCATACTAAGGGCCTTATTCTGCTTGGAGCGTCCGGGCCGTACGCGTACGTCCCGGGGTTTTTCACGATCTGCGCATGTGCAAATACGCTAATGCGCCGGCGCGAACACACCACAACGCTTGCGGCCGTTGTCTCAACGTGCGAAAAAACCTGTACGCGAGCGTACGGGTAATGGGGTGGCATAGGGGCGTGTTGATGGGAGCGGCCGAAATAATGAGGGAAAATGGGCGTAAATATGGGCGTACACGGGGGCGTGCACCAGAAATGAGCGGTGCTACTACCGCACGATCGACTAAGGCACCGTTCGTTTCGGACACCAAACAGGCGGCCGCCAACCGCCAGCTAAAACCACTCCTACAGATACCGCTTGCCAGCGTGCGCCTGAGTTGGCTAATTAACGCTGATTAGTACTTAAACACATACACCTGAATGTAATAAGCAATGCTGCAGTCTATTAACTCCAAACCATGATTTCACTGCCTGCAAGCCACACATGCAGCACGCAAACACATTGGAAGCTTATGTTTCTATACTTCTCCACATTTAAAGGTTTGTTTAGTTTAAGGTAAGAATCTTTTTATACGCTAAGGTAGGTATTTGATAAACAGACACATTCACTACCTGCTTTCATAGACTTTACGCAGTAGCACACTCAATCTACACAAGTCGACATGTGTCAACGTGTTCACTCTAATACTAACATAGGTTTTGTATTTAGGATACAATAACATAAACCACATCTAACACCTACAAACGATGTTTCTGCAATGTTTGAAGCACATGACCACTATTTTCAACACAATCTTTGTATAGTACCCCAAATTATGACCTGTACCACTATCTCATCTGCTATGATTTGGATTTCACTACACTCTGGATGTAAGATGCCACCAATCACATTATTGCACTCTCATCTCTCTAACAAAGGATTCCTACATCTGCTTATGACACTGTCAAATCATATATATTTTAAAAGTTATGCATGTTTGTTCACAAGCTAATTTATCATGTTTGGCCCATTCACACATCTTTTTTTAGGGAGGACACATATGAATTCCTACACAAATGTACCTTTTCACCCTTGTTTGTCTGCCTCACCCACTCCATGAGGAAAGCATTGTTCTGGACCTGCTTTTACCTACTACTGTAGGAGCTACCTCACCTGCACACAAACTGCTTTCTCACCTATTAAGTTGCTCTGCACATGTGCTGACACAAACTAATTAGCAGGGAAAAGTTGGATAGGAACATGGGAATGGCCATGGAGAGGGTTACACATGGGAAACTTCCACCACACTTCAACAAATGTTCAAAAATACCCTGGTCAGTAAGTACACATAAATCTAGTATTTGTTTCACACAAGAAATGACACATACCACAATTTAGATTTAATTTGTAAAATAAATTTATTTGCTGTTCAGCATCACAGCTTGACACTTTAATGTGAGAAATCAAAAAAAAAACAAATAAAATAGACACACAAATAATAAAACAGCCAGAACAAGAGGTTGCATATCTCCAAACATGTGTTACCCTGCAAATGCAATGGTGAAAGAAATGGGGACACCAGAATACGTACTGCAACAACCAGGGTGACTACTAAGCAAGATACACACCACCAAAAAAAAAAACCTGCATTTGTAGAGGTGAAAATACGAACTTTCATGCCCATGGCACGCAAATGGATCGATGGGCAACTCAGTAGGCGGATGTCCAGTGCAATTTAAACCTTTGGCCTCCAACCACAGAGGAAGTGACCCAGGTCTCATTTGGGCCCTTTTTTGCCCCTTTTAGATGGGGCCTTGGGGACAGGGGCCTTTGGGTCAGCTGGCTTTCGGCGTCTTCCCCTAGTCGCCACAGGAGGGTCAGCCGAGGTGGAAGGTTGGGGAGCAGCTTGGGGTGGGGCAGCAGATGGGGGATTGTCCCTTAGGGACCTGGCGGTGGACAGCTGCTCCGCAATAAGTTCATTCTGGCGGCTGAGGTGTTGGCCAATGCTTAGCATGCCAGCCGCCAGAGTTTCATTAATGCGGTTCAACGCCTCAACCTGCAGCTGGTTTGTGGCCTTCCACTCCGCCAGAAAATCCGCCACCTGCTGCTGACGGATCGCAGCATCCACCCCTTGCTGCTCGATCCTGTCCAGCGTCACCAACAGGCTCTCACTCAATGTCTCCTGAGGCTGGGGCTGGGGGCGACGTCTTGGTGGAGGCTGGACCACCTGCTCCACCTGTGGCTCTGCAGAGGCCGATGCTGCCGGTACATCCTGACTTTCTGCTTCTGCTAGGATAAGAATTGAAAACAATGTCACCATCACATACGCAATAAAAAATATCTTTCTAAATACAATGCATTACTGTGACTTACCATCAAAAGCAGCAGCAAAGACCTCCACCGGGAGCTCACTGTCCATATTGGAGATCCCCCTGATCTCCCCCACATCGATGACGTCACAGGAGTCCAGCTCCAGGGGGGTAAACTCCAAATGGTCAGGCATAGGACCGCTCCCGGTGGACATGCTGTGGTTGTACCGGTCAGTCATCTTCCTCTTCAGGGCACTTTTGAAGTCAGTCCACCTACAAGTTTAAAAATACAAATATCACCATGAGATATGTGCACCACTGTGCTACGTGTAGGGTTACCACCTAGTCCCTTTAATTCTGGACACATGTTACTTACACAGGTTCTGTGGCAGTTTAAAATTAGGTGAAGTGGAGTCTTGAAGTCAGCCAGCCACAGAACCTGTGTAATTAATATGTGTCCGGAATTAAAGGGACTAGGTGGTACCCCTAGCTACGTGACATTTCCTAGTGTGGGTGATCTTTTGTGCCATGTGTGGCCAAATATTTCTTTGATGGACAAAACCATGTGCACTGCAGGTGAGGCAGGTGTAAAACCCCACCCAAATCTGATTATCTCTGCACAAGTAACACCTGCCTCACCTGCAGTGCACATGGTTTTGTCCATCTAAGAAATATTTGGCCAGAAAGAGTGAACTAGAATAAGGGCCTCAGTTCCTGCTGGAGACTGCTGAACAAATTGCCCTGACAAACACACTAACCTTTTCTTCACCGCGTCCCAAGTTCTGACCACTGGTGCCACCTGGTTCACTTCCTCTGTGATCTTGTCCCAAAGGTTTCTCCTTGCACTGGCACCTGGCTTCCTGGTTGCCAATTCAATCCATTCGCGTGCCCTGGGCACGAGAATTCGCATTTCGGCCTCTACAAATGCAGGGTTTCTCCTTCTGGTGGTGGTATCCTGCTCAGTCATCACCCTAGATGTTGCAGCACGTTTTCTGGTGGTCCCAGCTCTCTCACCATGCACCTGCTGGGTCACACCTGTTTGGAGAGATGCAACCTCTTGTTCTGGCTGGCTGCTTGGCCCTTGTGGAGCTGGTGGAGGTTCACCAGGGCCTGTTACTGAGGGGCCCGCTTGATCTTGCAGGCGACTCCTCTCTTGGGCCCTCCTTCTCCGCTCCTCTTCCCTCTTCTGTAATGCTTGAAGCATGGATTCGGCTTGTGCTCTCTGCAGAGCGTCCTCTGCTGCTGAATCGTCAGAGTCAGACATGTTTGCAGCAATTGTGGGCTGCATCTGACTGAATATTTATATGTTAATCTCCCGCCACGAACAAGGGGGCGTATATTTTTCCCCGCAAGGTAGATGCAAATTTACGCCGATATTTCCCGCCGATAATTGCCGCTTAAATTACGCAGGTCTCAATGCACCTGATCAATCACCCGTATATGTATCTACACAGGTTGTGGAGCATTGTGGACTACATCGTGAAATGTGTGCACCTGTCATTCCAATGATGAGTGTTGTCAGCTGGTATCTGTTGGAGTTCGTGTATGCTTTGTGAGTCACATTTCAAAACATCACGTTATAATGCTTTCCTTACATATGTAATGTGTATGAAATTGTCATACAGCAACATGTTGCATTGTGGCCCTTTAGGCAGCGTAGTTATAAGTAGAGGGTTGCGTGTATCATTTTCCGGCTACTGTATATACAGTACTCCTCCCCATGCATATCGCTGTATCGTGCCCCCTTTAAGCAGCGTAGTTAGGAGTAGACGGGGTGCGTGTATTATTTTCCGCACACTGTAAATACAGTACTTCTCTCTTCATTGAATGCATGCTGTTGGTTGTGGTGTGTATATCGGAACGGTCCGCGTAAGTTTCTATTCGCATCCAGTTTGTTAATATAAGAGGGATTAATAAAGTTAATACCAAACAAACAATTTTTTCGACCAATCAGCAAGCACCAAAAGTGATATATGTACCTGCAATTAATAACTGCGCCATTGCCAATATGACTTCTACAAGAGCCAGGCCCTTTTCTACATCTGAGCTTTTGGCCCTGGTGGAAGTGATGGATCGTCACCTGGGGCCCAGGGGCCCATATGTATCAAATGCGGACAAGCGGCGGGCGTATAATGCTGCCCGCCGCCTGATATTTTCCACAACCGGCGTCCGCAGAAGCCTGGGCCAGGTTGAGCGGCGCTGGTCCGACCTGCGCCGGCGGCAGCCGGTTCTACTCAGCAGCCTTCGCCGCCATATTGCCCGATGTAAGTTTTGATTACTAGTATGTCAGCGTTTTTTAGCAATGTTTGGTGTACT